>NC_080840.1:55807860-56114193 GCF_030435755.1 Ochotona princeps
GGAGGGAGAAGAGGGAGGGACCAGCTAAGCAGGGACCGACCCACCCCCGATCTCGGAAGAGGCGCCTCCGGGACTCCCCCGAGGGGCGGGGGGCAGGGAGCCGCAGCCCGCAAGCCCGACCCGGGCCGCCTCCCCGCCCCCCGCAGCACCCCGCCACGCCGGTGGAGGGGTGGGCCAGCGCCGAGGCTTCCCCCCCCAGGGCGGGGGGCGTCTCGCTCGAGGGTCGGCCGGGAGGGCCCCTCCCTGTTTCCCGCCTGGGCACTCCCCCCCCGACCCCGGAGGGCCTGTCCCTTGAGGGGGGAGAGAAAACGGGGGGGGCGCTGGCGAGTCAAGCCGGAACCTCCCGCCCCCGGCCCCAGTGCGCCTCCAGCACGCCTGCCCTAACCCAGAAAGTTAAGTCCGGGGCGAGCCCAGCCCGGCGCCGCCGCGGCCCGGCCCCCGGCTCCCCGCCCCCACCGCCGCCCGGCCTGCTCGGCCAGAGCGCGCCGCCCGGCCGCCGCAGCTCCTTCCCGTCCGCCCGCCCGGCCCCGCGCCCCCCGCCCCGGCGTTGACACGGGCCCTCCCGGCGGCCCGCCGCTCCCCTGCCTCCCCTCCTCCTCCTCCTCCCCGCGCCGCAGCCGGCCGGCCGCCCCTGACACCCCGCTTCACCTTCATAAACACACCCAGCACTTGACGAGCCCTGCCTTCTCCCCTCGGCCCGCTCCCACCCTCCGCTGCACGGCGCTCCGCATTTGCCATGAAAGAAGGCACCTTTCGGGGGGATTCACCTTCCCGGCTCAGCCGCGCACCGCCAGAGGGGGCCGGGGGGGGGGGGGAGGCGGGTGGCTGGAGCCTCGATCCTCGCCGACCCCCGGCGCCCGGCTGGGGCGGCCAGGCAGGCAGCCGTTCCTCGGGGCGGGGGGCCGCGCCCGCACCCCCCGGCCTCCCCGCCGCGCCTCGGTGCTCACCTCTCGCCCGCGCCGCGGGGCTGCAGTCTCCGCCCGCCTCGCGCTCCGGGACTCGGCTCTCCCGAGCTCTCTCGCAAGGCGCTGGAGCGCCTCCTTTCTCTCCCGGGGACTTCGCGTCTTCCCCGCCGCTTCCCGCCCTCCCCACCACCTCCCCCTCCCCAAGCCCCAACTCCCCAGCTCGGCGGCGCCTCGGGGGATGCAACTCCCGTTCTCCGCGCACTCGGGCGGCGGTGCCCGCACACGCACGCACACACACACAAAAACCAGCCCTCTTGGAGGCGCACGGCTCTGCCCGGCTCCGCGCAGGAAGGGCAGTCGCGGCCGGGGGTGGGGACGCGGCGCCCCCCGCCAGCCGCCCGCCCCTCGCCCGCCCTCGCGGGCCCCGGAGAAGGCGCGGTTACCGGCTCGGGTCGGTCACGCCGTCAGGTGCCTGCTGCCGTCGGCGCTGACCTTCGCCGCCGAAGCCGTAGCGGAGGCTGCGGCCGCCATGTTCCCGTGTTAATAACTGCTGCCTGGTTGTTTATTTCAATGGAGATCCTCCCCCAGCTCCCTCCTCCTCCTACTACTCCTCCTCCTCCTCCTCGTCGGCGTCTCCGCACTTGCGGAGAGAGACTCAGACCGCGCGAGCTCGCGAGCCGGAGAGGGGGGCTCGGGAGGCAGGCCGGCCCACCCTCCGCCAGCCCGGCTGTGGCCACCGCCAACTCCTGTCACTGGGGAAAGCACGGGGCGGAAACTTGCCTCCCGCGGCCCCGGGTAGGAGAGAGAGGTGGCTGGAGGACTCTCCGGAGAGCAGATCCTGCCCGCGGAGTCTGCAGCATCTCCGTCGGCAGAGTCCCCCTGAGAAGGCAGCCCCGGGGAGAGGTGATGAGTGAGGGGGCCGAGGACAAAATGGGTGACGGATGGAGGGAGGGTGACCTACGCGTGACTAGAAGTGAAGGAAGAGTAAACAGAGGACTCCATGGGAGGGCAAAGGGCAGTGCCAAAAAAGAAAGCGAGCGAGTGGGACCCGCCGGAGCCGCAGGGTGGAGTGGCACCTTGGAGATGCAGACGGCGGCAGGGATGATGCCCCGAGATTGAAGATCGGAGGCTGCCGAGTGCCGACTTCGCGCAGAGACGAGCCCTGTGCGTCCCCGCGCTTCGGCCCGGCCCCTCTGCCGGCTGCCTGCACCCCTCGGGTGCGCCCCGTGCTCCAGCCCCCGGGGCCTGCCACGGCTCTCCAGAGACGCCCCAGGTCTGCGCAGTCCCCTGGGTGGCAACGCGGAGACGCTGCGGACGCGAGGAGGGGAAGCGAGCTTAAAGGGGTGCGACCCCGCAAGTGCACTTGGCGTGGGAGCTGCACGCTGAGTTTTGAGACCCAAGTTGTTTGAAGCTTCTCTACACGCCTTGAAATCACAAAAGTTGGCGAAAAGACTTAAGTCATCGCAGAAGTACTGGGGGAAGAAGAGGCATCAGAAATAGGACCCCCCCCCCAGATGCGAAAATTCTCATTTAACTGCTGTTTAGGCACAATTTTGTTTCGCAAAAGCAGGCTTTGTTGCCTTTTTCTTCCAGTTTTAATTCAGTTGGGAAAAAAACGAACAATTTGTTTTTCAGAGCTACCAAAATATCAGAACACGTTTTCTTATTTTTTCACTCCTGTAAGGACGGAGGTCATTTGCCACGAGACACGAATATTATTTATTGAAAAGTTTGTATGTGGCACTGTGCTAAGTGATTTATATACACTGCATGCTTTAGTCCTCAACTTTAGAAAGTGAACTCTTTTATAACTGACACACACACACGAAATTTCAAACTTTTTCCTAGAGTCACACCACCAGGATGTTGGAGAGAATTTGAACCCAGTTCTGGGGAGCTTCAAATCCCATGCTTTTTATGACATGGTCAACTGGAATTTACAAGATCACCAATTTTAATTGGAGAAAGGGGATTGGGGTGTGTGTGTGTGTAGCTATGGATTTAAAAAGGAATATTTTAATAAATGCCAAGGCTGGGACTAACAGAAAGAAGCGGGCATGTAATGAGGGGCTTTCTTTTTATCCTGTACACTTATCTAGTATTTGTATTTGAAATGTCTACATTACAATGGAATGCTGGACTGTCTGACATTGTACCAACAATGTTGGGGTACACTTTAAATAAGAGACTGATAGAATTATGATTCCTTATGAAGGACTACACAATTGTAGTAAAATGGGTAAAAATCTGTCAAGGGTTGGGCGTTTGGGGGGAAATCCCAGCCTATATGAAAATATACCACATATTTCAGAATTCAAAATAAAAATATATTAAAAATAAGAAATGTCTACATTAACCATGTATGAAGACAGTACATTTTTTTCAGATTTTTAAATTTAAGTATCATATTACAATTATGTGCTGTAAAAACCAAAAACATTACAAAAAATGTGAAGAGTAAATGGGAAATGTATGGAGTGTTTTTTTCTGTCCTAATTGTTCACCTGGGGTCTGTCACAGTGTGGGACTCCCGATCTCCTTGCATGCCCTCACGCCTGACTGGAGTTATCAGGAGTTGCAATAACAAGTGCCTCCCTGCTTTCCAGCCCTCTCCTTTTTGGCTGCAACCCAGAATCCCATCAGTCCTCTGCAAGAGTGGATTTGACACTTTTAAAAACCCACCCATGATGTCTGCACACAAGCGACTCCCTGCTGCATTTCCAGGCCTCTCAATAAGACTACTTACAATTTGCCCAAGATACAGGACTGCTCTATAAAATAGCAAACAAAACATCTATAGCAGCCACTCACTTGCCTTGCTGCTTGAACAGTCACGTGACCTCTGTTTCTTAGTATCTTTTCTGGGCTCCTTCTAAACTTGGCACTATTCTTTTTTTTTTTTTTTTTAAGATTTTTTTTTTTTTATTACAAAGTCAGATATACTGAGAGGAGGAGAGATAGAGAGGAAGTGGAGCTGCTGGGATTAGAACCAGCGGCCATATGGGATTAAGGCGAGGACCTTAGCACTAGGCCACGCCGCCGAGCCCCTTGGCACTATTCTTAACAATATTCTGTCTTGTCCTGGAGTTGTTTATGTATTTGTCATTCTCTTTGACTAGTCCACAAACTCTTCAGGGCTCAAGACCTTGTTTTGTTCCTGTTTGTATGTGCTAAAGCACCTAAGAAGGAATTGCATAATTGAAACTGCAAGATGTAAATAAGACAGTAGTCCTCCCTTATCTGCGAGGTGGTGTTGGTTATTGTTGTTTAATGTTTATTTACTTAAATGGCAGATATGACATTATTTAAATGATAGCAAAGGAGAGACAAAAGAGTCTCAGGGTCAGCATGATGGCAGCCTGCATCCTAGATGGATGCCCGTTCATATCCTGGCTGTTCCACTTCCCTTCCAACTCCCTGCTTAGGGTCTGAGAGAGAAAGCAGTAGAGGACAGCCCAAAGTCTTGGGACCCTGCACCCACCTGGGAGGAAACACCAGGCTCCTGACTTCAGATCAGCTCAGCTCTGGCCATTGTGGTCATTTAGGAAATGAACCAGCAGACGGAAGATACTTCTCTCGGTCTCTCCTTCTCTTCATGTAAAATCTGTCTTTCAAATAAAAATATATAAACCAAAAGAGAAAAGAAGAAAGAAAAACGAGAAAGTCTTCAGTGCTTACTCCCTAAATGGCTACAATTGCCAGGGGTAGGCCAGGCTGAAACATGGAGCCAAGAACTCCATTTGGATCTTCCACAGGCATGGCAGTGCAGGAGCCCAACTTCTGCTTTTGCAGGCACATTGGCAGGGAAGTGAATCAGAAATCCGAGCACCTGGAACGCATATGAGATGCTAGCATCACAGACAGAGGCTTATCCTCCCACTCTACAATCCCAGTCTGGGGCTGGGGAGGGACAGACTTGTAAGATCCCCACCAGATGCCCAAACCTACAGAGAGTACACTGTTTCAATCTATGCATACTGGCCTATGGTAAAGCTTGATTTCCAGCTAGGCATAGTAAAGACTGACTGGTCATAATTCAGAATAGAACAAGTATACAATAAACTGTAAAAGTAGCTATGCAAATGTTGCTGTCTCTGTCAAAATATTTTATCCAACTTTCACTTTTTCACTCACAGGACATGCCTTACGGCCTCACTTTCGCCTATCTGAATCACTTGCATCCCTATGTTTGCAGTTTGGGGTTCTTATTAAGTAAGTTACTGACCACAAGTGCAGTGCAGTAGTACTCTCACCACTGATCTGATAACAGAAGCGACTAATGGGGCAAAGAGTATGCACAGCATGAATATGCTGGACGTGAAAGTAATTCAAGCTCCAGGCTGGACAGAGCAGGTCAGAGCCAGACAGAATGAAACAGCACAAAATTTCATTACACTGTTCAAACTGTGCACAATTTAAAACTTGTGCACTATTTTAATTGGTTATTTCTGGAATTTTCCATTTACTATTTTCAATTCGCAGTTGACGCTAGGTGACTGAAACCACAGAAAATGAACCCTTAGATGGGGAGTGGACTACTACAGTATCTGCTCAATCCCCACAGCCCCTTCCCCACTACAGTTTCCAGTGACTTATTCATAAAGGATTTTTATAAATAGAACCTTGTCCATATTGTGAAAGAATTTGGACTTCTGTGAGGACTCAAAATAATTTTTTATAAAACTAACCGTAATTGTCATTGAGTCATCAGTGGGATAATATAAAATGAAAAGGTAGAAGAGGCAGTAAGTAAACGAACTTGTACCCAGCATTGTGGCATAGTGAGTTAAAGCACTATTTGCAATGTCCACATCCCCTGTCAAGAGTGCCATTTGACATGCAGCTTCCTGTTAATTCACCTGGGAGAGCCTGGGAAGATGGCTCACGGGACCTCTGCTACCCTCCAAGAGATCAGGATGCGGTGCTTGGCTTCTGGCTTCAGCATGGCCCAGGCTTGGCTATTGCAGCCTCTTGAGGAGTGAACCAAAGCATAGAAGACCTCTCTCTCTCTCTCTCTCTCTCTCTCTCTCTCTCGGCTTTCAAATAAAACATTAAACTTAAAAATCAAGTTGACTTAATGACATAAGGGGAAACGAAATGTTATAGGAACTGGATATAGTACCAAGAAACAAAAACCCAATAAGGAAAAAATGGTGCAAATCATAAAGAGGAAGGAAATCATTGAAATTTAGTAAAAGCAGAAACATGACAGATCATGGAAGGCTATGTCAAGGAAACAAATGAAAACAAAATGTCAGCAGGTTCATACATGCAAAATAAAGTAGGAAAGAAAATGATAAATTATTCAATAAGATAGATAAGAAAAATCAGAACAGTGTGAGTAGTATCAGAAACTACTTTGTATTTTTTCTGCCTTCTCTTCCACATTTGATTTTCAAACCACTCACTTTTTTCATGCACAAAGAATGGAAGATTATATGCCATGTTTGAATTAAAACTATTAGCATGCATCATGACATATGGAGAGGTAATATAATATGGTGAGCAGAGCTGCAGAAGATACCTAACAATGATAGGAAATGAGCTTTCCTATACTATCTGACCTAGGTGAGTCACTAAATATTGCAATTTCCTCATCTATATAATTGTTGCAACATTAAAAGAAAATGGTGTAAATACATGTCCTTTTGTTAACCCTCAAGCTTCTTCTGCAAATGCCAAAGAATGTTGCTCTGTCGACTGAGTCTGCGTGCAGGGCAGTGATCTCTAACTTGGTGCATCTCCAATGCAAAAGCCAAAGCCTGTTTTTCCTCTTAAAAATGTAGTTAGTGGAGGAGAAGCCCTATATCTGCGAAATTATAAAATGGAAAACAGGAATTTTAGAAGTGTAATAGAAAAAATGTAGTTATTGAAGTGAGAGGAGGGAAAGTATCACTTCTTTCTTTTCAATATCTTTAATTTACTTTTTATACTTAAGAGACAGACCTCCCATCCCCTGGTTCACTCCCCAGAAGCCTGCAGCTGGGAGCTGGGAACACAATTCTGTCTTCCATTGGGTGCATTGATCCAGTTGCTTGAGCCATCACTGCTGCCTCGCCTGGTCTGCACATCAGGAAGCTGGACACAGGAGCCGGAGCCAGAGCTAGGCAGCCAAGCCAGGTACACTGGATCTGGGACACAGACCTCTTACCCCTGGCCCAAACAGCTACTAGCTAGCTAATCTTCAATTCTCTTCTAAACCCTTTAATACTGATTAATTCATAGCCACCATAAATAAAGGTCTAATACAAGTTAACATACTACATATATTTTTGTTCCTAGTTGAATGATGAATTCTATACACACATATATCATTATAATTTTTGAAAGATTTATTTATTTAGAAATCAGAGTTACACAGGGAGAAGGAGACACAGAGAGATCTTTTATCCACTGTCCACTTCCCAAATGATGCAAAGATCTATATGCATGAAATTCAAAAGAATCTCTAGACTATAAAAGGAACACTAGGTCAGAGAACATGAGGGCAATACACAGAAGTCACGTGTTATTCTCCATATGGTATAGTCTGCAATAAATATCTGCAATAAGATTATACTTTTAGGAGTCCATTTGTAAAGCA
Source organism: Ochotona princeps (assembly GCF_030435755.1). NCBI lineage: Eukaryota > Metazoa > Chordata > Mammalia > Lagomorpha > Ochotonidae > Ochotona > Ochotona princeps. Next base: position 55,815,349 of record NC_080840.1, read on the forward strand.
TGAAAAATCAAATATTTAGGAGTAAATTTAATGAAATGAGTAATAACTACACTAAAAAAAACCCTTATATTCACAAGGCCTATTTAAAAGCAGTGATAAGACCCAGAGGGATAGCGTAGTGTTTCAGTCCTTGCCTTGAACGCACTGGGATTCCATATGGTCACTGGTTCTAATCCTGGCGGCCCTGCTTCCCATCCAGCTCCCTGCCTGTGGCTTGGGAAAGCAGTCAAGGACAGCCCCAAAGCCTTGGGACCCTGCACCTGTGTGGGAGGCCCGGAAGAGCTCCTGGATCCTGGCTTCGGATCGGCTCAGCACCAGCCATTGTGGTCACTTGGGGGAATGAATCATTGGATGCAAGATCTTCCTGTCTCTCCTCCTCTCTGTTTATATGCCTTTCCAATAAAAATAAATCTTATTAAAAAAGCAGTAATGGTCAGATTCAGTTGTAAAAAATTCTCACTTCCATCATGACCTATAGATTCAATGAAATCCCAACAATAACCCCACACGCATATCTTCCTTGGATTTCTTTATTTCATGGCACAGCAACAGAGAAGGAAAGACAAAAAAGAGAGATCTTCCGTTCTTTTGCTTCCCAAATGGCTGCAACATCTGTAAGTGGCCCAGGCTGAAGCTAGGAGCCAGGAACTCAATGTGAGTCTCCTATGGGGGTGGGGGGAGCCGAGCGAAGTGAGGTATCTTATGCTAAACTTTCCCAGGCACATCACCAGAGAGCGGGAATGGGAGACATGTTGGGATATGAGATGCATCACAAGATGTGTCTTAACCCTTGTGCCACCACTCAAACCCGCAGCAGACTCTTTAAATCAAAACTTGGCATTCTAAAATGTACTTGCAAAAATATGATTGTTGGGACCCGGCACCGTGGCCTAGTGGCTAAAGTCCTCGCCTTGAATGCCCCGGGATCCCATATCGGCGCCGGTTCTAATCCCGGCAGCTCCACTTCCCATCCAGCTCCCTGCTTGTGGCCTAGGAAAGCAGTCGAGGACGGCCCAAAGCTTTGGGACCCTGCACCCGCGTGGGAGACCCGGAAGAGGTTCCTGGTTCCCGGTTTCGGATCGGCACAGCACTGGCCGTTGCGCTCACTTGGGGAGTGAATCATCAGACGGAAGATCTTCCTCTCTGTCTCTCCTCCTCTCTGTATATCTGACTTTGCAATAAAATAAATAAATCTTTAAAAAAAAGTATGATTGTTCAGTTGACTCTGCACCAGCCTATCATACCTGGACTGTTGCTGATGATATGTTGGAGCTTCTAATTGATCGAGGTGACGCTCTGCTGGCTCTGCCTTCAAACCTGAGGGGGCCTCCCTAAGAGGCCGTTAAACTTGAACTGGACAAGTGGGATGCTGGACTCTGTATGGTGTCAACTTTTAATTAGGGAATCTCAACGGAACTTGAGCTGTGGTTATGCATCAAGGTGAAGGAATTCACCATGGGGGAAGGGTTTGGGGTGAAGGGGATGGGGGGAATCCCAGTACCTATGAAATTGTGTCATGTAATACAATGTACTTAATGAATAAATGAATATATATTAAAAAAGTATGATTGTTACATAGGACAGTCAAAACAAACTTCAAGAAACAAATATTGGATGATTTACACTATTCATCAAGTATAAGTATTTTTAGTATTGTTTATGTAGTTGAGAAAGATGCACACACATTGTGGGTCTCTTATTAGGGTAAGGAAGGTTGAAGTATGGAAGAAAATAAATGGGGCAAATGTTTCAATATTTTTTTGCCTGCAACTGCAGCTGGGGCTGCTCCTTGCTGTCAGACTACATCAGCAACCGAGGTTGAACAATCATTTGGCTTTTTTTTTTAAAGATGTATTTTTTTTTAAGATTTATTTATTTTTTTATTACAAAGTCAGATATACAGAGAGGAAGAGAGACAGAGAGGAAGATCTTCCATCCAATGATTCACTCCCCAAGTGAGCCACAACGGGCAGGTGCGCACCGATCCGAAACCGGGAACCAGGAACCAGGAACCTCTTCCAGGTCTCCCATGCGGGTGCAGTGTCCCAAAGCTTTCGGCCGTCCTCGACTGCTTTCCCAGGCCACAAGCAGGGAGCTGGATTAGAACTGGCGCCCATATGGGGTCCCGGGGCGTTCAAAGCGAGGACTTTAGCCACTAGGCCACGCCGTCGGGCCCGATGTATTTATTTTTATTGGAGAGGCAGATGTACAGAGAAGAGCAGAGAGGAAGATCCTCAATCTGATGATTCACTCCCTAAGCGGCCACAACGGCCGGTGCTGCGCAGATCCAAAGCCAGGAGCCAGGAACTTCTTTCTGGATCTCCTATGCGGGTGCAGGGTCCAAGGCTTTGGGCCGTCCTCGACTGCTCTCCCAGGCCACACGCAGGGAGCTGGATGGGAAGTGGAGCTGCCGAGATTAAAACTGGCGCCGATATGGGATCCCGGCATGTTCAAGGCGTGGACTTAACCACTACGCCATTGTGTCGGGCCTGAACAACAATCATTTGATGATTAGACGCCTTGATATGTGGAAGAGTGTTCCTAGGGTGTTGCTGGAAAGGTTTTGATAGTTCTGAGATTTCATCAGTTTCGTTGCACCAGGGTTGAGAAAATCTTCCCAAGGTCTGTTGGCTGACCAAGTCTACCTTATTGCATCCATAGAATCAGAAACATACAGCAACACTTGGCCAGAAGAGTTGGGTAGCTCACTACGCTTTCCATCCTCTGATGAGGCATTAGTCCTCTGCTGGCCTAGATGAGCGACTGTCATGTCCTCTCTGAGTATTTGAGCATGCTGTCCACAGGCATCAGCAACTAACGAGGCCCAGTCTCCATACATGGGCTCCCAACTCAGATCACATATCCTGTGATTTTCCCTGTGGTTGGGATTTGAATTCAGTGGTCTAGTTAGAGAGTCCTCCAAGAAACCTCACCTGGGGTGACCTCAGAGTTGACTCTTGTGCATGCCAACCAGTGCAGGGTGAAGTTCAGTCTCTCACTTAACCCAGTCAATGCACATACTGGTGAATGCAGTTGTCTGGTCAGTTCCGTACCCAGTAGCATCTCATGTAAACGGATGGGTGCTGTGACCTAGCTCAGCACAGCCTGCCTCAGGCCTGATCCCCACTAGTCTTGGGCACCAGCCTGGCCCCAACCCCACTTTTTGTGTGTACTGGCATCTGCTGCACCCTAGCCCAATCCGTCCCGCATCCCATCTGGCTCTCATGTACCCTTGGGTGCTGCAACTTTGCTGAGCCTGGCCCACCCCCAGCCATGGCTCTCATGCTCGCAAGCGGGAGTTAGAGCTCAGCAGAGCAGTGACAGATGGTTTTTTATTTTACCTGTTTTTCTTCAAAAGGCAGATTAACAGAGAGAAAAAGGGAAAGAGAGAAAAAGAGCTTCTGTCCACTGATTTACTCTCCAAAAAACTGCAACGGTCTGAGCTGAATTGAGCCAAAGCCTAATGCCAGGAGCTTCCCCTGGTTCTCCCAAGTGGGTGCAGCAGTCCAAGGACCTGAGCCATCCTCCACTGCTTTTCCAGGCCATCAACATGGAGCGGGATGGAAAGTGGAGCAGCCAGGACAAGAACTGGAACCCATATGGGATGCTGGCACTTGCCAGCAAAAGATTAACTAAAGATGTAGAAAGTGAATATCGACTCCCACTTCATCATAAGAATGAATTATAAACCACCGCTGCCCATGGACACACAGCATGGGGAAAAAAAAAGAAAGAAAGAAATAGTGATAGATCACAGAGTCAAAGGATAAGGTCTAAGCCACAAGGCTCCCACGGGGGAACTGCAACAATAAATATCTTCACAACATTGACATGGGCAAAGTCTTGAATGAAAACATTAAAAATATTTTCAGAGAAGAAAAAGACAAACAGGACTTCACTAAGCTTCTCATAAAAAATAATGAACTTCTCATGAGAAGATGCCACTAATAAGGTGAAAGAACACCTCCAACTTAATAAGAAGGTCTAACAGCCAGCCAAATAACACACTGGAGAAAATCTTTGGAAAGTACTTTAAGAAAGTATAAGAAAGGCCAATAAATGCATGAGAAAATGCTTAAAGCGATCAATAAAACCCACAAGAAATGCTTTAAAGATCAAGGAAATCATTCCAATCCAGAGCATGAGAGCCTCTTACACACCCATTAGAACGTCTAACGTTCTAAAGGCTGATCAGAGCTAGCGAGCTGGAGAATGGCTTGACTGGCACTCAGTGCTGGCAGGGTTCTCCAATCACTGTGCATAACACTGGCAATGCCTCAAAGTATATAAAATCCTACCCAACAAGAGGTGAAAACACAGATCTGCCAAAAGACTGTTAAACACACTTATCGGGGTCTTATCCATTGTAGTGAAAACACGGGTAAAATTTCATCACCAGATGATGCAATGGTGCTGAACACTGGAAGGAAACACATTAACGATTGGGATCTGGGCCTGGCGCAGTGGCCTAGTGGCTAAAGTACCTGCCTTGCACGTGCCAGGATCCCATATGGGCTCTGGTTTGTAATCTCAGTTCTCATCCAGCTCCCTGTTTGTGGCCTGGGAAAGCAGTCAAGGTCAATCTAAAGCCTCAGGACCCTGCAACCTCATGGGAGACCCAGAAGTTCCTGGCTCCTGGCTTCGGATTGGCACACTCTCCAGCCTTTGCGACTGCTTGGGGAGGGAATCAGCGAACGGAAGATCTTTCTCTGTCTCTCCTCCTCTCTGTATATCTGACTCTCCAATAAAAATAAATCTTAAAAAAATATTGATCCGGGTGATGGCTATAATTTGTCAATCATTTGCCAAAGTTTGTAGTATTATACATTTTGAATTTGTGCATTTTCTGTATGTAAATTATGCCTGCACAAAGTCCTATTGACATTTTCTAAAGTGGAATAGAAGGAAATTCTCCAACATGATAAAGTGTAAATACAGAAAGCCCATAACAAATATTGTACCAATATTCACTTGGAAAACATTCACAATTTCTCTAAAATTCAAAAAGAGTGATTACTAGCAAGATCAGTATAACCATTTGTATCTAACATTGTGCAAGAATTCTGATCAATTAATAAAGAAAAGGGGCCCAGTGCAGTAGCCTAGTGGCTAAGGTCCCTGCCTTGCATGTTCTGAGAGCCCATAGGGGCCCCAGTTCATATCCCAGCAGTCCTGCTTGCCATCCAGCTCCCTGTTTGTGGCCTGGGAAAGCAGTTCAGGATACTCCAAAGCCACGTAAGAGACCTGGAAGAGGCTCCGGGCTCCTGGCTTCGGATCGGCTGCGCTCCAGCCATTGCAACTGCTTGGAGAGTGAATCAGAGATCTTCCTCTGTCTCTCTTCTGTATATTTGATTTTCCAATAAGAATAAAATCTTTAAAAAAAATAAAGAAAAAATGGTGTAATGATTGCTAGGGAAAAAATAAAATTGTCATTATTTCCAGATGGCATGAATATTTATGTAAAATATCCAAAAGAATCTGCCAACCATTGGAATTAAACTTAATAAGATCTCTGGAATAAGAGATCAACAGCAATAACTAATTGCATTTTACATTAGAAACAATGAGAAAATGAGCATTTGAAGTGTAAATTTACTCCTTTTTGGTAATATCCATTGAAATTGAGCCTGTATGCTTTATGATCCAATAATTCTAGTCCTAAAGACATATCCTTTTTTAAGATTTTTAAATTTTTATTAGAAAGGCAGATATACAGAGATGAGAGACAGAGAGGAATATCTTCCATCTGATGATTCACTCCAAGTGGCCACAACGTCTGGAGCTGAGCTGATCCAAAGCCAGGAGCCAGGAACTTCTGGGTCTCTCACTTGGATGCAGGGTCCCAAGACTTTGGGCCGTCCTTGACTGCCTTCCCAGGCCACAAGCAGGGAGCTGGATGGGAAGCAGGGATGCTGGGATTAGAACTGGCGCCCAAATGGGATCCTGGCGCAGTCAAGGCGAGGGCTTTAACCACAACACTATTGTGCCGGGACCCTAAAGACATATCCTATAGAGTCCTTCAACAGAATAAATCATAGTGGTTTGCTCAATGGAATACTATAGCAGAGCAAAAATGAACAAACTACACATAATTACACAGATGACGCATCTAAAAATAACATTATGTGAAAGAAACCAGATTTTTTAAAAAAAATATTAATGTATGATACTGTTTGTGTAAAGGTTAAAGGTAAGCAAAGCTGATTGATGGTGAGAGAATCAGGACATGTTACCTTTTGAGGGGTAAGGAATGTCTAGAAGGGCACTTGAGGGAGTGTTGATGCTAAGCTATTCTCTTTCCAATCTGGGTAGAGGTTATGTGTGCGTGTTACAGACAAATGGTCTCTATGATCTATATCAAACAAGACAGCTAGTGTTGGACTTACCTATGGGTCAAAGTAACCTGGAAGCTCTGTTAGGACAACAATCAGATGTTGGATTTCGTAGTGTCTCTTACTGTCCTAGTTAAGCAACTTCATAAAATATTACTTTACTTCCCTTCCAGCTCCCTACTTATGGCCTGGAAAAGTAGTAAAAGATGGTTGAAAGCCTTGGGACCCTGCACCCATGTGGGAGATACAGAAAAAGTTCCTGGCTCCGGCCTTCAGAGCCAGCTAAGGCTATTGTGGCCACTTAGGGAGTGAACCAGCAGACAGAAGATCTTTGTGTATTGCCTCTCTATAAATCTGGTTTTCCAATAAAAATAAATCTTTTTAAAAACATCATGGGGAATGCATGTTATAAAATATTCATGTGGATTTCAAACTTCTGGTACAACAGTTCCAATTTTTGAAGTATGCTCATACATTCACTATGTTGTACAACACTCGCCTCTAACCATCTCTAGATTCTTTTCATGAAAATGATTTATAAATGTCACTAATTGCTTCTAGAACTGAATTTCCTACAATCTCCTGCACTTTCAAGAGTTTATGCAGCCTGGAAACTATCAGCCAACTACCCACTCAGAGGAAAATAATATTCCTTTGGTTAAAAGGCAGGAGTTTTTATGCACCTTGGGTGTAGGGGACAATGTTAATAACCCAAGATAGGCAAGACTAAAAATGTGTTTGTAAACCAGAGTACATCTGAGTCTCTGCTCATTTCATTTAACTGAATCATCATCTTCAGAAGGGAAGGCCTCTGTTGTTTCTCATGTAACAAACCTTTGATTCAACACAGACCATTGGACAAAGGCCTTACCACTGTACACTCGGCAATGCTCTCTGGAGTTTGAAATCTAAATCTCTGTTTTTATTCAAGCCATTTACAAAGTTACTTGATCAGGTTTTTAAATTAACCTGTTGTTTAAGAATGTCCATTTTTTTGTTGTTAAAAAAATTCATTTATTTTTATTGGAAAGGTAGAATTACACAGAAAACGAGCTTCCATCCACTGGTTCACTCCCCAAATGTCCACAATGGCCAGAGTGTTACGGAATGTGAGCGAGAACACACCAGACATGTCTAAGGTTTATGTAGGAGTCCGTACTAACCAAGCTTGGTAATAATAGAGCACATAGAAATAGCAACTCACAAGTCCATACGGCAATCCAACCAAACACTATTACCCTTAAGTGCATCCATTAAGCTGAAGACCTATGTCCCAGCTTCCCCAACAATGGAAGTCATCCCAAGAGACATGCAACTAATAACCTGGACACACTTACAAAGCTGCAGACATTCACCTTTCCCTGGCTTCTCTGCCCACATTCCACTACTGCCAGGCCTCAGCTCTCCTGGAACTCATGACACAAACCAGGAATAACTTGTTATATACATTTTTCCCTTCTAAGCAATACGCAGGGACCATGTTCAGGGGATTACCTGTCCTCGGTCAGCCAAGAGCCGAGGAGCCAGAACAATGGAAGCACCTGACCAGAAAGAGGTTGAGCCCTGCTTCACAGTCTTTTTAAAGGCGCTTGTGAGGGGAGTGGTTACACAATAATGCAATACCGTCCCCTCTCAGATGATAGGTGAGTCACAGGTGGGCATAGGTGAATACCTAGGTGGTAGGGGGGAGTGGCTGAGGATGGAATTAACATTCCATTGCTGTTGGGCCTCACCTTCAGGACAGAGGGTAGGGACACAGCCACATTCCATTTGCCCACTGTCAATGGGTGCTGGCTACCACTGGCTGCACCCCATAACACAGAGAAGAGCTGATCTGAAGCCAAGAGCTTCTTTCAGGTCTCCCACATGGGTGCAGAGTCCCAAGGCTTTGGGCTGTCCTCCACTACTTTCCAAGGCTACAAGCAGGGAGCTGGAGGGGAAGTGGAGCAGCTGGGATGTGAACCTGTGCCCATATGAGATCTTGGTGCATGCAAGGCAAGGTCTTTAGCCTCTAGGCTACCATGCCAGGCCAGGAATGTGCATTTTTAACATCCTTGAGTAAATATCTGGGCTTCTAGATTGTTTGGTTTCCTCTGTTTTTAGCATGTCCCAAAATGAGTATGAAGTTTCAGACACACAACCACGTGAGAGGGAGGGAGCTGAGAACTGGCAGCAGGCCAAACTAACAACGTCCCACAGTTTCTGGTGAATACCTCAGAAAGCAAAATGCAAGTCACTTGTAAAATGAGTACTCATCAAAGAGGACAGGATCTAGGTTTCAAAGATGGGATCTAAGTTTTGATAAAGGCAAGCTAGGAAGAATTCTGTTTACACTATTCCCACCCTTCACAGTAATATAAACATTACCTTTGTTCCTTGGAGAGAATGCAGTAAAGACACGAATACCCTAGACTGCAAGACCTCAAGAACTTGTCTTTGTCCTAGCACCTCTGACTGAATTGTTTGGAGCTTCTCTTTTTGTCACTTTAGTAAAACCTTGCTTCTACCCTCACTGTTGTGTCCAGTCCCATAAATCATCACTGACACTGGGACAGGAACCCGAACCTCTCTCACCAGTTTCTGTACAACAGCAGGCTGCCGTTCTACTCCAGTCCCACCCTGCCCCCACCCCCTTTAAACAAGGCTTTTTATACTTTGTCTACTTGCTTTTACTGCTGAATGCCCACATCAGACAAAGCAATGCCAGATGAAAACTAAGAACCTCCAAACCAATGCAGGACTTCTACATGGATGGCAACGACCCACGTGCTTGAACTATTACCTGCTACTCCTTAAGGATGCACATGAGCAGGTAGCTGGATGAGAAGCAGAATAGACTCTCAAATCCCAGGCGAAAACCCCAAGGTGAAAAGCAGGTGTCCCTAGCAATGATGTAACTGCTGTACCAAGCATGGGCCCAATGCTTCAGCTCTTAAACTGAGTCACACCTATATGAAATATTTATAATTCTTTAATTCATTAACATTTTCTATGTAGATTTAATAATTTTTTTAAATTTCTTTTATAATGACTACTTAAACACATTCACTTGTTTCAAAACATTAGCTAACATTTAAATTTTGTTTTCCTTTTAGACTACACCTGAAAATAAATGACCAATGTTGGGTACCTCCTAATGCAACCCACCACTGATTTGTACCTGGTCAAATAGCTACCTGAGTCGGTTAAGGCTCATCCCGGAACGAGGGCCCCCTTCTCTTTCTGCCTCTGCCTGGAGTTTTCTCTGCCCCTGTTTCCGATTGCCCTGCTTGTAATGGGTTCTCAGCCATTTCCAACTCTGTCCCCTTATTATTTCATCTATACTCTCCTCAGGTATACTGCAGCTATTTATTAACATAACAAGGCACTTGAGGAAAAGAGATTACTAAGGAGGGAACTTTCAAAAAACCAGTAGGAGAGTCCAGCCTGGGGTGTAATGGGTTAAGCTAACACTTCCAGGGCCAGGGTCGTACATGAGGTCTATCAAGGCTAATCAAGGCTAAAAAGTCCCTGATGCTCTGCTTTCAGTCCAGCTTCCAACTGTGGTGGGCATCTGGAGAATAAAACAATGAATGCAAGATTGTTCTGTCTCTCTCTCTCTCCCTCTACAGTCACCCTGCCTTCCAGAGAAAAAATTTAATCTTTACAAACAAACCATTGCTGTCATCCTTATGACAAAATATCAAGTCCCAGTGACATTGGCTATGACTTACAGTGTAACCACATTATCATAATACTCCTCTCTCTTTCTTTCTTTCTTTCTTTCTTTCTTTCTTTCTTTCTTTCTTTCTTTCTTTCTTTCTTTCTTTCTTTCTTTCTTTCTTTCTTTCTTCTTTTTATTGGAAAGGCAGATATACAGAGAGAAGAGACAGAGAGGAAGATCTTCTGTCCACTGGTTCACTCCCCAAGTGGCTGCAGGGGCCGGAACTGAACTGATCCAAAGCCAAGGCCAGGAGATTCTTCGGGGTCTCCCACACGGGTGCAGGGCCCCAAGGCTTTGGGCCGTCCTCGACTGCTTTCCCAGGCACAAGCAGGCGCCAGAAGGGAAGCAGAGCAGCCGGGAAGCCGGGACACAAACTGGCACACGCATGGGATTTCTGCGTATGCAAGGTGAGGACTTTAACCGTTAGGTTACTGTGCCAGGCCCAGTACTCTGCATTCTAATCTACACATGTTGAGTAGAGTCCCTATTCATTTACAGCAGATTGAATTCTAAGTTTCAGGAGAAATATGCATGATGGTTACATTCTATTGTCAATACAGTGACATCACAAACTTGAATAAAATAGTGCTGGAATTTTAATTCAGTCATAAATATTTTGTTTCCATAGAAAATCATGTTCTACATAAACTTCAAATGGTTAAGTAAGAATTTTAACAGGTTTATTTTATTTTTATTTGAAAGGCAAAGTTACAGAGAGAAGGAAGAACACAGAGAGAGAACCTCCATCCAGTGGTTCACCCCCCAAATGGCCACAACAGCCAGAGCTGGTCCAGGAACTTCCTCCAGGTCTCCCACGTGGAAGAGCTGAGCCACTCTCTAATGCTTTCCCAGACCATAAGCAGGGAGCTCGCTTGGAATTGGGGCAGTTGGAGCTTTGGCTGGCACCCATATTGGATGCTGGTGTGGCACACAGTAGCTTAGTCTACTATGCCATGACACCGGCCCCAGTGAAATAAATTTTAAAATAAATCCTAAAAGATTGCTTGTGCTTTTTGTGTCAAAATTCATAACCTTTCACAGAAATACAGTTGGTTTTAAAACCTTTTGCTGTCACTAACAGTTATTAAAGAACTTGTTATAGTCTCAACTAAGAAACATTTGGATAAGAAGCATAAAGGATAACATGCAAAACTATTATAAATGGAATAAGATAAGCTTCTTTTCACTTACTAATTTAATGAAAATTTATTGAACTCCTATTTGGTTCCAGGCTTTCTTCTCAGCATGCCGGCGTGGCACTGAGCAACACTCCCCTGTCCTAACAAAATTTTCAGGGTGCTTGGCACATGTTAGGCAGTCAACAAATATTGGTTGAGTGACTGAATATGGTTAAGAAATTCACTAGAACAGGATCAATATTTACGTTTTATAAAATATAGTACAATGAACAAAGGTGGTTAGAGAATGTAGATTAGATGGGAGAATTTGTCCCAGCAATCAAAGTTAATATTTCCTTATTTAGAATGAAGTGATAATTGGTGAGTCTATTGAGTGGTCATGATGACATCTCTATGCCCTCTTGGCCTTTGCTGAGCCTGACGCTGTTTAGGTAATAAAAGCTATCCCACTGCTATTTTTCTTCTTCCTCCTCTTCCTCCTTCTCCGGCTCTTCTTCTTCTTTCTTTTCTTCTTTTTAAAATATTTATCTTATTTTTATTGTAAAGGCAGATTTACAGAGAGGTGGAGAAACAGTGAGAAAGATCTTCAATCTGCTGGTTCACTCACCAATATCTGCTGGAGCTGAGCCCATCCAAAGCCAGGAGCCAGGAGCTTCTTCCTAGTCTCCCACGTGGGTGTAGCATTCCAAGGCTTTGGGCCGTCCTCAACTGCTTTCCCAGGCCACAAGCAGGCAGCTGGATGGGAAGTGGAGCAGCTGGGACAAGAACAAGTGCTCCAATGGGATTCTGCTGCTTGCCAAGTAAGGATTAAGTCATTGAGCCATCACACTGGGTTCCATTTCTGTCTTGATGCCTGAGCCTGTGAATTATGGCTATGGGAGCACTTAGAAGCATATAAAGTTACCTGAAGAACCCTGACCAGCTCTGTGAGATCATGTCACCTAGCTGGCATTATAATTCACTCTTCAAAAGGTCATCACACTGTTCCATCAAACCAGCTGCTTGAGGATGATGAGAAACATGATAAGACCCGCAATCATATGAGCCCATCGCGGCACTTCCTCTCACATGAGGCGAGTCTCGCTCAGAAGCAATGCTGAACAGAACACGAGGTGGTAAGCAGGATGACCTGCTTTGAGAACACCGACCTCTCTCTCCAGTGACCCCTAGTCATCCAGCGGATTCCTCAGCGGACTAGCTACAGTGGCAGTGTGGACTTCGAATCAGTGAGTGCCACTGCTGAGTCTCCAGTCAGCCGGTTTTCAATATGGCTTCATTCTCCAGCTCCGTGATGGCAGGTTGATTACACCGGGTTTTTTCTATCACAGAAGAAGCCCTGTATTGTTCTCCTTGGAATAGACACTCCAGATATAGATGTGCCTTTCCTGCATAAGATGCTTTTGTGAAAACCATCATGGGCAATTTTGCCCAGGAGTATTATCTCTTTCTAACATTTTGCAAAAGAATATACATTGTACTAAAACAGTAATTTACAATCATCCAATTCAGCTTTATTTTGTGACCAAAAATTTCTAACTCTGTTGGCAATATGTTGGTTTAAGTAAACTTCCTCTGAAATGCAAATAAAAAATATATTAATTAATAAATCACCATTGGCTATAAATATGCTATCAAAGCATGACATACTTATAGTAATAAAGTGAGCGCTATAATCAGAGTGCTTTCCATTCCTGTCTTTAATGAGTTGTCTTGCCAACCTCAGAAGTTTTAGAACCCCACAGGCATAATTTCAAGGTTTTTTTTTTTTATTGTGCAATGAAATTTGTAATATTTTATGAAGAATGGGATACTTAGATTCTTTACTGAACAAATTCTCTCAGTACATTTGGCTCAATTTCACGGTTGGCTTTTTCTTAAATTTTACATTTTTTATGTTAAATTAAATGAGGACATTGCAATTCTTTAAGGAGTTTTTATTTTTGGCCTGCTCGCATCTAAAATAATGCTTTTTAAGTGAATGAAGATGATATATTTTGCATGGCTTGTTTTAAATAATGAAAATGTATACAATAGTGTATTTTTAAGTGCTGTGCAATTATGCAGTCTTACATTTGTAATATTTTCTTTGCTTTAATTATCATTAACTTGCAATATTCTTAACATTTTCACTCTCTTTGGGGGTGATTCTCTTTATGATGTGTCCTGTTACTTTCTTTTTTTTTTGCTTCTTTTCCCTTTCTATGAATTGTTTATTTTATTCTTGGTGCAATGTCCTTTTACTCACATATTTTCATTGCTTACCTTAATGCTCTTTGTAAGCATGTTTTCTGACAATTCCTCACGGTTTCTATTTATCAGACAAGATCAGGCACGTTCAAGGTGGTATAGCCGTAAACCAATTATCTATCAAAAATTTGTCTTCCCTATCTTTCATATCAGCTGCTCACTAGTTGTTGCTATTTCAAGACATCCTACTTTCAAATAACTTCCCATTTCCTATTGATGGAACTATGGAGTTTTTATACACCTTATTTTCCCATTCTGTTCAGGTAATCATGAATTATTATGGTTTTTAAACTTGAATTAAGGATAACGCAATAAAAACATTTTATTAACATTCTTATTTGTTTTTAAAAATATGTATTGATTTATTTGAAAGTCACAGTTGTACTGAGTAAAAGAGAGAGAAAGACAGAGAAAGACTTTCCTATCTGCTGGTTTACACCACAAGCAGCTGCAACGAGAAGTACTGAGGCAGGCCGAAGTCAGAAGGCCAGAGGCTCTTCTGTGTCTTTCTACATGTGTGCAGGGACCACGTGTTAGGGCCATTTTCTGCTGCTTGTCCCAGACCATTAGCAGGGAGCTGAATAGCAAGCGAAGCAGTGGGCAGAAATGAATGGCATCATTCATCGATCTAGAATCTCATTTGCCATGCCACACCACCTGTCATTTAATAATATATTAGCTTAACACACTCTTGATTCAGAAGAAGCCTGTGCACATGTGTCTCTCAAGCACATCAGGAGACTTCTCGTTGTATTTATCTAGAGGTAAGCCTCCTGAAAGTAGGGGCCAGGGGCTGGCATTTCACCCCTCATTAACATACCTGCATCTCACCTGGAATTGTTGCTTGGATTACCAATTCCATCTCCTGACTTCAGTTTAGTGCCAGTGCAGAGCTTGGAAGGCAGCAGTGATGGTTCAAGTTTCCATGAGGAGGTAGGATCGAGTTTCCAGCTCTGAATTCAGCCTGGCCCGGGACTGTTGCAGGCCTTAGGAGAGTGAACCAGAAGTTGGGACTCTGTTTCCATTTGACTCTCAAAAATAAACAAAGGGAAAGAATAAGCAAACAAGCAAACTAGGGACCACATTTAAATCTCTAGTGTCTCGAACAGTGAAGGTTTTTAATGAATGAATAATAATTGAATAAATGAATGAATAAGAGCAAAATTAGTAGTATAACATCCCTGGTGTTGTCCAAAAACTATGTATCCTGCTGGCTCCAAATGACGCCTAATAAAATTTCTTTTGGAAAGACCAAATTCTCTCTCTACTGAACTTCTTTTACAACAGAAATATTCTTAGGAAAACACTCATTTGCACTTTTTCATCCAGTGCAGAGTTTCTCAGTCTTGATTAAAAATAATAATTATGTCCCACAGTAAAGATAATGTTGCAAGCAAAGCCAAGACCTTGCTATGTAAACTACCAGTAACTGGTGCCACCTTCTCATGAGTGAAAAGCAAATTGAGGTCTCTAACAACTATGGCAGAGCCTGTCCTTGTGGGTACAGAAGGTGGGACATTTGGGGAGCAGCCAAATGATGGGATGAGGGGGTGATGAGAGACAGAAGAATTTTTTTAAGTATTTGTTTATCTTGGAAAAACTAAGGAGAAAGGCTGTCTGTACTTTCTAAAGAGGTGAACTTTGAAGAGGAAAGAATTTAAATTTTAAATTTTAAAATGAGGTCAGAGATTCCAACAAATGCTGGTAAAAGGGCCTTTTGAGTTTCTTGGGTTTTTGACAAAAATATTCCACAGGCAGACAAATATAGCCAATGTATTAGTTATACAGACTACAAGGAAAGTGTGAAAAATATCAAAACTGACATGATAGATTGAGAAAATAAAAACACATCTTGAAGAATTAATATTCTCCAAATTTGTCTCTATATTTTATTTTTAAAATTTATTTTAGATTATATGATTTTAATGCTGGTTGCTATTTACTTGTATTTGTATTTCTTTGTTTGAGAGTCAAATATAAGTCTATTTGGACCTAGGAGCCAGAAGTGCAATTCAGTTCTCCCACATGGGTGGTAGGGACCCAACCCCTTGAGCCATCACCGCCTGCCTTCCGGGATCTGCACTGGCAGGAAGCCGGAATCAGGGGCTGGAGATGGGCATTGAAACCAAGCACTCTGACATGGCATGTGGGCACTTTAACCAGCATTTAAACAACACTAAACAAAAGAACGAACCAAACGCCACCCAGATTTACTTATTTGAAACACAGTGACAGGGAGGGGCAGGGTTCCGGTGTGGAATATATGCTTCCCAAACTGCAGCTGAATCCACTGACCTACAACACAATTGAGCTCATAGTATCTATCAAATTGTAAGCAAAATTTTATACTGTCTCAATTTAATATCTTATCGTTCATATTGTATTTATGTCTTATACACTGTATTGATTCTCTCCTAATAGCTATATAGTATTTAATCCTATGGCAGTTCTGAGATGTGTTAGACTTCCCTTGCTTCAAGAGATTCATGGTACCACTCCATCTGTTTTCACGGCAACCATTCTGCTTGCCTGCCTTCTGCTTGGCTCTGTGTAAACACTGAGATTTCTTTGTACTCACTAAATTGAATCCTCTGAAGTGCAGAGATGAGAAGATGGAAACAATTTGTTTTAAATCTCTTATTGCTGCAGTGTGTTAAATGGGCTCTTGGTAGTGTGACTTGCAATTCGTTCCCTCTGGAGATTTTATTCTAAAGGAGGGAAAGCTAACACTACTGAAGGTCTGTTGCACAAAAGGTCTTTGTAAAGGTCACCACAGGTCACTCCTTGGTGAGGTCATGATTCTACCTCACCTCATAGAATCATGAATTGAGGGACAAAGGAACTCAACAAGTGGCTCAAGCGGTGTGGTGTCTGGGTTTTGGTTGGGTGTGATCTCCCTCAGCTCTGTCCCTGTGAGCACACTCCGGTTCCTCAGCAGCAGAAGAACCAGGACACAGTCCCTGGCATTTGACAGGTGCATCAGCCACTTGGTTTCATCTCTCAATGTGAAGTCCATTGCCAAGTTCTTTTCTTAACTGTACAATGGTCTGTCTATGCCATTAACATGTCTTTTGGTAAGAATTCTTAGGGATGTTCTGCAGATAATTTGCTTCTTTTTTATTTTTAAGATTTCTTTTCTTTTTTTTTTTTTTTGAAGGCAGATTTACAAAGAGAAGAAGAGACAGAGAAAAAGATCTTACATCTACCCAAATGGCTGCCACAGCTGGAGCTGAACAAATCCAAAGCCAGGAACCTGGAGCCTCCTTTGGGTACAGTATCCCAAGGCTTTGAGCCATCACCATTTCTTTCCTAGGCTGCAAGCAGGGAACTGGATGGGAAGTGGAGCACCTAGGACATGAACTGGCACTCACATGGGATGCCACGCTTAGAGGTAGAGGATTAGTCAGCTGAGCCAATGCGCTGGCCCCCCCGATAATTTGCTTCTTAAGGGATACATAAATCAAAAGTGCTTAGAGCAGAGAATAGTAGACTGTCCATGTAAGGACAAGAGAGTAAATGTTTCACTTTGGCAACACATGTGGTCTTAGTTCCAACTATTCAAGTCTACGCTTGTCCAACACTTCACAAATACACTATCAATGTACTATCAAAGTCGTAAGTCGCCCAGAGACCCAGATAGTAAAGGCTTGTCTCCATGGTGGGGTTTCTGGGCAGCCGTGGCACCTTTATGAGGCGCCTGTGGCAGTAGTGCTCACATGACCTCTTGAGTTTTCAGGAGACAGTTGTTATAAAAGCTGGAGCTGGGCCAGATCACTGTGTCTCTGCCCTAGTTTTAGATGTGACCATTTGCTGCTAGATAGTTCATAGATAGTTC
Source organism: Ochotona princeps (assembly GCF_030435755.1). NCBI lineage: Eukaryota > Metazoa > Chordata > Mammalia > Lagomorpha > Ochotonidae > Ochotona > Ochotona princeps. The sequence goes on from NC_080840.1 coordinate 55,832,605, forward strand.
CACTACAATGTGCCACTGTCCTTGCCAAAGGCCAAAACAATCTTGTACTGATCCAATCTTGAACTTTGAACCTCCCAAACTGTGAGTTAAGTAAACCTTTCTCTTTATAAATTCTTCCCTCATTTTTTGTTTGTTTATTTTTTTGTAGTACTGCAAATCTGATTACTTCAATGTGATACAATGTGTTATCCATGGTTGGGCTGTGTGTTCCAACAGAACTTTTTTTGAGACACTGAACTTTATTATTCACTGTTTGCAAAGTTTTCATTTTTAAATATGTATTCACTTGCCTTACTATTTAATGTTAGTTTTATTTGAAAGCAGAGTTGTAGACAGAGGAGAGATAGAGAGAGGGGTCTTTCATTCGCTAATTTTATTTTATTTGAAAGACAGAGCTGTAGAGAGAAGGAGAGACAGAGAGAGGTTTTCCATGTGTTGGTTCACTTTTTGAATGGCTGGAGCTGCTGAAGCTGAGCTAATCTAAAGCTAGGTCCTCCCGGGTAGGTAGAGGGACCCAAGGACTTGAGCCATATTCTGTCACCTTTCCAGGCCATAACCAAGGAACTGGATCAGTGGTGCCCACATGGGATGCCCCAGCATCATTTCTTTTGATTTTTTTCCCCCAACATTTGAAAGCACACAAGCAATTCTTATAAACAAGCAGGCACAAGAGAGGTGGTATGGATTGTAGTTGGCTGGCTCCATTCCCACACACACACACACACACACACACACACACACACACACACACACATGAATGTATACTTCTTCAGTATATAAATGGCAGAGTACATGTGAATCATGCTTCACTTACCCCACCAGGATAATTCTTGATTTTTAAATTTTTATTTCTTTTATTTGAAAGGCAGAATTAGAGAGAGAGAGAGGAGAGGGCTGGTTTACTCCCCAGATGGCTGTAATGGTGGGGGCTGGACCATGCAGAAGACAGGAGGCAGAAACTTCTTTCAGGTTTTCCAGATAAATGACAGGGGTTCTGGTGTTCAGCTCATTATCAGATGCTTTCCCTGGGCCATTAGCAGGGAGCCGGCTCTGAAGCCGAGCAGGCAGAGCAACAACAGCCAAAATACTGGGCGTGTAGGCAGAGGCACCACAGTGCCAGCCCCCAAATAGGACCATTGTAAAGGATATGCATCAAATGAAGAACTCAGCCAAGAGCCCCTTAACTGTACGTTAATGCATACAGAGAGCAGACAACACAACACGTCGTAGATAAGTGCATTTGCTATTTTGTGGAATGATCAAATCAAGCTAATTGAAACATCCATCCATTAGAATATTTATCATTTCTTGGGCCTAGAACGGTGGCCTAGCAACTGAAAGTCCTCACCTTGAACGCGCCAGGATCCCATACGGGATCCCCACAGTTCCACTTCCCATTCCGCTCCCTGCTTGTGGCCTGGGAAAGCAGTCGAGGACGGCCCAAAGCCTTGGGACTCTGCACCTGCGTGGGAGACCTGGAGGAAGTTCCTGGCTCCTGGCTTCAGATTGGCGCTGCACTGGCCATTGCGGCTCACTTGGGCAGTGAATCATCGGACGGATCTTCCTCTGTCTCTTCTCCTCTCTGTATATCTGATTTGGCAATAAAAATAAATAAATCTTTTAATAAAAATATCTTTTCTTTCTGGTGAGATCATTTACGACTATTTCTCTGAGGTATTTTGAAATAAACAGCACACACATTGTTATTAACTAGAGCCACAGGGCTGTGCGGCACAGCACTGGAACTTGTTCCTCCTGGCTAACTGACTCTTCATGTCCATCAGCCAACAACTCTGGGAACCACGATTCTACTTTCTACTTTCTATAACTTATGTGTAATCAATACTTCTCAATCAAAATTAATTAAAACTTGAGAACTGCATCTTCCAGAGAACAGGTAAAATGGGATTCCCTTGAAGACAGTGATTGAATTAGTGCCCCCACATTCTGGAAGGGACCCTTGCACTAAGCATGATGTGTCTCGTCGTTTCCACGTATGCCTTAACCACGCTCTCCCCTTGCCTTTCCAGTACCCTGAGCTCTCCCTGTAAAGATGACTGCTGTCCTACCTCTGCCAATCCCTTCAGCCCTCCCCCACCTCCCTTAGGCCTGAGGCTTAAAAGGCTCCAGTTTCAGAGCTGCTTATCTTCCATCTATTTTTTCCACCTTCTTACTTCCTTTTACCCACTGTTTTTTGTTGCCGCTGAGCTTATTTCTTTTATCTTTAAATATTTTTTGAGAGGCAGAGTTACAGAGAGAGACATCTTAAAATTAACTGATTCACTCTGCAAATGACTGCAATGGCCAGGACTGGACAAGGCCAAGCTAGGAGCCAAGAGCTTAATTTGAATCTTGAATGATGGTGGTAGAAGGCCCAGATACTTTGTCCATCATCTGCTCTTCTCCCAGGCCATTAGCAGGGAGCTGGACCAGAATTGGAGTAGCTGGGACTTCAACTGGTACCCTTACTAAGAAGCTAGCATCAGGCCTGGTACAGTGGCCTGGTGGCTAAAGTTTCTCGCTTTGAATGCGCCAGGATCCCAGTTCTAATTCCAGCAGCACCACTTCCCATCCAGCTTCCTGCTTGTGGCCTGCGAAAGCAGTCAGAGATGGTCAAAGTCTTGGGACCCTGCACCCATGTGGGAGACCCGAAGAAGTTCCTGGCTTCGGATGGGTGCAGCACTGGCTGTCGTGGTCACTTGTGGAGTGAATCATCGGACAGAAGATCATCTTCTCTGTCTCTCCTCTCTCTCTCTCTCTCTCTCTCTATATATATATATATATATCTGCCTTTCCAATAAAAATAAATAAATATTAACAAAAAAAGAAGCTAGCATCACAGATAATGACTTACTATGCCACAATGCCAACCCGAACTCTTCTTTTACTTTTTTTATTTTTAGATTTATTTATTTTGTTGCAAAGGCAGATTTACAGAGAGAAGGAAAAGACTGACAGAGCTTCCAATGCTGGCTTACTCCCCAAGTGGCTGCAATGGAGCTGAGCCGATCCAAAGCCAAGAGCCAGGAGCCAAGAGCTTCTTCCTGGTCTCCCAAATGCTATTGCTTTCTCAAGTCACAAGCAAGGACCTGGAAGGGAAACAGAGCAGCTAAGGAATGAACCATCACCTATATGAAATGCTGGCACTTGGAGGTGAAGGATTAGCCAGTTAGGTCATCACACAAGCCCTTACTGCCCCATTTAATACCTCAACTCCAAAAATCAAGCTACATGACAAAGATTGGTAATCAATTGCTTTTATTTTCCTTTTACCCACCCTGCAACCACTTTCCTCCTTATTTAGCCTAAATTCCAAGATTAGTCCTTCTACTGTCTTCTGTTTAGGCACTTGTAGCCTCCATTTAATTGCTATTTAGTTTTATTATTTTTTAAAAGATCTATTCATTATTATTAGAAAGGCAAAAAGGCAGATCTGCAGAGAAGACAGAGAGAAAGATCTTCCATCCACTGGTTCCCTTCCCCACCCCTCCAAGTGACCACAATGGTCACAGCTGAGCTGATCCAAAGTCAGGAGTCAAGAGTTTCTTCTGGGTCTCCCACACGGGTGCAGGGTCCCAAAGCTTTGGGTTACACTTGACTGCTTTCCCAGGCCACAAGCAGGGAGCTGGATGGGAAGTGGAGCTGCCGGGATTAGAACCAGCGCCCATATGGGATCCTGGCGAGTCCAAGGCGAGGACCTTAATCGCTACACTACCATGCTGGGCCCACAAATTATTCATATTTTAAATTTTGAGGATAAATTTTAAAGATAAAGTTTATTGATGTTTACATGAACCTGAAGTCTCTACATTTCAGGACCCAAGGAATGGCCTGGCGTAATGGCTAAATCCTCATTTTGCAAGGGCCAAGATCCCATATGGGAGCCAGTTCATGTCCCAGCTGTTCCACTTCCCTTCCAACTCCCTCCTTGTGACCTGGGGATGCAGGGACCCTGCACCTACCTGGGAGACTTGGAAGAAGCTCCTGGTCCCTGGTTTCGGGTCAGCTTGTAACATTGCAGCCACTTGGGACGTGAACCAACAGATGGAAGGCCTTTTTCTGTCTCTCCTTCTCTCTGTAAATCTGATCTGCCTTTCCAATAAGAATAAAGAAATTTTGAAAAAGAATTGCTTCCTTTAAAAAAAAGTAACAAACCTTACAATTCTCATGTGTGGTTCTACTGCCTTTTACTGAAGCAATTTGTCTGGATCGGGTGAAGTAACAAGTACACGTGCTTGCCTTAATCTCTACGTTCATGGGCTTAAGATGCTCGGTTGCAATGCCCTGTGAGGTTCTAATCTTGCATTTCCATTCAAGGCCTGATTTTAGGAAAAAAAAAAATGTGTGACGTGGGGCTGGAGCACAACGGTGAGCACCAGCTTGTCACATGGCTCTTCCAGATGAAGGCCTACCCTGTATCCCAGGGACAGGGGAGCCTGGGAGCCTCCCCATGCTGATGTGGAGCTGGGGATTCTCCCGGCTCAGCTGAGCATTGTGCACGTGTCCTTGCATGTGTCTCACTCTTGTCTTAAGCAGGAAAGGACATACGTTTATTAAATACTAATAATGAGAAATAGGGAACAACTATAATGAGTTAGAGGTGTGGAAGATAAAAAATAATAGATGTGAGGTTTTAAATTTTATTCCCCAAATTGAACAATAAGATTAAATACAAAGACCATAAGGCTACCAGCAAAAGATGATTTGTACATTCAAGGATGTTGCATGACTTGGTAAATCTAAATGGCAACTATATAGTGTTTTTTGTGTTTTTTTTTTTTTAAGATTTATTTTCTGGGCCTGGCCCAGTGGCCTAGCGGTTAAAGTCTTCACCTTGAAGTGCCAGGATCCCATATTGGCGCCGGTTCTAATCCTGGCAGCTCTACTTCCTATCTAGCTCTCTGCCTGTGGCCTGGGAAAGCCATCAAGGATGGCCCGAAGTCTTGGGATCCTACACCCACATGGGAGACTTGGAAGGAAGTTCCTGGCTCCTGGCTTCAGATTGGCTCAGCAACTGCCATTGTGGTGACTTGGGGAGTGAATCAATGCATGGAAGATCTTCCTTTCTGTCTTTCCTCCTCTCTATATATCTGCCTTTTCAATTAAAAAAATCTTTTTTAAAAATCTTTTTAAAAAGGTTTATTAATTTTTATTACAAAGTCAGGTATACAGACAGGAGGAGAGACAGAGAGGAAGATCTTCCGTCTGATGATTCACTCCCCAAGTGAAAGCAACAGCTGGTGCTGCACCGATCTGAAGCCAGGAGCCTGAAGCTTCATTTGGGTCTCCCATGCAGGTACAGGGTCCCAAGACTTTCGGCCATCCTTGATTGCTTTTCCAGGCCACAAGCAGGGAGCTGGATTGGAAGTGGGGCCGCTGGGATTAGAACCAGCTCCCATAAGGGATACTGGTAAGTGCGAGGTAGGGATTTTAGCTACTAGGCTACTGGACCTGGCCCTATACTGTTGTTAAAAGCAAGCAAACAAAACAAACAAAGAAACAAGCTACTACATAGAAAACTATTCTTGCCTTAAGTAAGCTTTTCCCAAATGCTTAATTTGCCTTAGAGATGAAATGAAGTCAGATTAAAATCTCTGACTGCCATTAGGGAGTGGTATAAAATCAGCCACTTGATAATTACTTTGATTTAATAATAAAATTATCTTTACTTTTAGAACATAGCTGCTTTTTTCCCCTTTTAGCTTTATTAAGGAATAAATGTCTGACAAACAGCAGGTGATTAAAGTGTTCAACTGGAGAAGTTTTGACATGGAGGGGGCTTCAAAAAATTTTTTGAGAGAGCAGTCATTGGATTCAATGATTAAGTTATTGTTTGAGATGCCTCTTGCATCCCACATTACAGTGGTTTGAAAAAATTTTATTTATTTAGAATGTCACAGTTAGAAAGACAGAAAAAGAGAGAGGGGGATCATACATCTTTTGGTTAACTCCTCAGAAGGCTGCAGTGGCCAGTGCTGGACCAGCTGGAAATCAAGAACCTGGAACTCCATCAGGGTCTCCTCCATCGGTGGCAGGGACCCAAACACTTGGGCCATCTTTTTCTGCTTTTCTCAAGCCATGGATCGGAGCAGCTGGGGTAGGAAGTGGCCCGCCCCTGGAGTGGCTGGTTTGTGTCCTGGCTCCGCTGCTTTGCATCTAGCTTCCTGCCAGTGCAGCTCGTGGGAAGCAGCAGATGCTGGGGCAGGCGTTGAGTCCCTGCTACCCACAGGGGAAACCCAGATGGAGTTCTGAGCACCCCGTTGCAGCTGGGCCCTGGCCTGGGTATGGTGGGCGTTTGGGGCATGACTCAGTGAATGGAAGATCTCTCCTTATCTTTCTGCCTCTCACATTGAAAAAAAAATGGTAAAGTAAAAAGTGTTTTTAAAATTCATTGAGAATTCATGTTCTCTTTCAGACTACTACTATGATGAGAACAGAAGGCCCATCTTCAACCTCCAAAAACTTCCTCATTCTTTGTGGTAATTCCTCCATCTGGTTCCTTCAGGCTGTCAGATTGGTTAATCTGTAACTGGGGTGGGGGATTGTTTCAGTGGTTAATGCACCAGCTGGACTGGCATATCCCACGCTAAAAAGCTTAGGTTCAGCTCCGCCTTCTGCCTCCTGATTCCAGCTTCTTGCTAATGTGGATGCTGGGAGACAGCAGTGAGGTTCAAATAGTTGGGTCCAGCCTCCCACACAGGGAACCTGGACCGAGTTCCCAAGTTTGGCTTCAGCCTTCTGACTATTATGGGTTTGCGGGGGAGGGGATGAACCAGCCACCAGTAACTCTCACTCTCTCTGCTTCTAAGTCAGCTTTTACTCAACTAAAAATTTGTTTTGTGCCTTTACTGGAAAGCAAAATAATTGTGTTAGTATGAGGAGGAAGACACATGGGTTTTTACCAAAACTGTTAACTGAGTCATGATTTTGCAGATTATTTTTCATATTCCACAGCCTGAAGCTAATTGGATTAAAGCTTCAGGAACCCAGGAAATGAAGTAAAAGAGAAGTTGTGTTGATTCCAATACATAGCAGTTGTTCTTCCTTTTCCATATATTAGCTTCTTTAGGATTAGTAAATGGCTTTGCAAAAACCTAGCTAGAAGTAAAGATCATCACTGATAAATGTTCAAAGAAGTTTTATAAAGAAAATAATACGATGTATTATGTATATAATCAAGTAAAATGGATTGTTGCAATATTACTTGAATTCTGCTTTAACAAAAATACAAGTTCTCTAGTCTGCTATTACAATATATAAAAATGATTTATGTATATAGGTGAAGGCTAGCCAAGAATGCCAAAATCTATAGCAGGTCAGTTTTGGTTGTCTGTGGAATCATATCTGTTTCTTTGTGCTTTGTTTTGAATTAAATAAATTTTTAATAATGTATGCATAATAAATAACTTCTTTCTACGCCTTTTCAGAATATATTACTCTGTAGAACTTGAAGTATGTGTTTGCATTTTGAGAGTGTTTTGGTAAGATTCAATATCTAAAATAAACTCAATGCTTCATTTTAATTCTTTTGAAATCACCCGGGCCCAGTGGTGTGGCCTGGCAGCTAAAGTCCTCGCCTTGAATGCAACGGGATCCCACTTGGGGAGTGAAACATCAGATGGAAGATCTTCCTCTCTGTCTCTCCTCCTCTCTGTATATCTGACTTTGTAATAAAAATAAATAAATCTTTAAAAAAAATAAATCACCCAAGAAACCGCTACATATTGGAACATACAGCAGAAATATATCAAACTCAGTTGGAATTATAATCTATGTGGCACTAATGCTCCTTATTGATTACCACAAAGGCATTTGCTTTTGCTCCTTTAATCTCCTCTCGATACAGCAGGGAACAGAAATGAAGCATTTGAGAAAAGATCAGGTGCATTCCAATGCAAAGCAAAATTGTGATCCTAATAAATCTTTGTTGAATATGTAGTTTTAGGTTTGCATGTAGATTTTAATTAAAATATGCTCCAAGGAGCCAATTAGTTCCAGTTCCAGGTCATGTATTTCAAAATATATGAAGGTGATCATTTCAGTTTCGAATTTACTAAAATGTTTTATCTATATCCTTTGGAAAAAGATATAGTAGCATTTCCAAATTCATGCATACATTTTGAGGATCAGGTTAAGAACCAACATAAAGGGCCCTGCACTGTGGCCTAGCAGCTAAAGTCCTCGCCTTAAACACGCCCCGGGATCCCATATGGGCGCCGGTTCTAATCCAGGCAGCTCCACTTCACATCTAGCTCCCTGCTTGTGGCCTGGGAAAGCAGTTGAGGACGGCCCAATGCTTTGGGACCTTGCACCGGCCTGGGAGACCTGGAAGAGGTTCCTGGTTCCCGGCTTCGGATCGGCCCAGCCTGGGCCATTGCACTCACTTGGGGAGTGAATCATCGGATGGAAGATCTTCCTCTCTGTCTCTCCTCCTCTCTGTATATCTGACTTTGTAATAAAAATAAAATAAAATCTTAAAAAAAAAAAAAGAACCAACATACAAACAAAAAAGTAAATGTGTGATATACAGAAGAGTGTATTAGCTTAAGTTTTTGTCAGTCTAACTAAAATACCTGAGAGAAGTAGACTTATAAAGAAAAAGGCTTAGTTTCTGCGTATCATTTTGGGGGTTTTCCATTCAAGATCAGCGTCTTTTCTGATGTCTGACGAGGGTGATGGGTAGAAGACTTCCAGGTGAAAAAGAACATGGTGCCAGGAAGCAGAGAAAATAGGGAACACACTTGTTTGTGTGGTCTCTCCTTAGAAAGCCAATATAACTCAACCACAGAACACTAACCATGGAATCAATCTAATCACTTTAAAAGGTCCTATCTTTATACATTGTAACTGGGTTAATTTCCATCAAGCCCTTAACACAAAGACTTTGGAGAACACCCAGCCTGATATTCAAACCAGAACAGTGGCCCTACTGTGAACATGCAAAATCAAGGAGTGAGAAGGGGAACAGAAGCCAGGGCTGACAGACCTGACTACTGGTGGCTTATCTGGATGAGTCCAATATAGTTACTGTGTTTACACTAATTTGTTGATAAGGATCTTTGAGAATATTGTGAATTCATTTTCACTATTTATTTCTAATTTGTTAATTTATCTGGCAATGGAGGCTAGAGTGGATAGTTTTGACTTATAATGAAACATTTCTGTGAATCCTTAGACTGCTTATGCCTTCATCAAAGAATTGTAAAACCTAATATACTTGTAAGGCCTATGCTACTCGGAAAGGGGGAGGGAGAGCAGAGAAATCTTACATCACCCTAGAAGGTGTGAGGAAGACGGGAAGTATAACCTATCAGGATCATAACTGGTAACTCATAGACAACAGACTCGAATCAGCATTAGACAGTAGCAAAACTACAAAGGCATATGGGGGGAATCAGGAGTGATCCTAACAACCTCTTAACAGGAGGTCATATGCGCAGAGCAGTGGGGAACCCCAGAGTGGAGCAGGAGGACAGGAGGAGGCTTGTATCCCAACCCTGAAGACTCCCAGAGCCTCACCAAGGACTATCAGTACGAGCACCAAGGACTACATCCCTACTGCCAAGGAGACCACGGGAAAATGGAGTGCCTTCTAGAGACCAAGAACTCTGAGGTCAACCACCCCCATTTGGATCTACCATATGGGATGGAAGAAGCCCAAATCCTGCCTTGCAGGATCCAAGGGCATCAGAACAACAGCCAGGAGCACTGAGCAGTCCACAGAAACGTAAGAACAGTAAACTTCCTTCGGGACTAGGGAGAGGAGCTTTCTCTGGTCCTAGCCTGGTTCCGACTTTGGGTCTCCACCCTCACGTGCAATGACCATCAGGATCGCTCCAGAAACCCTTCAAAACAAACAAACAAATAAGCAGAAAAACTAGAATAGATAGAGAATAATAAGGAAAGCTTAGAAACAGACAGGAAACAGTCAGCGGGGATGCACTTATACCTTACTGGGTGGGACACAAAGATTAGTTAGTTACTCCTCACTGGGGTATTGAAGATTTTCCGCACACCCCTCCTAAAACTGTTCTGCACCTAAACTGTTGACATATGTCTTGTTAGAGTTATAAGCCAATCTAGACTATCCGAAAAAAAGCCAGGTTTAGCAAAATCATGCTTCACCACTATAAACTGCTAAATACTAAAATTAAAATAGACATGAGACAGCTGAATAGTAATCTATAGCCATTTTAAGGTGTATAGAGCCCGGTTGTATATAAACTAATAATTGAAATGTCAATGTAGAAGTCACAGGATGTGGTTCAGAACTTGCATTCTTTTTCTTTCTTTCTTTTTTTTTTCTCTTTTAACATATTGGTTACTCAATGCCATGTCAACTGATTCCATAACATTATAAATTGTTACTGATGTAATGTCGGGGCTTTTAATTGATCGGCATGATACTCTGCTGGCTCTACCTTCAGACCAGAGATGGTCTCCCCAAGAAACCGTTGAACTTATCTGGACAATAAGATGCTGGACTTTATGCTTGGGAGATGCTTGCAGTGAAAGAATCTCAACTGAATTTGAACCGTGGTAATGCAACAAGGTGGAGGAATCCACCATGGCGGGGGGTTGGAGAGGGGTGGTAGGAATCCCAGTGCCTATAAAACTGTGTCACACAATGCAATGTAATCAATAAAATAAATAAATAAATAAACTTTTAAAAGATCTACTTATTTTTAATTGGAAAGGTATATTTATAGAGAGAAGGAGAGACAGAGAGAAAAATCTTCCATCCACTGGCTGGCTCATTCCCCAAATGGCTGCAATGGCCAGAGCTGAGCCAATCTGAAGCCAAAAACAGGAGTGTGTTCCATGTGGGTGCAAGTTCCCAAGGTTTTACTTCATCCTCTGCTGCTTTCCCAGGCCACAAGCAGGGAGCTGGATGGGAAGTGGAGCAGGTGGACCATGAGCCAATGCCCATATGGGATCTCAGCTTGTCCAAGAGCAGGTTTTAGCCACTGAGCCAATGCCATGGTCCAAATCCTTAGATTTGACTTATGAATGAAATATTTCTACCCTGTATCTGCTCTATGAATATTCTGAAAGACAGGGTCTTCATTTCAGACTCACAATAGTGCCATCCTCTCACTTCGGAAATTCTGAGATTCACTGACAAATACAAAAGGAAAATCAGATCTCTAAGAATGAAAATCATAATATAAATTCTTCTTAAAATTCTCTTTTTATTCATATTTGTATCTCCTGCAATGCATTTAGATTTGTAACTGTTCTTTTTTGCTAACGAATAACCACATTTCCCCCCCACCCCCCACTGCTTTTGAAACTAAAATCCATGTTTTGGTTAAAATTCTACATTTTTGACAGAAATAGTTGATTTTTCACATATTTCTCTCAGGGATTTATGTGTTGCTTGGGAACTTTCTTGTTTATATATTGATTACAAACTATAATTACATTAAATAAACTGAGAAAGCATGTCACAAGCTCACTTTAGCAATAGCTATAATTTTACATATCTGTCTTTTGAAAAAGCTGGACTGGCTCTCTATATTTTACTTAGTAATATCTTAATTTCCTCAATAAGTAAGTCAGTAAATTGAATTTATAGTTTATTTTGTCTTTCCTCCCATCAAATTACATGAATAAGAAATACTGTGGTCTCATAACATAATTCTATTTCCAAGAGAAAAAACATGCAAGTCTGTAGAATAACAGTCAATAGTGACTTGGTCAAAATATATGTATTGAGCATCTACAGTATGCAAGACACTAGTGCTGATGGAAACAGTTTTACTGATGTCTTTTGTTTCAAATATGAGTACATTGCTCATTATTGGTGGGAATCCACATTTGTCCAAAACAATATGTGTTCTGATCTTTTGTTAGGCTCATGTACCTGGGAAGGCAGCTGAAGATGATTCAAGTGCTTGGGCCTCTGTCATCAGCTTGGAAGACTTGATAAGGCTCCTGGCCTTGGCTTTGGTCTGGCTTGGCCCTGGCCACTTCCGCCATTTGTGGGGTGAGCCAGCAGTTGGAAGACCTATCTGTCTCTCCCTCTTTATTTGTAACTCTGCATTTCAAATAAATAAAATAAATGTTTAAAAGAAAGAGACGGGTCTGGCATGTTGGCCTAATGTCTAAATCCTCACCTTGCATCTACCAAGATCCCATATGGGCACTGGTTCATGTCCCAGCTGTTCCACTTCCACATACAGCTCCCTGCCTGTGGCCTGGGAAGGCAATCCAGGAGAGCCCAAAGTCTTGGGACCATGCACTCATCAGGAGACCCAGAAGAAGCTCCTGGTTCCTGGCTTCAGATTGGCTCAGCTCTGGCAGTTTTAGCTACTTACAGTGAGCCAGTGGACAGAAAATATTTCTCTGTCTCTCCTTGTTTCTGTAAACCTGCCTTTCTAATAAAAATAAATAAATCTTCAGAAAATAAAAGAAAGGGTATCTTGTACCAAGGCATTCATATATTGATTTAACATTTGCAATTCAGACATGTCAAATAACAGTATTAAAAATGAGCTAGAAGTCTCAAAAAATGTAAGGTGCAAGTGATAACACGGTATATGGGATGTCTAGCCAACGAGAGCAGATCATATAGGATCTTCATTCCTGAAGCAACAGCTATTTAAAGGCTACCAAACATTTGCATGCAGATGTTATGAGAATCTGAGTTCAGGAGCAGTTAGACTGGACATATATGACAGTAGAGCTGAAAAAGTTAGGAGGCACAATTATCAGGACTGAATATGACTGATGGCAATTCGCAGCGTTCCAGCTTGGGTAAGGATGTGGATGAAGTTGCTGCCTCTTCAAGCAGGGATGAGGAAGGGGAATTCATGTGGAGGAAACTAGTCCCTTTTGGATGTGTTGAATTTACAGTGATTTGATGGATTATAAACTGGCCTGTCTAGGGGGCATCATTTGGCTTAGCCAGTAAGCCACTGCTTACGACACCCGTGCCTTACAGTGTAGTATCAGGAATTGTGACCCACTTCCTCTTCTGCCTCAGCCTCCTACTAATAATGCAGGCCCTGAGGCAGCAGGTGATAAAGTTCCAGAAATTCCTTCTCTGGACTGAGTTCCTGGCTCTTGGGCTTTAGCTTTGCCTGGCCCCAGCCATTGTGAACGTTCAAGGAGTGAACCAGTATAAAGAATCGCTCTCTCTCTCTCTCTCTTTTCTCTCTCTCAAACAAATGTGCATAAGAGTTATAAGATGAAAACGTAAAAATATCTAGCAGGTAGTCTCGTCCTTTGGCTGGTTAAGCAAGAAACTTTCGCTAGGATTAAAGGTTTCAGAATCATTCAATAAATGAGGCTCATTAGCATATACATTGTCATTAAGATTACGGGATGGATGAATTTGTATAGAGCAAATGTTTGCTAAACAAGTTAATCACAGCAGTTCTCAAAAAGGAGAACTAGGAGTTCAAAATGGGGAAGAATTAAGATAATTATACTCACTCTAAAAGTTTCTTTAGAAATGCCTTTCCTTATGGGTATGCAAAGTTACATAGTTGAAAGATAAATAAGGACAGAAATAAAATATGTATACAGTAATCAAATTTTCTTTGAGGAGTACATAATGGATTACTTGGAAATAACTGAATTAGCTGATACAGAACTGATTTATCCTAGCAGATTGTGGCTCCACATTATCATGCAGCTCATGAACCCACACCATTATAGTGAAACGTGAGTGTTGTCCTACAATTTGCTCTGAGAAAAGGAAAACCACAACATCAAGCTCTGGAAGCTTTGTTTAACAGCACTTAAAGGTATTACTCTACAGGACTGTTTCTTTCTCTTTGTTGGTATTGTCCCCCAAAAGAGACTCTGACATTTTTTTCTTATTTTTTAAAATAAAGGTTAATTTATTTTTATCAAAAAGTCAGATTTACAGAAAGAAGGAGAGACAGAGAAAAGATCTTGCATCCGCTGATTCACTCCCCAAGTGGCCACAACAGCCAGAGCTGAACTGATCCAAAGCCAAGAGCCAGGAGCTTCTTCTTGATCTCCCACGTGGGTGCAGAGCCCCAAGGCTTTGGGCTGTCCTGGACTGCTTTCCCAGGCCACAAGCAGGGAGCCAGATGGTAAGCGGAGCAGCCAGGATATGAGTTGGCATCCATATGGGATCCCAGCGTATGTAAGGCAAGGACTTTTAAGCCATTAGGCTACCGTGTTGGACCTTTTATTTAAGGTCGTTTATTTTTATTTGAAAGGCAGATATTTACAGAGAGAGAAGGAGAGACAGAGATCTTCTGGTTTATTCCCAAAGTGGCTGCTACAGCCAGAGCTGAGCTGATCCCAAGTGATGAAAACGGAGTTTTTATTTTATTTATTTTTTAAAGATGTATTCATTTTATTACAGCCAGATATAAACAGAGGAGGAGAGACAGAGAGGAAGATCTTCCATCCGATGATTCACTCCCCAAGTGAGCTGCAATGGGCCAGTGCTGTGCTGATCCGAAGCTGGGAACCAGGAACTTCCTCCGAGTCTCCCACGCGGGTGCAGTGTCCCAATGCATTGGGCCGTCCTCAACTGCTTTCCCAGGCCACAAGCAGGGAGCTAGATGGGAAGTGGAACTGTGGGGATTAGAACCAGCGGCCATATGGGATCCCGGGGCTTTCAAGGCGAGGACTTTAGCCGCTAGGCCACGGCGCCGGGCCCGAGCAGGAAAAAAGTTTAGATTAGAGCCTGGGAACCTGAGAGATAAGGGGCACCTGCAACTAGCCTCCGCCCCTAATTGCATGGCCCCCTCCCTGTTTATTTATGGTTTTGCCTCCCTGTTTATATTTATGATTTTGCCCTCCCTGTTTATATTTACGGTTTTAGCCTTTGACCTTTATGGTTTTATGATTTTAGCCTTGGTTTAGCCTTTAAAAAGAATACTGTACAATGATTCGGGGTCGGTGCCTACCCTCCTGTGTAAGCAACTGGCCCCGGCCCCAGCGAGCTGGCGAACAAATAAAGCCTCTTGCTTTTGCATCAAGCCTCGTCTTCGGTGGCCATTGGGGAAACTCACTCTCTGGAGATAGATGGTAAGGTTGTCCCATCTGGGGGCCTTACATTACCATAGCCATTACACACCAGACTGCATAAACAGAAACATCTGATAGCAGCAGTGGTAAACTTCCATGGGGGGTGGGGTGATTGGGCAATCTGTTAAACAAGTATATCCCAGTGTTGAACTAATCTTCTCTCATTTTTGTTATTGTTGTTTTTAAGATTTATTTATTTTTATTTGAAAAGCAGATATACAGAGAGGAGGAGAGACAGAGAGGAAGATCTTCCGTCCGATGATTCACTCCCCAAGTGGCCGCAACGGCCAGAGCTGAGCAGATCCAAAGCCAGGAACCAGGAACCTCTTCCAGAACTACCATGTGGGTGCAGGGTTCCTAAGGCTTTGGGCCTTCCTCAACTGATTTTCTAAGCTACGTACAAGGAGCTGGATGGAAAGCAGGGCTGCTGGGACACAAAATGGCACCCATATGGGACCCCAGTTCCTTCAATGCGAGGATTTTAACCACTAGGCTATTTTGCTGGGCCCAACTACTGGTTTTTGTCCTGGCTTCTGCACTTCCCATCCAGCTCGTAGCTGACATCTTAGAAAAGCAGTGGAGTGTGGTCCAAGATCTTGGGCCCCTGCACCCATGTGTTAGATCTGGAAGAAGCTCCTGGCTCCTGGCTTTGGATTGCCTCAGTTCTGGCATTGCAACCATTTGGAGAGTGAACCAATAGATCTCTTTCTCCTTTTCTCCCTCTCTGTAACACTTCAAGTAAAATAAGGTAAAATAAGTAAATCAAAAAACCAAAGCCAAACCTAAATAGTAAAGCAGACAGGAAAAATTTGGTTGTCAGGCTTCATACGCTCTAATTTCATTTCTTTCTTTCTTTTTTTTTTTTAAAGATTTATTTATTTTCATTGGAAAGGTCAGATATACAGAGAAGAGGAAAGACAGAACGGAAGATCTTCCATCCAATGGTTCACTCCCCAGGTGACTGCAACGACTGGAGCTGAGCCAATCTGAAGCCAGGAGCTTCTTCTGGGTCTCCCACGCGGGTGCAGGGTCCCAGTGCTTTGGGCCATCCTCGACTGCTTTCCCAGGCCACAAGCAGGGAGCTGGATGGCAAGCAGGGCTGCCAGGATTAGAACCAGTACCCGTATGGGATCCCTGCACGTTCAAGGCAAGGACCTTAGTCGCTAGGCCTCCACACTGGGCCCAATAGGCTCTAATTTTATTTTCATGCCTTATAATATTTTTTCTGTTTTTACCTAATACCTAAACACTCACTATTTGTAACTGTTACCAAAATTCTGAGAATAGAATTATTTAGTACACTCCACTAAATTAAAATTTAAATTTTTTTCAGATGTTTAGTGTTGTGAAACCAACGTTCAGAAAAATGTGGAAGCTATAAATGGAGGTAGAACGCGGTAACCTGCCTATCAGAACCACAGAAAACTCTGAGTTTTTCACAACACGGTCAAGGTTATTAGGTCCCATGCCACCATGAGCTATCAGTGTTCTCATGTCATCACATCAGTGAGCCATATGCCCACATGTGTGATGACTCCAGTGTGTCTGAGAGGTGGCAATATTTTGCCATTCATTTCACAGGTTATCTAAGATTAGTAAAGCCCTAACATATAGCAGAGAATTACCAAAGGCTTTACTTACAAGTTTTTTATAAGTATTTATTTACTTTCATTTATTTGAAAGGCAGAAAGATGCACAGAGACAATGAAATCTTCCAGTTGCTAGCTCAATCCCCAAATGCCACCAACAAGCCCATTAGGCCAGGCTGAAGCCAGCATCCCCAAACTCTGTGCAGATTTCCAAGTGAGCGGCAAGGACCCAAGTACTTGAGCCATCCTCTGCTGCCTCCCAGGGTGCTCACTAGCAAGGAGCTGGAAGTGGAGTGGATCTTGGACACAAACCCAGGCACCCCCAGAACGGAGTGCATCCGCAGTGGTGTCTTAGCTCCTCAGTATCAGTTTGGGAGCAAAGAAGCAGTACCAATTCCTAAGCCAGAAATGTTGATTAAATTCAATGTACTTAAAACATTTATTGAATACTCTATATGCGTAGATACAAAGATGAGTAAACACCCATATCCCTAACAACAGCCAGGAGAAAGGGGTGTATCTAAATATCCGTAATACACAGATAAGGAGACAATTCAGACATTCAGAATTTTCTGGAGCATCAAACAAAGACTGCATGTAGCTGAAGGCCTTGGGAAAAAGCTTTTGGAGGAGACAGCATTTGAGAAAGGCTACTGGATGTTGATGGGCATTTTGGGACTAGAATTGTTGCAGATAATGAAACTGTTAGACTGTAAGGTCCTGACAAGGATGCTGCCCCCTCCCCCGCCATCAAGCTGCATGAGTTTTTTTTTTTTTTTTTTTAAAGATTTATTCCTTTTGTTACAGCCAGATATACAGAGAGGAGGAGAGACAGAGAGGAAGATCTTCCATCCGATGATTCACTCCCCAAGTGAGCCGCAATGGGCCGATGCGTGCCAATCCGAAGCCGGGAACCTGGAACCTCTTCCAGGTCTCCCACGCGGGTGCAGTGTCCCAATGCATTGGGCCGTCCTCAACTGCTTTCCCAGGCCACAAGCAGGGAGCTGGATGGGAAGTGGAGCTGCCGGGATTAGAACCGGCGCCCATATGGGATCCCGGGGCTTTCAAGGCGAGGACTTTAAACGCTAGGCCACGCCGCCGGGCCCAAGCTGCATGAGTTTTATAAATGCTGTTCCTCTGTCTAGAACACCATTTGCTTTGTTTGTGCACCTAGGATTTCCTGCAGACCCCTTAGACCTCAGCAAGTCAAGGGCTACTCCCTCAGAGGGGCCTTCCTTGACTTCCCTAGAGACCCAGACCCCACTGTAGGCTTTGATTCCCTTTATCTACATCATCGCTTTATTGGTATCTGCCTCATGCATCTTAAGCTCTTTGAGGGCACCAACTCACCTACCTTTGCATTCTCAGCATCTAACACAGTATTTGATATCCACTAGGTGCTTTATACCATAATCAGCTACTAAAAGAATTAGTTTGAGCCAAGGAAAGCAGAGATGAAAAGCACAAGGCATGTTTGGAAACTTGTGAAAACTTTGGTTGATCAAAGAAACAAATCCTCCAGCCAGTATGGTGGCTCAACTGGCTAATTCTCTATGTGCAAGTGTCAGGGTCTCATTCGGGTGTCAGTTTGTGTCCCAGCTGCTCCACTTTTCATTCAGCTCCATGAGGAAGCAATGGAGGATGGCCCAAAACCTAGGAGCCCCTGCACCTGTTTGTGTCCTGGAGGAATCTTTTGGTTTCTGGCTTCGGATCAGCTCAGCTCTGACCGTTGTGGCCATTTGGGATGCTAACCAGAAGATGGAAGATCCTTCTGTCTCACCTTCTCTGTAAATCTGCCTTTCCAATGAAGAGTAAATAAATCTTAAAAAGAAGAAGAAAAAAGAAAAAGAAATCCTCAAA
The DNA here is from genome assembly GCF_030435755.1 of Ochotona princeps. Classification (NCBI taxonomy): domain Eukaryota; kingdom Metazoa; phylum Chordata; class Mammalia; order Lagomorpha; family Ochotonidae; genus Ochotona; species Ochotona princeps. The sequence continues at coordinate 55,851,072 of NC_080840.1, forward strand.
TATATGAAATGTATGCTGAGATCATGATGATGAACAAGCTGCCCAGAAGTACTTTTCTGGTAAAATTAAATAATGGCTCGGTTTTATGAATATATCAAAAACAATAATCAGTGACTAGATCTCTGTGCTTGAAGGTTTTCTCCTATATAGGTCTCTTATTTTTAGGACTGTAATAGCGTCTTTTTTTTTCTTTTCCTGGTAAGCAGCAGTGAATAACAAAATAAATGAATGTGCAACAAATGATATTAGGAGAAAAAAGTTAATCATGATTAATGTGACAGCATGATTATCATAGACATGGGCTCATGGATATTGTATTGCGTGCATACACAACAGTTACATTTTTCATTAGTTAAGTTGCTCCTAATTGATATAATTCCTCTTCTCCGGCGAAAACGTTAAAAGGGTTGGCCAGAATCAAATATTCATAGGAAAAATACGAGTTCATTAAATCACTCAGATGGCTTGAAAAATAATTTTGCAACTGTATAGACAAAACATCTGGGTGATTAGATGAATTTTTCATTATCCATCCAATTGTTTCAAGGTTATATATTCCTGCAATAGCCTTATGTCACCATGGTAACCTTACATTATATATGTATGCTTCACTTTTGCTACATATTAATTATCTGGAAATTATTTAGGATTGAAAAATCACAATTACAATAGCACATTCTAATTATCTAGAAAATTTCATTCTATTTTTGCGTTGTTATCAGATTTTTGCAGTTTTCCTATTTTTCTAATTCAAGGGTTTCTATTTAGAGTATATTAGAATTCAAAACTCCAGTTTGTTCTAGAATTTCTTTTGTCCATTACATTTTCATCAAGCATTATTTTATTCCCCTTTCTTCCTCTATTTTATTTAATCATTAAATTATCTTATTTTATTTGGCTTTATACTAAAATAACCCAATATATTATACTGACCTCATCAAAGCTAGACATATGTACAGCATTTACTTAATTGAACCTTTCTGGCTTGTCTTGTTCTATATTTAAGCCTCCATTATGCAATGCTATTTGCTTGATTTATTGGGTTTGGCTTACATGTTTTATAAATTGTGACTGTTGGGGAAATTTTAAAGAGATTGACTTGGCCTGATTGGGGAGTTTTATGGTGAAGACTCATTGCCATTGAAGTAACATTTGTTTTTTAAGAAATATCCATTTTAATAAGACCCTTGATCTAGGAATACATAACGTTGGCTTTCAGAAGTTGGGACAAAGGTTTCTTCCAGCTTTAGTTGCATTTTTCTAATAAATGAATTTGGTTAAGGTCTCAAGTCCACGTGGTTGCAAACAGCAGCGTGATGTCATCCCTGAGCCATTTCAGGATCTCTGAATAGAGGGCTTTATGTACGACCTTATTTAAATGGGCTTCTAGTTTGCTCACTTTCCATCCCAAAGTTTGGGCTGCTAAGTCCTTTCCTAAGGGTTCCTGCTCTTTCTATAAAGCTACCCTTATGTAAAATAGGTAGAGTAATAGTCACCTCATTAACAAAGTTTAATGGAAATTGTTGTGTGTAGTTCCCTTAATATTCTCTGACAAGAAAGAGACTGAGCTATATAAAGTAGCAGTAATAAACTAACACAGACAGAAAGTAACTTTAGGGCTGAACATGACATTCAGCAATTTCCCTAGGTGTTGCAGTCCTCACTTTGAGTGTGTATATACGTAAGGGATTAAAGCCACATGTTTGCAACCTCATTTTAAACCTTTGCTCTAATGTCCTTAAAGACAGAGACAGCCTCCATCTGCTATATTACTCCTCGAAGGCCTGAAACAGCCAGGGCTACTAGAAACTGAATGGAGGTTCCTCATGTGAGCAGCAGGAACCAGTCACCAGAACCATCATCAGTGCCTCTGAGAATCTATACGCGCAGGACCCCGGAGTCAGAAGCTGTGGTTGGCCTGGAGTTCAGGTACTCGGGTATAAGACATGGGGATTTCAACGGCTAGGTCAGACATCTGCCCCACCATGCTTGTCTATTAACCTTGCACATGCTTTTGAAGCATTTGACCTCCTTAGTTCAAGAAGTCCTTCATTTGCACAAAAAAAGGGGAAATTTCTTGGTTTAGAAAATTTTACTTACTAACCCATGACTAGCTAAAATAAAGAGTCAACCTTGGCCTTGGAACAGTATTTATTTTCCTGTAAAAATACTTTACTAGCACATCTGACTTGTGGCTTGCACCTGCTGAGGCTTTTACTTTCAGATAGACTTCAGTGGTCTTTACACACTAAGTATCTTATCTTTGCCCTGAAGTCTGTGCTTATTTCAATTTTACTTGAATGGTAGATGGGGCAGAGAGGCAGGGAGGCAGAGAGGCAGGGAGGCAGGGAGGCAGGGAGGCAGGGAGGCAGGGAGGCAGGGAGGCAGGGAGGCAGGGAGGCTGATCTAATCGGCTGGTGCTTCTCTGACTCTATAAACACTCTGGTGACAAACAATTCTACCACTTTCATATTCATCTCTATATGTCTAGTCACTTCTCTCACTTATTTTATCTTTCAAATTAAGAGGAGAGAGAGAGAGATCTTCAATTTGCTGATTCACTCTCCAAATGCCTGTGTCAGCCAGGAAACAGGCCAGGTGAAAACCAGGAGCAAAAACTCGTGCTTGGGTCTCCTGTGAGGGTGTCTAGGGCTTATAGTCTCTAGCCGTCAGCACACAATTGGAATCAGACGTGGAGGTAGAGGCTGGTGCAATAGCTCAACTGGATAATCAGTCCTAGCTCCAGCATCTCATGTGGGTGCAGCTTCACATCCTGGCTGCTCCGCTTTCCATTCTGCTTCCTGCTTATGGCCTGGGAAAGCAGCTGAGGATAGCTGAAAGCCTTGGGACTCTGCACCTGCTTGGGAGATTCAGAAGAAGCTCCTGACTTCAGATCAGCTTACCTCTGGACGTTGTGGCCATATGGAGTGATGGAAGATCTTTGTCTCCCCTTCTCTGTAAACCTGCCATTCCAATACAAATTAAAAAAAAATTAATTTACACAATATATAAAATAAGTGAAGCTAGCATTCAAACCCAGGCACTCTGTGGCAAGATGTGAGTTTCCCAAAGTGGTATCTTCACCACTGCACCGAACACCCACCCCAGCCAGCCGCAAAGCCTGTAATAACCATCCTGTCCAGGTCACTTCTGCTGGAGATTGGTTCCGTCTTGTCCTGTGGTAGCAACGGCTCTCCTTCAGCCTAGCACAAAATGTGTGCTAGCACAGCCTAGCAAGAGGGCAGGCTGCTCAGAGATAGGCTTCCCACGGCCCACACATAATCTCACAGTTCTCTAGGGACAGCAGTGATAGTGGTTGTCCTGGCCTGTCCATCTTGTGTATGTATGCACACTTTTTTCCAGGTTCAGTTTCATCATCCCACCCCACTCCAGGAAATCTCTGCTCAATTACCTGAGTTATTGGCCATGCATCCTTTTCTGATTTCCACCCCTTCCTGCTAATTAGCTCTTAGCTTATACTGTTCTGGTTTGTTCCCTGTCTATACTCAGTCTCCTCAGTTAAGCTATGACTTTTCAGGGAGCATGCAACACATCAGGACCCTGGGTTGATATCGGAGAGTTGTTTCCCATCCCCAGGTACTGGGGCAGTTGGGAGGCTGGATATGGCTTCTCCCCTTATCTTTCCCCTTCCCCCAAAAACAGGAAGAAGAAATAGAAACATAGGAAACAATGATCACACCCACTTTTTCTTAACCTTTGACCCTTTCCACCATGATCAACTTTGTAAACATCCAAAAGAAAAAAAAAAAGATCGATAAAAAAAAAAAAAAAAAGATCGATTGTTTATTTCACGTCCAGTTGTTATAGGAGGGATGATGAGACAGACCCACTTCAACAATCCTGGAAGCTCTCTGTTCCGGCCCAAGAGCTGCTATTTTATGAACAAGATTGCACTTTCAGAACTGTTGTTTCTGGGGCCCAGCGCAGTGGCCTAATGGCTAAAGTCCTTGCCTTGAATGCGCCGGGATCCCATATGGGCGCTGGTTCTAATCCTGGTGGCTCCACTTCCCATCCAGCTCCCTGCTTGTGGCCTGGGAAAGCAGTCGAGGATGGCCCAGAGCATTGGGACCCTGCACCCATGTGGGAGACCTGGAGGAAGTTCCTGCTCCTAACTTTGGATCGACTCAGCACTGGCTATTGTGGTCACTTGGGGAGTGAATTACCGGACAGAAGATCCTACTCCCTGTCTCTCCTCCTTTGTGTATATCTGACTTTGTAATAAAAATAAATAAATCTTTAAAAAAAAAAACCTGTTGTTTCTGTTGGCTACTGGCAAATGGTCAAGCAAATTGATCTTGAGACGTATAATTAAGCTGATATTATATTATATTATATTATATTATATTATATTATATATTTAAAATTTATTTTTTTTTATTAGAAAGGCAGATTTACAGAGAGAAGGAAATAAAGAGAGAAAGATCTTCCATCTGCTGGTTCACTCTCAAATGGCCATAGTGACCTGTCGGAAACCAGCTGTTGGAGTTTTGGTCCTTGGCCACATGAATCTGAAGATGACGAATTGCCCAGAAATAAGCACGCTCATATACACATATTTGGCAGTTGCCTTGGCATTTATTTCAGAAAAATTAAAACTTAAGTTCATACGGAAGTTGGACTCAAATGTTTGTAATAGTTTTACCTGCACCAGCCCCCAAATGGAAATGATCCAAATGTCTTTTAATGAGAGATGCAGTTAAAAAAACGTTGGTGTATCTGTATCAGGGAATAGCATTCAGCAGTAAAAAGAAAGACACTCATACACGACAACTTGAGTGGGTCTCAAGGAAAACAGCCCATCACAAAAGTTTATATACTGTATGGTTCCATTCGTATAACGTTCTTGAAATGGCAGAATTACAGAGATGGAAAATAGCCGAGTGTAAGCTGGAGTTAGGAAGTAGGATGAGACGGAGGTGGCTGTTCTTAAAAAAAAAAAAAGTGTGAGCTGCCTGGGGGATGGACTGTTGTGTGTCTTGATGTTAGTGGTCACATGAGCCTACACATGTCATAAAACTACACAGAACTAGGGATACACACACTCACATACACACACACATGTAAATGGATACACGTAAGACTGGTAACTTACTGGGGCCTGGTGTGGCAACCTAGTGGCTAAAGTCCTTGCCTTGCACATGCCGGGATCCCATATGGATGCCAGTTCATGTCCCAGCTGCTCCACTTTCCTTCCAGCTCCCTGCTTGTGCCCTGGAAAAGCAGTAGAGGATGGCTCAAAGCCTTGGTACCCTGCTCCCATGTGGGAGACCTGGAGGAAATTCCTGGCTTCAGATCAGCTCAGTTCCAACTTTTGCAGCCATTTGGGAAGTAAAGCAGTGGATGGAAGATCTTTCCATCTCCTTCTCTCTAAATCGGAATTTCAAATACAAATAAATAAATGAAAAAAGAAAAGAGACTGGTAGCACTGCTGGGTTGTATCAGTGTTAGTTTCTTGGTTGGAATACCCTACTAGAATTACACAAACCTGAGAGAACAACTGGGCAGGGGATATGTGATTTACCTAGATGAGTTCTTGCAAATTGCTATGTGAGCTTCTACAATTATTTCAAAATAAAACACTAAAACCATCACAACAGTTTCTCTGAACCTTATGAGAAAATATACCAGGCGTAACTTTGAGAAATTTTCTTTATATATGTAAATTATTCATGTTGATTTTTGATCTGCATTAGGCATTAGGCTCCATCGCTGAAAATTAGAACAACTTAATGTACTAAGCTTTTAAAATTTTTGTGTTTCGGTTTCTATTAATGTCTTTCACTCATTAGGGTCCACTCGTTTTGCTAACAACTTCAGTAAATGTTTCTCCTACTTAGGAGATTTTGTGTGAGACGTTAAATGCGGCATTACGGGTGCTCTCCATAAATACGGTTTAAAATTAGACGGCCAAGACTTTCAATTTACATCCTGCCAACTGCTTTACCACACTTTTTTTCTTGCCTCTTTGCCTGCCATGTTATCCTCCATAATGAGTGAGTTACAGTAATTGTAGCTGGAAAAATCATCATGTGAGGGGAGGAGGAGGGGGGAAGCTCAAACCCTGCCTTATTTTTAAATCAGTAAACTTCTGTCATTTTTTGGCTGAGTTACAGCTTCACAGCCAAGTCAAAACCCAGTAGAGTAAATGCCACGTGGGGGAAAGGCTCTGTTGAAGCATAAATTAACTGTATTTCATTTTCCCTTAATAAAGAATTTCAGTTTTTCCACGGTGAACTGTATAATCAATTTGCTCCCCTGCTGGTTTGCTAACTTGCTGTTGGCTTGACTTCAATAATATTGAACCGCGCTGGTAAAGGGGAAAGCCGGAGCTCATCTCACCGAGAAGTGCGTTACTGTGCTAGACTTAACCTTCTCTCCTTCCAGAACGTTTTCAGGGTCTTTTATGCTGTAAGAGCCTGTCTGTGTTGCTGCCCTGAGGGTCCATGCTTCTCCACTTACTCTCCACCTGCTGCCAACCGCACCCCCACTCCCTGTCACACTATCTGGGATATTCATAGAGCTTCTTCAATCACATTTTGATGGTTGGATCATGTTCAAGTTTCAAATGCTTTTCAATTTTCTGCAGCCTTAAGTCTTCCCAGCTCAAACCTCTGCAAGTCCCCACCCCCACTCTTTCTTTTTTTTTGCAATTTCATATATAATTAAATCAAGAATTTAGAGTTCATAAATTTCATAGATTTAAGTTCATCTATATTAAATCAACAATTTAGAGTTTTAAGAATTTCAAGTTGCTTCTGTAATGTCATTTTCATTGTAAAATTCTCCTACTGGAAGGGTTGGAGAAAACACAGAAAAAAAGTGTGTTCTGTCATAACTGCTGATTTGGTCCTTCCTGCCCATCCCATGCCTAGAAATTACAGCCTATCCCATGGGTTTGCTCACTCACTTGTAATTCCACATTTCCAAGTCCCCCTGCCCCCCGCTTTCTGGATTACAAGACACAAGTTAAACATACAAGATAAACAAATATTATCTTTAGTCACAGAATCACCAGACAAAAAGCTCTTCAGAGCAAGCCGCCTCCACCCTCCACACGGCTATTTCTGCTCCTCCTTCCTAACGCGATACTTCAATTTGAGGATGGTGCACTTGGTAGAGCTGGGAGAAGGAACTGTGTGCCCGAAGTCAAACCGCCACCAACCCCTTTATCAGCGCCAGGGCTGGGTGCCTAAAACCTGAGGTCTTCCCCAGACAGCCTCACAGCACCATTAACCCCTCAGATACCTTCCTGTGGACTGTGCAAAAGGTATAGGCTTACTCATTTAAGGTGCATAGCAGCTGGTTCTGTGTACAAACAAAAATTATAGTATCAATGAAGTAGTCACAGGATGTGGATAAGAACTTACATTGTTTTAACATATGGATTACTCAATACCATGTCAATTAATTCCATAATGCTGTAAATTGTTGTGGATGTGCTGGGGCTTCTAATTGATCGGGAGGATATTTTGCCAGCTCTACCTTCAGACCACAGATGGTCTCCCCAAGAAACTGTTGAGTTTATCTGGACAATAAGATGCTGGACTCTATGCTTGGTATATGTTTGCAAAGAAAGAATCTTGACTTAATTTGAACTGTAATACTACAACAAGGTGGAGGAATCCACCATGGGGGGAGGGCACAGGGAGGGAATGGGGGAATCCCAGAGTCTATTAAATGTGTCACATAATGCAACGTAATAAAAAAAAATTATATGCACAACATAAAAAAAAGGGTATATGCTTACAAACCTCCAGAGATGCTTGGTGTAGAGACACAGCAAGAGCCTGCCCATCTCAAAGGGGGGTATTTAAATTTTCCCTCTGCTGTCTTTTCCAATGGTTACAGCTCTTACTGTATTTTTGTCTGTGTTTCTCATTGCTCTCTCGTGTAGGGCATCATTGCATAATGGCCTGGGATGAGATTCTGTTTTCGTTTTCTTCCCAGATCTATTATAAATCTCCATTTTTTTTTCCTCCTTGCCTCTCTCCAGAGTGTCCATAGCTGAGTTATTTGTTGATTTCACTCAGTTTTTCTATCTGATGATAGGGTCCCTTTAAATGGATTTTTCTAAAAGAATGCTGTTTCTATGAGTATCATGAATAAGAGCCGAAGGAAATAAAAGGAGATGAAAATGTCTCATGTAGCACACTCTTGATATTTCCAGGTTTGATACCTGCCCTAACCTGTGCATTCCAGGCCAACAGCATTACTGTGACCGCATCATCAGAACCTGAACTGAAGACTGTGCGGCAACATCAGGTTTCCTGAAATCCTTTTCGCTGAACTCACTGAAAAAACAATCTGATTTCATTGTTGTGAAATCAGGGCAATATGGCAACTTCAATCTTACCAACGTGATGACCATGTCTGCTATATAAACCCTACCAAAAATTACTCTAACCATCCTAACGAGTGGCATTCTCTGGCAGTCACCCAGAGGACAATGCGATGGACAGTGGCAACCTGAGTTGAAGATCCACCCAACACACTGTGGCTGAATCAGAATGTTCTGTGGTTTAAGCGTTGCAAACCCTGCACCTGTTCATTTCTCACCATATAGACCTGTCTCAGGAAAACACGAAACAGCTGGATGGGGGCAGAAAAGCACCGTGGAGACAATTGTTGAACTGCTGTGGGGCAATAATTGCTAAGACAAGCCTAGGCAATTATTTGAAAGAAGTGTTTCCAGCAAGATCATGTACCAAGTTCTCAATTTAGAAAGCAGCAGGGACGGGGTCTTGTCAAATAATGGTGACCACACCTTCTGTGTCCAGGTGACAACCTTGGAGAGATTCACCATGTAACTCACTTAAAAGCATCTGAAGGGCTCAGCACTGTGGCAAAGCAGCTGAAGTCCTCACCTTAAACGTGCTGGGATCCCATATGGGTGCTGGTTCTAATCCCAGCAGCCCCGCTTCCCATCCAGTTCCCTGCTTGTGACCTGGGAAAGTAGTCGGGGAAAGCAGGACAGCCTTGGGACCTTGCACCTGCGTGGGAGACCCAGAAGCAGCTCTTGGCTCTTGCTTTCAGATTGGTGCAGCTCTGTCTGCTGCGGCCACTTGGGGAGTAAATCACCAGACGGAAGATCTTCCTCTCTGTCTCTCCTCCTCTCTGTATAACTGACTTCGCAATAAAAATAAATAAATCTTTTTTAAAAAAGCATCTGAAAAGACACATTTTGTTTGCAACTGACGTTTTCATATCATCTAAACCCTGGTGGAGAGTGAGTCAATAGTCTTGCTTTCGTTTTGATTTTCAGTGATTCCTGAAGTGGTCACCAGTTCAGTAGTTTTTCCAACTGCTTCTTTGGTATTACTGATCTTTGATAGTCTATGGAATTCTCAGGCTATCCAAACTCCTTGGAAATCTGCATAAGCATTCTTATTTCTCATGCACATGCTTTTCACCCTGTTCATAGAGATCCTGGCACACAGGGGCATGATGGTGGCTATTGCTTAATTCTTTTTCTTTTTCTTTTTTTTAAAGATTTATTTATCTTTACTACAAAGTCAGATATACAGAGAGGAGAGACAGAGAGGAAGATCTTCCATCCGATGATTCACTCCCCAAGTGAGTCGCAACGGGCCAGTGCTGTGCCGATCTGAAGCCGGGAACCTGGAACCTCTTCCGGGTCTCCCACGCGGGTGCAGTGTCCCAATGTATTGGGCCGTCCTCAACTGCTTTCCCAGGCCACAAGCAGGGAGCTGGATGGGAAGTGGAGCTGCTGGGATTAGAACCGGCGCCCATATGGGATCCCGGGGCTTTCAAGGCGAGGACTTTAGCTGCTAGGCCATGCTGCCTTGCCCTGTTTAATTCTTTTTTTTCCTTCTCCTCAAGACCAAAGACTGAAGGAATGATTTACAAAAGCAAAAAGAAAGGTTATTGATCTTGTAAGGCAGTGGTTCCAGATATCTTAATTCATTTTTTTAAAAGATCTATTTATTTTTGTTGGAAAAACAGACTGATTATGTGAAGGCAGGAGAGACAGAGAGAACCCAAGTGGCCGCAATGGCCGGAGCTGAACCGATCTGAAGCCAGGAGCCTGGAGCTGCTTCCGGGTATCCCACATGTATGCAGGGTCCCAAGGCTTTGGGCCATTCTCTGCTGCTATTCCAGTCCATAAACAGGGAGCTGAATGGGAAGTGGAATAGCTGGGACACAAACGGGCATCCACATGGGATGTTGGTGCTTGTAAGGCTAAGATTTAGCCTTTGAGCTATGGCACCCAGTCCAGATATCTCACTTCTGAGAAAAACCTTCTTAGATGTGTATGGCTGAAGACAAGAAACTCCTTTATCTTTAGCAATACCATAGTGAATATATGGGCAGGCCTGTGGACACAGATACACACACACAGAAACCTGCAAGCTCACACTGTCCTTCACAGACTCACACAAAATGAAAACAGTACTGTAGACAGGAGGCAAATCCGCAAGGACAACTGAAGTTAAAATGCAGTACTCCCCAGGATTTTGACCTGTAATCAAAAGCATTCAGTGGGTCAATAGGCAAAGAGAAACTGAGATGATGGATGATGACAAGGAAGGGCATAGCAACATAAACCCCTCCTCTTGGGACTGGCGTGGTGGCTAATCCTTGGCCTGTTATGCTGGCATCCACTGCTAATCCAGCTCCCTGCTTGTGGCCTGGGAAAGCAGTGGAGGATGGGCCAAAGCTTTGGGACCCTGCATTCCCATGGGAGACCCGGAAGAAGTTCCTGGCTTCAGATCGCCTCAACTCCAGCTGTTGTGGCCATTTGAGGAGTGAACCAGCAGCTGGAAAACATGCTCTGTCTTTTCCTGTAAAATCTGTCTTTCAAATAAAAATAAATAACTCTTTTTAAAAACAAAACAAAATTCTCCTATTTTTTCATTTTATTTGAAAGGTAGAGGTGTCCATCGGCTGTTTCACTTTCCAAATGGCCTGATGGCCAGAACTGAGCTGATCCAAAGCTAGAAGCCATCCTTCATTGCTTTCCCAGGCCATAGTCAGGGAGGTGGATCAGAAGTCTAGCAACTGGGACACGAACCATATTGGGTGACAGTTAAGGGAAGACAGAGGATTAACTTGTTATGCCATGGGGCTGTCTCCAAAATGACCTTTGCTTTTATATATTTATATGTAATATATATATATAATACATGTATATATATATTTGACACACAGAAATAATGCACTAAATTATTGTGGGGACACATAGGACATACTTATCTTGCAATGAAATCTACGACCCGACGTTTTTACTTAAAAACAGATTTTCCACATGAAATCAATGGGTACACTGAGTGCAAACTGAGAATTTACAAGGTTCTGGGGTCTTTGTCAAGCACCTGTCACCTGTGCCCAAGTAATTCCCAGGGAAACAAGAGCAACATCCGCAAGCAACTGTGCCCCATTTATTCGCTTGTAAATTGTAGAACAAATGTTTGTTAAGCACCTACTGAACTTTTGGGCTCTCTGAGGGTTTACAGTAGTTAGGGTCCCAAGAGTAAACAGATGGCACATTCCAATTAGGATAATCCACAGGGAGTTCATATACAAAAGGAATTTATTTTGGAGGTGCTGATGGGGAGGGGTCGGCCAGGCACCCACAGCTTCTACACAGTTGCCACCCCCTGCAGGCTCAGAAGGGACAGACAGCCACAGGGCAACGTACCTTGGAGGGAGGGTTGAAGGACAGGATCAGAGCACCTCACAAGAGAGGAGCTGGGGGATCCAGCACCCGGATCTCACTCTCCTTTCCTCCGGTTTGCCCCGGAGATCCTCAAGGACTGACCTCAGCTGGAGCCCTCAGCTGGAGCCCACAGGCTGTGAAGCTGCTGACCCCAGCCTTCCCAGCCAGCAGCCAGAGGAAGGAGCATGGCATATGGAATAAACATTTGGAGGGGCAAATGGAAGACCCCAGCATGGGCTGAGACACAAAGCTCCCGACCTCAGTACAGTGGCGATATGACAAACTACGTGTGTTGAGGTGGGTGTGTAATGGTACGGGTAGGATGCCAGTTAGAGGCCCTTATCCTGCACCTGCGTGCCCAAGTTTAAGTCTCAGCTCTGCTTCCTACCTCAGGAGACAGTAGGTCATGTTTCAGGTGAAAATAGCCAAAACGTTTGACCGTAAATGTTCATCAATCCCAGCTGTGAGCAACTGCCTAGGTTGCCTTGTACCTAGGCAAGTTACACTGCTGGGAGAAAAGCAGCCAGTAGCTGGCGGGCATTCTGAGCCCAGTTAATGCCAAACTTGTATTAAATATACCAATTTACCAGCATAATTACCTATTCTGATTTTTTTTTTTTTTGAAGGTAAGTGGGGAAGACTGGGGCCTACCCAGTTTGGGACATGCCTCTTTGGCCTCCAACTGCAGATTGCCTAAGGAAGGAAATCTGGCTACTGAGACTTGGGAATGACTAACGGCATGTTTGAGAGGGGAAGAACAACTTCTGGGGGCTTCCATGGACTGGGCCACTGCAGTTGCAGGTAGGCAAGGGAGCTGAGACAGAGTGGTTTAGAGGAGAGAATCCTGAGGGACTGTCTGAGTCTCACCAAGGAATCTACCCACATGGGAGACCTGGACTGGGCTATGCAGCATTGTCCATTACCTACCAGCACATGGGCTAGGATAGGGGGTGATCCATGTCAGGTTGGGCTGCAACAACCACCAGAAAATGAGAGAACCAGATCTGGGGGCGGAGTTTATGAGCTTGCTTCTGAGGGACTGTAGCACTCTCCAGTTTGTACAAGAGCTGTGGGGTTTGGATGAGGGTGGAGTGGGTGTTGCTGAGACAGGCTGGACCAGAGAACACACTTGACAGGAACTCACCTGACCCCTGTGGGAGCCGGGCCTAGGACCAGGCTGGGTTGGGTCAGGCCTTGGCAACCTCTGGCATGCATGAGAGCCCGGACAGAGTATAGGCCATGTCCAGCTGGGCTAGGCTGCAACATCCATCAGCTGAGACTGTGGGTGGGCCATGCTGGATTAGGCTTTTCACTTAACACTTTCAGATAGTTTGCTAGCCTACTCTCAGTTCAAGGGATGGCTTGGAGCTTGAGCAAGACCAAACTGCTGCCAATAAAATTAGTGTGGGTAGACACCATTAGTGTGCAGGTGAAGGTTGCAGGGCACATTCAAACAGGCCCACCGAGGCATACAATGACAGACAGACAAAAACAAGCTCCCAATGTGCTGTGGGATCCTCTGAGCTCTTACGGAAGTCATCACAGGAGCTGTCTCCTTCACAGGAGAAGAAACTGCTGCGTTTCAAACCCAGGTGACTGGTAGAAAGAGTCAAGTTCGAAAAATGAGATCACACTGTGTTAAGGGGAAACATATTTGGCAGCTACAAATGTATGAGGCTAGATTGTTTAAGGGGCTAGTTTGTTTGTAAAAGAAGGGCTATGCTGACTCTATTTCTGTCCTTTGCTTTAAATGAGTTTTCTTTTTTAAGCAAATCTATATCCCCCCTGCTCCCTCTGGGGGTAAATGTGGTGGTGTAAGAGGAGGTTAAGCCAATCACCTCCTGGGAAATCCTCATCCCAGAGTGCAGTGCCTGGGACCAAGTCTTATCTTGGTTTTCATTCCAGCTTCCTGCTAATGTGCACCCTGAGTAGCAGCTGAAAATGCTTCAAGTGCTGAAGCCCAGACAGTCCCGTGGGACATCTGAACAGCATGCCTGGCTCCAGGCTTTGGTCTGGCCCAGCCCTGGCTGCTGTCGGCATTTGGAGAGTGAACCAATGGATAGAAGATCGTTCTGCTCTCTCACTGATGCTATACCTTTCAAAATAAATAAAAATCAACAAACTTCGAAAAAAAAATTGCTTAAAGTCTCAGTGAATCCCATTCAAGGGTATTTATTCTGCTTCAGTTTGTCATACCATCTTCTTGCTCCTTGCTATTCCTGTCTTTCCAAGACTTTCTCTGGACTTAGCAGTAGGAAGCACACACAGCTTGGGGCTGGTGTGGTACATACCGGGCTAATCCTCTGTCTGCAAGTACCGGCATCCCATCTTGGCAGTGGTTTGTGTCTGGCTGCTGCACTCCTGAGCTAGCTCCCGGTTTACAGCCTGGGAAAGCAGCAGAGGACTTATGCTTCTGCACCCATCTAGGAGGCCTGGAAGAAGATCCTGGCTCCCAGCTTTGGATCAGCTTAGCTCTGGCCATTGTGGTCACTTGGGAAGTGAACCAGTGGATGGAAAACCTCTTTCTCTGTCTTTCCCCCTCTGTCTGCAAATCTGCCTTTCAAAAAATTTTTTTTTAAAAAAGGAAAAATACACATAGCAGTACAACACTGGATATTTGTCCTCAGATACCTTCTGGTCAAGTTGAAGAGACAAATGGCAATGCTGGATAATGCTGAATAATGTCCTGTCTTAAACAACAATGAGCACATCAGAAAAGAACATACGATTGCATTCCATAGAAGTGGCACAGGCGTAAGTGCTATGAGTTTAGGGGGGTAAAATCACTGTGAGATGAAAAAGATTGAAAAATAGTTCATGTTTCATTGAAGGCAATTCTCACTTTGAAGCACTCACAAGGACTCTCCACTGACAACAGAGGAATGTGCTCTCTAGGACTTGAAAAGAGGTACATTTTATATAATTGTAATCAGGTTTGATCTGTACTGTAGAATTCTAATAGAATCTTCCAACTCCAAACTGGATAGGCTCTTATCCTTTATGGTAACAGGGTTTGACCTATAATACATGGTGTTTATGTAACATCCTATATTTAGCATCAAATGGAAAAGTTTTCCAATAATGAGGTTTTGGAATGCAGTCAATTCGTAGGAATCAAATCATGCCCTGACAGCTCAGCAGCTCTCAATTGTTCTTGCGAAGTGAGTGACAGGATGCAAGACCAGCAATTGTGCAAAGATCTGAACAGCTCCCTCCACCGAAACTTAACTAGAAACTTGCCTTCTGGTGGACTGCAGTAAGAGATAATGACAGTCTCCTTTCTCTCAGGAAACTGTCTAGAGTCCCAAATCGTCCCCAACCCTAACAACTGTCTGTTCTAGCTCCAAGGTAGTCCTAGCCCAAGAAGATGCTGCCTCAGAGCAGTAGTAGCTTTCAATGGTCTCAGTTGCACAATTACCTTGTGTAACCACTTGCCTTTTTCCTTTATCTTGGAAGACGAAGTGAGTCCCACAAAATTTACCATATGTATGCTGGTGGGTATCTTTCTGGCCTGGTGGCTCTTGTGCTCACTTGTAGGGACTGTGTCCTGACAGAGGAGTTTCCCAAGCTGCTCCATCAAAACTACTCTCCCATGGGCCCGGCGGCGTGGCCTAGCAGCTAAAGTCCTCGCCTTGAAAGCCCCGGGATCCCATATGGGCGCCGGTTCTAATCCCGGCAGCTCCACTTCCCATCCAGCTCCCTGCTTGTGGCCTGGGAAAGCAGTCTAGGACGGCCCAATGCATTGGGACACTGCACCCGCGTGGGAGACCCGGAAGAGGTTCCAGGTTCCCGGCATCGGATCAGCGCGCACCGGCCCGTTGCGGCTCACTTGGGGAGTGAATCATCGGACGGAAGATCTTCCTCTCTGTCTCTCCTCCTCTGTATATATCTGGCTGTAATAAAATGAATAAATCTTTAAAAAAAAAAAAAAACTACTCTCCTGTAGTTCTCTCCCTATGTCAGATCTTGCGCCTACTGGTAGTTCCATGGGCCAGCCCTTCTTGCTGGCCTTCAATCCATTCCGGTTCTTACTGTTGGATGTTTCAGCCCAGACAAGGCTTGTCCATACCCAGACACAGCTCACACATGGCTCAGTAGGGGCAGAGACCCAGCCTAGTCCGTCCTATATCTACCCAGGTTCTCCAGAGCACCAGATGGTGCTGGCATCTTGCCACACTTGTGCCAAGGGAGATTGCAGCCATATCCAGACCAGAACGCAGCCTCCATTCTGGCCCCCGCACTCCCCCATGGGAACCCCAACCCAGCAAGGGTGTATCCTCACAGCTCCCCAACTGAGCCTGTTCCAAGACCTAGAATACACGTGTACCAGTGGTTGTGCTGACCCAGTTGATTTAGCCCCTTACCTGATCTCAAAGGCCACCACGCCAGGCCCTCAGGCATGGTTTTAAGGAACCAAATTTTCCAAACCGATTTAGATAATTTTTTCATCGAGACCAATACCCTACTTGGCATGTGGTTAATGATAATGAAACACTTTGATGAAAGTAATAATATTTATTACTTTTATAGGTAATAATAATAAATATTTATACTTTTATAGGTAATAATAATAAATATTACCTATGTGGGCATAATAATGAGCTGGTTCATGGAAAGATGTTATGAAAAGAATAGTCTATAGAGGTGTCAATCTACAGATAGAATTTTATTTTTTTCCCTATCTTCTGCTTCTTATGCACATGCATTTTTTTACCAAGTCCTGGGAGTGTTAAGGTTGTTTCCAGAATCAGAGTGAGCATGTGTTTTGTGATATTCTTTAAATGTGGCAGTCTTCCTTGGGCCCGGCTCTGCCGAACCGAGTGAAGCAAGTTGCACTACAGGGCTCACCGTCGAGAAACAGTTATTTTGTTCTTTCTCCTCTCTCATTAGAAAGAGAATAAGAGGGACAGAAAGCTTAATCAACTAATATTCCTAAATTGTAAAGCTTAAACTTGGCTCAGAATGTGGCAGCCATTTTTTTTTTCAGATCTATTTACCTGGTGTTTTTTGCTTCTGAACCATGGTAAGAATTTAAAAACACATGAGAGTACAGTGGTTTTTTGTTTTTTACTGAAGTGCTATTTATTGAACAGTTTTTATTATTATTATTATTAATTACATTGTATTATGTGACACAGTTTAATAGGCTCTGGGATTCTCCCCACCTCACCTCCATCCTCCCCCATGGTGGATTCCTCCACCTTGTATTAAACAGCTTTTTAAGATTAATAGTGACTAAAGAGTGTATGAGATTCATCAACAGATTGTGGTTACTTTGCGGTCTACAAAGGCTCAAGAAACACACAAACGCAAATGGACACACATACATGGACACACATGCCCACATATATACTTGCACATGTACATACACACATATATCCTGGAGTTCTCCATTCTTCTCTGTAACTTTAGAAAAGCATTCTCAAATTTTCCATTTCAAAAGTTTTCAGATAATTTTGTCTTTGCTCTTTAATTAACTTCGTTTAGATCATTGGTAGAGCATTTGCTTCCCTAGAAATTTCTGAACAGTTAAGATTCTGATACTTTAAAAGCTTACACTTTTACTAGGATTCTGTTTGAGATTCTATCTGGATCATATTTAATTTTTTCCAAGCATGAGCAAGGTCAATAAAATAACACTTGATATTAATATTTAGCTTCTATCTCAAAAAAGCCAAAGCATTTCAAAAATAGATATTTATTTACTTATATAGATGAAGACATTTGGGAAACAATGAGTTACGTAGCAAAGAAAAAATATTCTGTGCTGGAAACAGATGCTTTGACTGTATCATCTTCAAGTTTGGGGTTCCCTCTTCCTGGACCTCAGTCTCCACAACTATAAAGGGAAGTTTTTTAGCCAGATAACCAAGACTCTCTACATATAACTTTGGAAGAACTTCTAACATGAAGAAAATAAGTGAGGGCTAAATTTAGTTGTTCAACTGCAGAGAAAAAAGGTGACTGGGAGTGAAAGGCAAAAATTTATTTTGCATTAATGTTGTATTGTGAGCACTTTTACATGACACATATACTTAAATAGTAAGGTGGTATTCAATTTGATGCCAAACATCTGGATGAAAAAGAAAATATCAGGCAATTATCTTGATCTTTTCAAATACCCAGATGTTTGGCACTGTGTCGACAAAACATTAAAATCCTTGACCAAAATTTTCAGCTTTCGCACAGATGTCTGGCATTATGGACACAAACTCTGCTGAACTGATAGACGTTTTGGCAGCAGAGAGAACATTTATTACACGCTTTGGGTCAAAAGTGTTTTAAAGTTTAGTTTGTGTGCATGAGTAACCTTTTCATTGTTTCACAATGAATCAGCGACACGGAGGAAAAATATATATTTTAGGAACCCTTAATCCATTGTGATGAAAGTCTGCTCTGTCTATTTTTGGTCACTTCTCAGCCTGTTCGACTGTTTGTTGACCTTGAGAACATAGCATCAAGTTGTAGCTTCATGCAAGGTTTGGGCTTGAGCATTTGTATCCTAGTGGGGATTTTGTTGTGTCTCTTTGCCATCATTAAGAAAGTTCTCTTGGCTGATGGTTCTATTAACAGATTGCTCTGAATATTTAAAACACATGTTCATGTGCCAATATCCTTGACAACAGTCCCACCTAAAATACATCAAGAATTTTTTTTAAAGTGTTTATATTTTGTTCCTTGGGTTATAATCCTTCTTCTAGTTCAGCATTAGTCAGCGTATATACATTTGCATGCACTCCTTTTTTTGATTCCCTGAAGGCTCAATATCACCCACTATTGTGTTGCTCCACACTTCAAGTATTTACATTTATATTTATAATTACCTTTGAAATTGCCACCCTGATTCTGCTTGCTCTTTTAGGTCCCAGGCGACAAGGCACCGTGGTATCAGTCAATCCCGGAATATTTTTCTCTCCTTTTTTTTACTATAACCAAGTTGAGAACACGCAAGTTGGCATTGACAATGCAGCCCCGCACTGATTAGCGTTTTCTTTCCCCAATTCTCCTGGGTCTGTAACAGGAGTGCCCCTTGCTCAGTAGCAGGCGAACCTGGCCATGGGTCAAGACACCTGGTTTCATGGGGAAGCCTTGTTTGTCATTTCCACCACTGATCCGGACCACGTAGCCCTTCCACTCCTGGCCCAGAACGTCGGCACCTACTTCAGTTGCCATGCGCTTCTCATAGAAAGTTCGAAGTTTACGCTCACCGTCCACTTCGATGAGCTTTTGGTAGCCAGTGGCTGGGAAGAAGATATTCAGCTTCATCCGCAAACTTTTCAATCTCTCAAAAGAAGATGATGTGCACCAGTATGTTGTGAGAAGGCCCCTAGACAAAGAAGGTAAGAAACCTAGGACCAAAGCACCCAAGATTCAGCGTGTTGTTACGCCACGAGTCCTCCAGCACAAACGGTGGCGCATTGCTCGGGAGAAACAGCGGATTAAGAAGAATAAGGAAGAGGCTGCAGAATATGCGAAACTTCTGGCCAAGAGAATGAAGGAGACCAAAGAAACACTCCAGGAGCAGGTCACCAAGAGACGCAGGCTGTCTTCCCTGAGAGCATCCACTTCTAAATCAGAGTCTAGTCAAAAATAAGGTTTAAGAATAATGAATAAATAAGATTGGATTTCCAAAAAAAAAAAAAGAAAGAAAGAAATTGCCACCCTGAACATATTTTTCCTCTTCTTGATATTTTAGCGTTTAATTACATTGTATTTTCCATTAGATTTGATTTTCTTTTCATTAATATTACTTTTTTTTTTAAAGATTTATTATTGGAAAGCCAGATATATAGAGAGGAGGAGAGACAAAGAGAAATATCTTCTGTCTGCTGATTCATTCCCTAAGTGGCTGCAATGACCAGAGGTGAGCCGATCTGAAGCTGGGAACCAGGAACCTCTTCTGGGTCTCCCACGCGGATGCAGGGACCCAAAGCCTTGGGCCGTCCTCGACTGCTTTCCCAGGCCACAAGCAGGGAGCTGGATGGGAAGTGGAGCTGCCGGGATTAGAACCGGCGCCCATATGGGATCCTGGGGGGTTCAATGCGAGGACTTTGGCTGCTAGGCCACGCCGCCGAGCCCCATTAATATTACTTTGATTGTGTACATTATGTATCTGTCAGTACAAAAATATTTGTAATGCTGAAACAGAAAAAAAAAAAAGATATTTACCCAAGTGAGCCACAGGGAGCAAGGTAGCTGAATGCTAAGAGGTGAGAGTGACAGTCCTGGCTTCCCTGGTGCCTTACCCCTCACCCTCACTCTCCTGTTTGGCGCCTCTCCAGGCGTCCCTTCACTTCCCTCCCCACTTCAGGCTCTGTTGCCACTGTGCTCAGGTGGACTTCACCTTGGCCCATAAAAAGACATATTTCCATCCTGAAATGCTTTATGTAATAATTTGTGGAAAGTTCTTTGACATAATAGATATTCAATGTTGCTACTGTTAGTAACTTGATTTACATGAAGAAACTGCATTGGAACATCAGGTGGATGTACATTTTTGATTTTTTCAGAAAATCATGTAACCCACTGAAGTCTGAGGACTGGCTGCTCTGCTTCCTGCATTTTCAGCTTTAGCAGCTGGGTCTCTTTGTGTCCTTTGCTGTTATGAATTTTCCTGTACATACTAAGTGCTACGTTAATCTTGGTGTTCTTGCTCTGTTGTGATTTACTTATGATTTTATACTGGGAGAGCTTTGCTGGGGTCTGTGCTTGTGTAGTCGTTAAGAAGATGATTCACCATTGCTATTCTAGGACATCATCTTCACACAATTGCTCAGGTATTTTTATTTTTAATTAAAATAAAATATTATAGTTACTTAGTTATTTTAGACATTTTAGAATTTGAAGACAGTTATACTCGTTCCATTTCATTCCAAACTCTCTCGTGTTGTTTGCGTTATGAACAGTAGACTTCTGACCTAGTGTCTTTTAGCTGTAGATTTCTACAGGAAAGTAGAGGACATTATCTGGGACCGTTTCTGCTGCTGTAACAAAACAACTTGGAGCTGGTATTGTGGCATGATGGTTAGACTGCCACATTTGACACCAGCATGCTGTCCTGGCTGCTTCACTTTCAGAACTGCTCCCTGGTCCCTGCTAATGCACCTGGGAAAACAGTGGAAGATGACCCCCAAGTGCTTGGGCCCCTGCACCTATGTGAGGGTCCAAGAAGAAGCATCAGGCTTTGGCTTGGCTCAATCCTTAAAAAAAAAAAAAAAAAAAAGAGGAATGCTGCCTCCTCAGGTGGTAGAACAGATCACCAGGAAAGGAACTGGATCCCTTAAGTTTTGTTTTTGGTTTGTTTTTTTTAGATTTAATTATTTTTATTGGAAAGTCAGATTTACAAAAAAAAGAGAGACAAAGATATTCCATCCATTGTTCACTCCCCAAATGGTCACAGTTGTCAGAGCTGAGCCCATCTGAAGCCAGGAGCTTCTTCCAGATGTCCCACACAGGTGCAGGGTTCCAAGACTTCGGGCCATCCTCCACTGCTTTCTCAGGCAATAAGCAGGGAGCTGTGAGGGAAGTGGAGCAGTTAGGACATGAACCAGCACCTGTATGGGATGCTGGCACTTGGAGATGGTGGGTTAGCTAGTTGAGTCATTGTGCAAGCTCCCTTTAAGCTCTTTTATAAGGGATACTAATTTCATCCATAGGAGGAGAGTCCTGTTGGCCTAATTGCCACCTAAGGGCCTTATATAGCCATTTGGTTCTCTAAATTTATATCATGCCATCACACTGCTCTGGTTTTGCAGCTATCATAGGTACATATGTACATTTTTGAGGCACAATTACCAGCAGGTCATGTCTTGGGTAACTTCCTGATAGAAGTCCAGAGAATACTAGGAGATTGTTGAACTAGATTCTCATCAGTTGCGTGGTTATCTGGTTAGGTTCTTCCCCTGCGATGGTCATTTCTGCCAGGGGACCCAGTAACAGTGCTCCTGATGGTTGTGGTGTGACTGGGTGAGCTGTGGTAGCCTTCTGTGCCATGCGTGCAGGCAGCTTGCAGATCTACTCCCTGTGTTGTTAGGGTGAAGGTTCTTCTCCATCTGTATTCATCTCCGAAAGCATTGAATGTTCTGTGTCATGGCAATTACCTGGTTCTGCAAAGCATTTTCTCCCATATTATTAAAAAATTCAAAATACAAGTAATCAGCTGTTTGAGCAAAAAACCTTTCTTCCACTGCACCTACGTGTTGTTTTGTAGCAACTTGGTGCACTGTTTGGGGTGCTGGCATTGTAACCTGGAGTGCATGATTTGAGTCCTGGTTGCTGTTTTGCTCCCTGTTAATGTGCTTGGGAAGCAGCTGATGACAGCGCACTTGATTCTTGCCAGCCGCATGGGAGACCCAGATAGGATATTTTTTTTCTCTCTTTTTTTTTTTTATTGTTGATTACATTGCATTATGTGACACCGTTTTATAGGCACTGGGATTCCCCCCACCCCTCCCCAACCCTCCATGGTGGATTCCTCCACTCTGTTGCTTTACCACAATTCTCAGGATATTTGTTCCCAGGATGCTGTAACCACCTGGGGAGTGAGCCACAATAGCCAGAGGATTCTCCTGCCTCTGTCTGCCTCTTATTCTGCCATTTTACCTTTTAAACAAATGAATGAAATTTTTTAAAGTATAAGTTTATCTTAAAAACAAGAAAAATACATAACTGAAACCCCAAAATTTTCCTTCTGTGAATACCATAATTGGTTGTTAGTACCATAATAAGAATATGTTAAACATTTTAATATATTCAGTTATGTCATAGGCATTATGCAAATGTAAGACTTGCATTTAAGTCACGCCTTTTCAGAGTTTTCATGGAAATATCTTACCCATCTCATACTACCTGCTCTGCAGAAGTTTAAAATCTACTTAAAACTAAACAAAACTGAACCATATCAACCAAACACACACATACACATACACTTGCTACAGATGAACAAGAAAGTTTTTTATTGCTAGGTTGAAATAAATATTAAGGGAATGACAGCTGAGCACACTTGGACAAGTTTAGGTCTTTGTGAGAAGTTTCTAGAGAATCAAGAGGAAGTTCATAGAGAGGTAGTTACAGAAATCATCCTTTTTTGTTTCTTAAAGATTTATTAGCTTTATTTGAAAATGGGAGTGAGAGAGGGAGAGACAGTGAGAGATTTTCCATCTACTGATTCACTCCCCAAATAGTCATAAAAGCCAGAGGTGGGCCAATCAAAGCTGGGAGCCAGGAGCGTCTTCTGAATCTCCTATGTAGATACAGGGACCCAAGGCCCTGAGCCATGGTTGACTGCTTTCCCAGGCCATAAACAGAGAGTTGGATTGGGAAAGCGGAGCAGCCAGGATATGAAGTGGTGCCCACAAGGGATGCCAACACTGCAGGTGGAGAATTAGCTTTGTATGCCACCATACCGGCCTCACAGAAGCCATCTTTAAGGAAGTGTGCCTGTGTCTGCAGGCACAATAAACTCACTCGACAATGAATCGGCATCACCAGGGCCAACACTAGCAAGGCATTTTGAATGTGTTTCTGCTGCTTCAATAACTTCCCGGGGTAAATACATCTTTTAGGTTTACAATGAGTAGTATTATGAGCACTGTCTACATAAGGAAGCCACTCCAGAAAGGAATTCAATCCTACACACTCTTAAGCAAGAAGGATGAGTCACAGCAAAATGGAGGCAATAACTAGGTAAGGCTTAAAAGACTACTGGTGCTTGGTTAAAAAGCTTTTTTCTACTCCTTAAATCCAATAAAATCTTACTATTTCATTTTATAAGTGTAAAACTTAATGCCAAAGAAAACACTTACAAAATTTACATTGCTGTATCCATTAAGGTAGCATTGATAAAAGGAGATGTAGGAGATATGTGTGCTTTACAGAGGGGACCAGTAATCCCCACAACAGCCTTATCAAGGAGATGTGATTAATCTCATTTTGAGATAACAAATCCGAGGTTCAAAACTGACTCTGTGCCAAGTACTTAAACTCCCACAGCTTGTAAGTAGCATCACGGTGGGGGTTTGAAGTCTGGTCTGTCTGGCTTCATTGCACCACTGTGACTTGCTATTAAAAAATAAGTGAGAATGCAGGCTCGGGGGAAGCAGGAAGCATCTGAGAGCCCGCAAAGTGAACAATCCAAACAGGCATAAAAGGCGCCGAGCGTACAGGCAGGTATCTTCCCCTGGCAACATCCGGGGAGCTTCATCTGCAGGGAATCTTACTCTTCTTGTTAATAGCACTTACTTTGTTCTCAATAATAACAAATTCTTTTTGTTCCGTTTTGCCCTAAGTCTTACATGGACTGTACATGTTAGCAAATGAGACACTTTGAATTATCCTCCAGGGAAGCACACACAGAGGGTTTCTGAGTGAAGAAAAATTTGGGGGCCAATTATTCATCAAGATCAGAGGGACTTTGTCAAGCTGGCACAGGCAGGTGGGGGACTGGGAAGTCAAGCCAGGAGAAGCAACAAGACATCCAGTTGAATGTTGGATGGCACTGCTTTATTTGCTTGAGTTTTGAGATGCAATCTGGTCTTATGTAAATATCAGTCTGTTTTTTAAAGTATATTTCAAAGTGTAATATAAGTAATGTCTACATCAGTTGCTATTTTATATTATCCAGGAAGCATTCTCTTCCATTAATGTAATTAACTGAATATTAATAGCCAAAAATACATTTTTTTTTAAGATTTATTTATTTTTGTTACAAAGTCAGATATACAGAGAGGAGGAGAGACAGAGAGGAAGATCTTCCGTCTGATGATTCACTCCCCAAGTGAGCGCAACGTCCGGTACTGTGCCAATCCGATGCCGGGAACCAGGAACCTCCTGCAGGTCTCCCACGCGGGTGCAGGGTCCCAAAGCCTTGGGCCGTCCTCGACTGCCTGCCCAGGCCACAAGCAGGGAGCTGAATGGGAAGTGGAGCTGCCGGGATTAGAACCGGTGCCCAAATGGGATCCCGGGACGATCAAAGCGAGGACTTTAGCCGCTAGGCCACGCCGCCGGGCCCTCCCCAAAATACAACATTTCATGAACATTGTTCTTGAGATGTTTCAAAAAAGAAATGACACTAGGTATGTAAGCTCTAACTCCGACCCTCCCCAGTCCCCCGCAGCTGTAGGCAACTGCTTAAGTTCCCTTGTACCTAGGCAAGAATTACATTGCTGGGAGAAAAGCAGCTAATAGCTAGCAGACATTCTGGGCCTGACTAATGCCAAATCTGTGCTAACTGTACCAGTGTGACAGCATAGTTCCCTATTCTACTTTTTTTTTTTTTTTTAAGATAACTGGGGGAGGTGGGGAATGCCAGGCTGGGACATACCATCCACAGCTCCTGAGTAGAGAGGCTGCAGATTACCCAGTAAGGGGTGCGGGGATGTTTTGGAATAGAATGGCTAAGGGCATGTTTGACAGGGGAGGAATGGCTTCTGGGTCTTCCATGGATCAGGACGTTACACTTGCAGGTAGGTGAAGGAGCTGAGACCAGTGGTTTGCAAGAGGGAAACTGGAGAGTATGTCTGGATCAGGCCAAGGCAAACACCCACGTGGGAGACCTGTGCCAGGCTAAATAGCATTGCTTACTGCCCACTGGTGCATGTAAAAGCTGGGACTGGGAGGGAATGCCTGGCTGGGATAGGTGGCAGTACCTGACCATGAGTGTCAGAGTAGAGGGTGAGCCATGTGAGCCTGGGCTGCAGCAAACACCAGAACATGACAGAACCAAATCTAGGGGCAGATTCCATAGGGGACTTGTGGGTTTGCCTCTGTGGGACTGCAGCACCCACTGGTTTATGTGGAGAACTAAGGGCAGTGATGGGCCAAGCTAGGCAGGACCATGGAAGTTACCTGAAAATATTCTCACACAACACTTGTGTGAGCTAGCTCTTGGAGGGGGCCATGTGGGGCCTTGCTGCAGCATCTTCTGTCACTTGCAAAGACAGACCATGCCGAGCAGGGCCATAGCACCTGCCGGCATGTGTGAGATCCAGGGCTTGGAGTGAACCTGGTAGGGGAACTTGGGGGAACTACCCTGATAGACCACAGCTCCTGCTGGGAGCACAATACTGAAGTTGGGGAAGGGCCAAGCCAGTCAGGGTTGCGGTACTCCTCAACATTTGTGTGGGCCAGGTCTGGGTGCAGGATGGGCTGGGACAGATCATAGCACCTGCTGACACATGAGAGTTAGGACAGGGTATAGACCACACCCAACTTGGCTAAACTGCAACACATGCCAGCTGGGCCTACCAGGCTGGTTTGAAGCTCTTGCCAACAGACAGAAGGTCCAGGGTTGGAATGGACCTTGTAGGGGAACTTTGGGAACTTCCCTGCTAGGCTGTAGCAACCAAAGGCATGCATTTGTGCTGGGTTGGTAGGCAGGTCAGACTGGGCTGGGCTCCAACACCTGGTGATATTTGTGTGGTCCCAAATGGGTTTGGGACAGGCTGGGCTAAGCTGTGGCATCCACCAGGTCACATGAGAGCTAGGTTTTGGGGTGGACCAGAGTGGACTAGGGTGTAGCACCCACCAACGAGAGCTGGAATGAGTGTGGGCCAGTCAGGCTAGGCTGAGATACCTGCCTATGAGTACAGGAATGCGATGGCCATGTCACGCTGGGGCACAACACTTGTGAGTACATGTGAGATCTGGGGCTGGGAGCATGCTTGGAAGGAGAACTTGGGGAATGCCCTGTTAGATTACAGCTCCCATTGGTGTGCATGAGAACTGGGGCTGGGGGCAGGCCAGGCCTGGCACTGATCAGCATATGTATGAACTGGATCTAGGGGCAGGCCAGGCTGGGCCAGTCCACAGCACACACTGACAAGAGCAAGAGCAAGAGCAAGGATGTGGTACAGACACAGCTAGGTTGGACTGTAATACCAGTTCATGGGAGAGCTAGGCTTGGGCCAGGCTATGGTAGGCTATATCACCTGCTGGCAAATGCTGAGCTGATAAGTGCTGAGATTGGGTACAAGTTGTGTCAGGTTGGACCTTAGTACTCCCTGGCAGGCACAAGATCTAGGGCTGGGAATTGGGGGTAAATCATGAGAATGCACAAGAGCCACATGGGATGCAGGATGGACTGGTGTGGGCACTTGCTGGCACACAGAGCTGGGAATGGGCCCAGGGAGTGGAGGCTATTGGGGTTTGTTCCAACTAGGCCAGAGCACCCACTGGTATGCATGTAGACTGGGCCTATGGCAGGCTGGGCTGGGCTAGGCCGCAGCACCAATCAGTTCATGTGAGAGATGAAGCTGGGGATGGAAAAGACCGGGCAGCTGCATCCCTTGCATTGGCTGGTGCAGGTGACAGACTGAACTTGACCCTGCACAGGCTGGTGCATACAAGAGTCAAGTCTAAGGTCACCCCAGGTGAGGTTTCATGGGGGACTCAGCCCCAGCCACAGGGAAAATGACAATATATGTGATTCAAGCTTGGAATCCATTTATTGGAACTGGGTCTCTTTAGTTACTTATGCCTGTACAGTGGACAGCACGCCCAGATGCACACTGGGGACATGACAGCCAGCTCTTTTAGGACAGTAGAGAATGTCAAGTGCCTTGTCCAAGGATGGAAAGCATAACAGTTTGGTACACTCTCCTGGCCAAGGTTTGCAAAATGTTCCTGGGCCTGTGGATGCACTGACTGAGGTGGGCTTGATCAGCCAATAGACATTGGAAAGATTTTCTCAACTATGGTGCAGTGAAGCCAAGGACTTCTCAGAGCTATCAAAACCATTCAAGTAACACCCTAGGATCACTGTTCCCCATATCAGGGTCTCTAAGGCATCTTCAACTGACTGTCCCCCATCCCTGGGTGCTGATGTAGTTTGACAGCAAGGAGTGACCCCCCCTTCCTTCCTCCCTATAGACACAGCAGGAAAAAATGGAGTCATTTGTCCCATCCACCTTCCTCCATGCCTTGACCCCTCCCCCCAGTCAGAGGCCCACATGCATTCCTCTCAACTACGTAGACAACATTTTAAGTTAAATATAATTTAATTTGAAAAAATTCCTGAAAACTCAAATTCTGATAAGGGTCTGACATTGTGGTACAATAAATCATTTCACTATTTATAAAACAGTTTTAAAATATTTACTTTTTTATTTATTTGGAATTAGAGTTACAGAAAGAGGGAGAGCGCTAGAGAGAGATCTTCCATCAGCTGGTTTATTCCCCAAATGGTTCTTTTTTTTTTTTTTAAAGATTTATTCATTTTATTACAGCCAGATATACACAGAGGAGGAGAGACAGAGAGGAAGATCTTCTGTCCGATGATTCACTCCCCAAATGAGCCGCAACGGGCCGGTGCGCGCCGATCCGAAGCTGGGAACCTGGAACCTCTTCCGGGTCTCCCACGCGGGTGCAGTGTCCCAAAGCTTTGGGCCGTCCTCGACTGCTTTCCCAGGCCACAAGCAGAGAGCTGGATGGGAAGTGGAGCTGCCGGGATTAGAACCGGCGCCCATATGGGATCCCGGGGCTTTCAAGGCAAGGACTTTGGCCGCTAGGCCACGGCGCCGGGCCCTCCCCAAATGGTTCTTATGGCCAGGCTGGGCCAGGCAGAAGCCAGGAACTAGAAGCTTCTTTCTGGCCTCCCACGAGGCTGCAAACAGCCATATACTTGAGTCATCCTTTGCTGCTTTCCAAGGCTATTATCAGGGAACTGGATCAGAAATGAAGCAGTGAGGACTTGAAGTAATACCCATATGGGGACAGGAAAAACAGGGCCTGATGACACTCATGACAGCCCAGGCAGCTGCCTGGAGGGAGGCCTGCAGCTGTGCTCAAAGGACACTACAGCTAAAATGGAAAAGCTGTGAGCTTGTTCTGGAGGGAAAATTATGGGGACAGTTGGCAGGTGGAAGATCAGAGAAAGGTACCAGGTGAAACACGGAACAGAAATGTGCCGTCTCCACCGTTTCTCAGCGCACAGATCAGTGGTGTCAAATCCCCTCCCAATGCTGTGCAGCTGTCACCACTGTTCATCTCCCTAACTGGTCACCTGGAACGCTACAGCCGACAGACACCAACACCAACTCCCCACCCAACTCTCCCCCAGTCCCTAGTGACCGCCGTTCTAATGTCTAGCACAATGAGTTCACTACGCTAAGTACTAATAGTACCCATTTGATTCTTTTAAAAACATGATTTATTTATTCATTTTTATTTAAAAGGCAGTTATAACATTGAAAGAAGGAGAGAGAGATTTTCCACCTACTGGTTCATTCCCCAAGTGGCCAGGAGCTTCTCCCGGTCTCTCACACAGGTGCGGAGGCCCAAGCACTCAGCATGTCCTCTGCTGCTTTCCCATGCACATTAGCACGGAGCTGGTTCAGGAGTGAGGCAGCAAGGGCTTGAACTGGAGCTTATAGGGGATGCCAGCAGGCAGAGGCTTAGGCTGCTAGGCCATGGCACCAACCCCAAGTAGCACCTCAATTCTTGGAACCAGACTTAGCTGCTTAAGATTGGTACCATCTATTTCACTGCTATAGCCGTGATGGCTGTGTGAAAATTTACTAGTATTTTTACTGTTATTTAATTAGATTAGGTAATATCTGAAGATAGTTTTTAAAATCTTAGCATGATTGTAAGTTTTATTTTATCTTAGACTTCACCTTCTAGTTCTGATAAACAGAACAAAAGCCTAAGGTCTCAAGACACACTATTTTTTCACTATTTTCTCCCATTTGCTGACCATTGAAAGAAAAAAAACAAAAACAGAAAGAACCTTACTCAACACTGTGGAAAGGGATGAGACTAGGAAGCACTTGGAAATATAATGATACTTCAAAAAACTTTTTTTGAAAAACAGAGGGAAAAGTTTATTTTGTTGCATAACAATTTTTAAAATTTTTTTTTATTGCATTTCATTTTCTAACATCAATTCATAGGCTCTGATGTTCCCCCATCCCCTCCCCGTGCCCTCCCCCCATGGTGGATTGCTCCACCTTATTGCAGCATTACAGTTCAAATCCAGTCTTGTTTCTTTCATTGCAAGCATGTGCCATGCATACAGTCCAGCATCTTATTGTCCAGCTCAATTCAACAGTTTCTTGGGGAGACCATCTCTGGTCTGAAGGCATAGCTGATAGAATATCGTTCCGATCAATTAAAAGCCATAACATAACATCAACAACAGTATCCAACATTATGGGGTTAATTAACATTGTACTGAGTGACTGATATGTTACAAAATGTGGGTTCTTAACCACATCCTGAGACTACTTCATTAACATTTCAATTCTAATTTGTATACCACTGACTTCTATCTACCTTAAAATGGCTATAGGATATTATTCAGCCGTCTCATGTCTATTTTCATTTTAGTATTTAACAGTTTATTGTGTTGAAGCATAATTTTTACTGAACTTGGCAGATTTTAGGATAGTCTATACTGGCTTATAGCTTTAACAAGGCATATGGCACCAGTTGAGGCACAGAACACTGTTGGGAGGGGGGTGCAGAGAAATCCTCCGTACCCTAGTTAGGAGTAATTTATTTTCGTGTCCTACCTGGTAAGGTATATGTGAGTCCCCACTGATCGTTTCCTCTCTAGTTCTTTTTTTTTTTTTTTTTTTTTTTTTTTTTTATTGATTACATTGCATTATGTGACACAGTTTTATAGGCACTGGGATTCCCCCCGCCCCCATGGCAGATTCCTCCACCTTGTTGCATCACAACAGTTCAAGTTCAGTTGAGATTCTTCCATTGCAAGCATCTCCCAAGCATAAAGTCCAGCATCTTATTGTCCAGATAAGTTCAACGGTTTCTTGGGGAGACCATCTCTGGTCTGAAGGTAGAGCCGGCAGAGTATCATCCTGATCAATTAAAAGCCCTGACATTACATCAGTAACAATTTATAACGTGCATAACAATTTTGAAGCTCCAGTTTAGTTCATAATACACATTTTCCATGAACAGTTCGAAGACTTCTTATGTGCAAGAAGTTAAAAAGACTGGAATGAAATAAACTCATCATTAAAAAAAAGTTTAATTTTTTATTTTCTTATTTATTTGAAAAGTAAAGTTACAGAGAAAGAACCTTCTTTAATCTGATGGTTTGCTCCCACTTGTCACAATGGCTAGGCCTGGACCATGCCAAAGCCAGGAGCCAGGGCCTTCATCCAGGTCTCCCATAGTGATCATGGACCAAGCACTGAGATCATCTTCCTCTGCCGTCATACGCATAGGGACATGGAGATGATCGGATGTGCAGTAGTAAAGACTTGAACCGGTACTCATAGGAGATCCCAGAAATGTTGTTAGCAGCTTAACCAACTGTGCCACAACACTGGCCTTAAGCTCATCTAGTTTCATTTTTCATGAACTTATTGTCATGCCCTCATATAAACAGCTTTTTCCCCCCTAAATAGTTATATTATTTTTATTTGAAAGGCAGAGTTACAGAGAAGAAGAGAAAGCGAAAGAGATCTTCATTTTGATGTTTCACCCAACAAGTGGCCACAATGGCCAAAGCTGAACCAAACTGAAGCCAGGAGTCAGGAACTTCTTCCAAGTCTTTCATGTGGATGCAGGGTCCCAAGGACTTGAACTGTTCTCTGATGCTTTCCCAGGCCCTACTCAGGAGTTGGATGAGATACGGAGTAGCGGGGATATGAAACAGTGGCCATATGAAATTCTGGCACCACAGGTACAGGATTAGCTTGCTAAGCCACCAAGTTGGCCCTCATATAAGCAACTTTTAAATGTGTAGACAATTTGGTCCTAGCACTGTTGCCTAGTGGCTGAACTCCTCACCTTGCATATGCCGGGATCCCATATGGGCTCCAGTTCGTACCCACTTCCCTTCCAGCTCCCTGCGTGTGGCCTGGGAAAGGAGTAGGACAGCCCAAAGCCTTGGGACTCTGCACCCGTGTGGGAGACCTGGAAGAGGCTACTGGCTCCTGGATTTGAATTGACTCAGCTGTGGATGTTGCGGACACTTGGGGAGTGAACTAGTGAATGAAGCATCTTTCTCTCCTTCTATCCATAAATCTGACTTTCCAATAGAAATAAATAAACCTTTTTTAAAAGTTTTTATTGGAATGACTGATATACAGAGAGGAGGAGAGACAGACAGGAAGATCTCCCATCTGCTGATTCATTCCCTAAGTGACTGCAATGGCCTGTGCTGTGCTGATCTGAAGCCAGGAGCCAGGAGCTTCTTCCAGATCTCCAACGTGGGTACAGAGTCCTAAGGCTTTGGTCTGTCCTTGACTGCTTTCCCAGACCACAAGTAGGGAGCTGGATGGGAAGCGTAACTGCTGGGACATGAACTGGAGCCCATATGGGATCCCAGTGTGTGCAAGGCAAGGCAATGGCTTTAGCCATTAGGCTACTGCGCCGGGCTCAATAAACCTTTTTTTCTTTTTTAATTGTGTAGACAACTTATTACTAGTAGAAATAAGTGTATCCAATATTTCTTTTCCTTACAGAAAAAGTGTCATACAGAGGAGTAAAGATCCTGATGTAGGGCCGTATGTCAACTTTTCCCAGTTTCAGGACTTCATAAACTCTAAATGATCCATTTTACATTTCATAGCATAAAGATTTCCAAAGGACACACATGTCAATGAAGTAGTGCTACAAGTGGCCATAGACATAAAATCCACTTCATACAATGCAGTCCATCTCACCAAACCTTCCTTCCAACTGATACCCCGAGGCAAAACAAGCGCTAAGGGGAGGCTGGTAAACCTTCTGCATTTTAGGATGATTTTGTTGAGGACAATCTGACCCCATGTATTGAAGCAAAGTTTGGGGCAGTTATGGAAAAGGTGAAAGCACACATAGGAATGATTGCTTGTGGGTCCCTCATTGTCTTACAGTCCTTTTTCTTGTAGTCTATTAGAACTAGTCACAGCTTGCTGGTGTGCTTGAAGTTGTGATTCATTTCCTCAAAAGGAGAGACCAGCATATGTTCAGGCGAGAAACTGGCTGTTTAAGCATCAGCAGTTACAGTGCAGGTGTAATTGGCACAGGGCTCTAATTGTGAATGGCTTTGAGTACAAATCACGGTAAGCACTGTTCACCTGCTTTTTCTTTCTTCCTCCCATCCATCACTGACTAGAAGAAACACTGACTGGGAGACCTTGGTTCCTATTTCCCAGGCAATAAATTCCAGGCAGAAACAGCAGACTCCCAGGCAGGCTGAAAGTCTTGGACTAGACCTTAAAATCAGAGAAAGCATCACTGCTTTAGACTGCTAGTTGGCACTAAGAAATCAGTTACCCTTGGGGTGGGTGTTGCGTTCAGAGGTTCAGACACCTGTGTCCTGGATATCTGAATTGGAATTCGCATTCCATGCTTGTTCTCCCTTCTTGTGACTGCACATCCTGAGAGGCTCCAGGTGATGGCTCAAGCGCGCAGGACGCTGCCACGCACACGCGAGACTAAGATTGGAGCTCTGGGTTCCTGACTTCAGCCTGGTCCAGCTAGTTCTTGTATTTGGGGAGTGAGCCAGTGAGTGGAAAAATGTCTTGTTTTCTCTTTTTCAGCTCTATGTATTTGTTCATTTAACACAGTGACAGAGAAGGGGTAGGGGAAAAGGGAGAGAGATTAAGGGCTGGGGAAGTAAGGGCTGAGAGATGAATGGCTCTCAATGAGTTCAACGTGGGTCTGCCCTATGGTTGCTTTTTCCAGGCACAGGAGGGAGCTGTCCTGGAAACAGAGCAACTGAGATTCACTGCGGAGCTTAACCTGCGGCTACAACTCAATACTAGAGCCAGAAAATCTCTTTCTTTCAGTCTCACTCTTTTTATCTTGTTTTTCAAGTAAATAAAACATAAGTTAGTATTTTAAAACCTTTGACATATTTAAAAGTTATTTAAGAACTAGAGCTGATGTGGTGGCACAGGCAGCTAATCCTCCGCCTGCAGTGACAGCATCCCACATGGGCACCAGTTCGTGTCCCAGCTGCTCCACTTCAGGTTCTTTTCCCTGCTTGTGGCCTGAGGGAGCAGCAGAGGACGGCCTGAGTGCTTGGGTAGCTGGATCCATTTGGAAGATCTGGAAGAAACTCCTGACTTCTGGCTTCGAAGAGGCTCAATTCCAGCTGTTGCAGTCATCTGAGAGCAAACCAATAGATGGAAGAACTTCTCTTTGTAGATCTGCCTTTCAAATACAAAATACAAAAAAAAAGGTAAAATACAAAATATATATAAAAAAAAATCTTTTAAAAAATAACCTAATCAACAGTGAGGGGAAAATGAACCTGTAGCAATTATTCCCCAAGTCCCACCATAAAATCCCAGGTTTTATTTGTCCAGCCAGTGTGTGTTGTAGGGCATAGTGAACAGTAAAATTTGATTTTACTTATGTTGGAGGAATAAAGGAAACTCCCTGTTCAAAGTTGTATTACATCAAAATCAGCTTGAGAAAAATTTACATATTAGTAGCGACTAAATGCTTGGTTAAATAGCAGGGGGCAAGGGGAAGATCTTATCTCAAGTTTTAGGACAAGAGCTTTTACATCAGCATTATGCAAGTCTTTAAAAAAATACATATTTTGCTAATACCTTGTTTTTTATTTTTATGTATTTAGTTGAGAGACAGAGAGTCCCTATCTACCAATTTACTCTCTAAATGACCAGATGTGTAGGCCCCAGGTCTCCTGCTTGGGGCGCACCCCATCCCTTGAGCCATCACTGCTGTGCCAGGGGTCAGGGTTAGCAGGACACTGAGTTAGGCGCCCAGGCGTTTTACTATGGGATGCCAGTGTCTTAACCTACATCTTTACACTTGGGCCAGATGTGTTCTGACAACCCTGACAGTCCCATTGTGCAAGTATCAGTGTTCAAAACCCCTCTGCTACCACTGTGCCAGTATTCTGCTGGATGTGCGTGCTTTGTGGGTTAAGTTTATTGAAAGACCCCATGATTCCATCCTTATTGTATAACCACCTCCAGCAAGGCTGTGTTTATCTCTCCTTGTCCCCTACACTGGGAGAAACCAAGGAAACAAGATGGTCAAGTAGAATTTCCTCTTGAAAAGGAAGCTGCTGTTTACCTAGCAGATTGCAAAGCATCTGTCTTGCTGGCTGATCACCTAATACATACCCGAGAGCAGGAAGGTTCTCTCCTACAAGCTCATAAACACAAGTGCCACAAACAGCTCTCAGAGACAAACGTACTGCTCAGAAAATGTCTGTAGGGGTTTCAAAAGCAGTAAAGTGGGCCCTGTGCGATGACTCAATGGCTAAATTTGCCTGGCATGTGCCAGGGCCCCATAAGGGTGCCAGTTTGTGTCTCATCTGTTCCACTTTCCATTCAGTTCCATGCTTATGGCCTGAGAAAGCAGTCGAGGATGGCCCAAAGCCTTAACCCTTGCACCAGCATGGGAGACCCATAAAAAGCTCGTGGCTGGTTCACTCCCCAAATGCCCTCAACACCCAGAGCTGAGCCTATCTGAAGCCAGGAGCCAGGAGCCTCTTCCAGATTTCTCATGCAGGTGCAGGGTCCTAAGGCTTTGGGATATCCTCTGCTGCTTTCTCAAGCAGCAAGCAGGGAGCTTGAATGGAAATGAAGCAGCTAGGACACGAACTGGTGCCCATATGGGATGCTGGCACTTGAAACGGGGCAATTAGCCAATTGAACCTCCATGCTGGGTCCATATGAATGGATCATGAAATGCCTAGAGTAGGCAGCTACTGCGGATGGGCTAGGGAGCAGGGATGTAAGCTGAAGCTCGCCTTTGAAATAAATGGCCTCAGTGACACTGAAAATCTCTTTAAATGGCAACACATCTTAAAGAAGAAGATATGTTCTTTCCTCAAATGAGAGAAACACCATGAGAGAAGTTCATGTGACTTGCTAACATAGTGCTTATAGAAATGATTATACAATGAGCTGTATTAAGGATTGGTGAGTAAAGAAGAGCAGCCCTCACTATGCATCAGAGGTTTTGATATGTCATGTAACCTGAAAAACATTCCTATGAGTTATTTCCACTCCCTTCAACGTTAGTTGCCTTTAAACCAAATCATCTATGAAACTGTTTTGTAAGTGACAGAATTCTGTAACATTTTGTGCTTAGAATTTTCCCAGTCTGCAAAGTCTGACCAAAATTCAAAGCAGAACTTTCTGTTCTGCAACATGTACCAAGCCCACGGTTTGGGTGCCCCTCACTGTCTGGGTTCAAGTTCAAACCAGGCTGTCTCCACAGGAACCTCAACTGTTTTCCTCTGTGATAAGGCGATAATAGCAAGTTAGCCTGCCTCTTGCCACAACGACATCACAAACCAGAGTGTCTGGGTTGGCAATCAGCATCCTGGTGATGCCTAACTTGGAAGGCAGAAGATATTGGTTCAAGGACTTGGGTCCTTGGCACCCACATGGCAGAGCTGGATGGAGTTCTTGGCTCAGTCCTAGCTGTTGTGGTTACTTTAGGATGTGAATCAGCAGATGGAAGACTTTTCTCCTTCTCCACTTCTTTCTCTCTGTCACTCTGCATTTCAAATAAAAGGAAATAATGCTTCTTCTTCTTCTTCTTTTAACAAAGTAATTGTTTTGAGGAAACAATGAGATAATGTATGTAGAACATCTGGCGCTTGATAGGTAAGCGCTCCAGTAAATTCCCCTTGAGCCTTTCTGCTCAGATTCAGTGAATGCCTTCTACTGTGGTGAGCATTCTTCTTCATCTATTCAGTCACCTAAACTCAACTTGAAGTCATTCATTGGTTCATTAACATTTCAAAAAGCTGTTTTGGAGCACTCACTCCTGCCTAGCCTCCGTCTAGGTAGGGTGGACCCAGGGATGAAGCAGATAATGGAAGACCACGTGCTTGTTCCATCTCCACTGCTGCCCACCCACATCCTCCTCAAGGTCCTGGTCATTGGGCGTCAACATGCCAAGTGAGAGTCCACCCGGACAGAGCATCCTTCCTGTCCCTACTGCTCTTCCCAAAGTGGAAATGCCCTGTCTCTCATCTTTCCTAGCCTCGGGGGCCTCACGCTGCAGGCGTCAGCGTCACTGGAGGAAAGGCTTATTAAAACTCAGGTTGCTGAAATTGGCTGTACTCTAAGATATCATGTTGAGTGAAATAAGATGGAGCCCATGTTAACACAAATACCACATGTTTTCTGTTACATGTAGGAGCTAAAATGAAAAAGAAAAAACAATAAAAAATGTCTGTGTATTGCTATTGCTACATAGTTTTGTGAGACTTTGTCTTATACCTTTGTCAAGCTCTTGGTTAGGAATGTTAATTTACTGTATCCGTAATGATCTGTGATTACTTTGGATTTTACTATATATGAGCGAAATGATAATTTTTCCATTCTATTATTGTTTATTTCCTTTGTCTATATTCCCACTAAAGTCTGTTTGCTTTTTTTTAAAGGTTATTTTTAAAGATTTTTTTTTTTTTAATCGGAAAGTGAGATATACAGAGCAGGAGAGACAGAGAAGAAGATCTGTCTGCTGATTTACTCCCAAGTGGCCAAGATGGTCAGTGTTGAGCTGATCTCAACTCTGTGCTAGGTGCCAGGAGCTTCTTCCGGGTCTCCCACGCAGGTGCAGGAGCCAGAGGCTTTGGGCTGTCCTCGACTGCTTTCCCAGACACAAGCAGGAGCTGGAAGGGAGGGGGGCCATGGGGATTAGAACCGGCGCCCATATGGGATCCTGGCATGTACAAGGTGAGGACTTTAGCCACTAGGGTTACCGCACCAGGCCCTATTTGCTTTTGACTTGATACACTTCTCATTCAGTGAAGTAATAAGCCTTTTTATTATAATCTAAGTTTAAAATATGCTATGTTTAAAAAAAAAGGAGAAAGGAGGAAGCTTTGGATATGTTTTTATAACAATATTCGTGAATCACTTGGAATCTTCTAGACTCTAACTTTGTAAAAACTTCAGGCTTCTGGGCCCTCCCTGGGTGCCCAGGGTTACTAATGTGGTGTTCTAGGGATTGTATTTTGCAAACAATTGACCTCAATTATTACCTGCTTCACTTCTTCTTCCAGAAGATTCACCATTTTCTAACAGAAAGTACAATGAACATTGGCCCAAGAGGGGTTCTTCCATCTGCTTGCTTCCTTCCCAAATAGCCAGGAGCCACAAAGCCAATGCAGATCTCCCAGACGGATGGACCGATGGACCGGAAGCCAGCTGCTTGAGCCATCTGCCGCTGCCTTCCAGAAAAGCTGGAATGGGCTGTAGGATTGGGACTTGTATCCAGACACTGGGATGCAGATGTGCCAAACCATGTTTTTTTTTTTTTTTTTATAATCCATTTTATTGTATTGTTGTTGACAATCTTTACATAGTTAACTATAGTTGAAGGAAAATCAAGAAAGAGAAGAAAAAAAAAAGGTTCAGGGGGATAGGGAGGTGGGCAATGCTATTATGTCCATATTGTTTCCATCATGTATCTGAGGTAAAAGGGGATATTGAGGGAGAAGCCCCACCCGGTTTCCCGCCCACCCCAAGTCCCGGATGTGGGGCATGCTCTGAGATATGTGCTCAAGTGGAGTTAATAGTTCTCCAGTTATGAGTCACTGCCAGTTTCGCTCGATGAGGTGGTCCACTGATTGATATGGTCCATCATGAAGTCTCCATTTGTCCCATATTTCGCTGCCAACATGTAGCTGAGATGAATGATTGTCTTATTCTGTCTTCTGTCTTTTCTTGGTTAGAATTCTGAGTCCAGCAGTTCAAGTGGGGAGATCTCCAAAGATACTTTGAGGTATTCCCAGACCAGATTCTTGTATGTTCTAGCAAGCACAGGGCCCGGCACAGTCCATCACCCTGATCAGCTGGTGGTTGCAATTGCTGTGTTGGTTCTGTTTTCAGTCCCGAGTTGCACTGGAACCAATGGGTGTTGCAGTCCAGTCTGGTTCGGCCCTTACATCAACCAGTGGGAGCTGTAGCCTAGTTGGGGCGACCCACAATAACCCCCACCAGACCGCCCCCTACCCTGGTTTGCCAGTATGTGTAGCAGAAGACCAATCTGTCCCCCATCCCATTTGGCTCTGGTACTTGTCAATGGGTATTAAAGCTTGGTTTTATCTAACCAACTCAACCATCCAGCCCTCACAGATATTGTTGAGTACCTCTCTATCTAGCCATCCCAGCCCCCGTCCTAGTTTTCATGCCCTCCCACGGGAATAGTGACCCAAGAAGGGGGAACCCACTTTTTCCCTCCCAGGTCTCTCTGTCCCGGTTTATGCACTCTTTAGGTGGTCCTGTGATTTGACTCGACAGAATTAGTCCCCAGTGCCAGCTTCTGCCAGCTGATGCTGTGGCCCTGATCTTGTTCACATGCAGCGCACAGGTGTTGTAGCCTTGCTTAGTCGTGTCTGTCTCTATCCCAGCCAACACTCTCCAGTGGGAGTGGTTGTCCAGCGAGGGGACCAGCCCCTTAACCCCCCCGCCAGCTCTGCCCCTCCCTTCCTGGATCTCACGTGTGCTGGATGGGTGCTACATTCATATCCAGTACAGGCAACCACGCCCTGGCGTTCCATGATGTGTACTGGTTTTGTCGCAACCAAACTCGGCCCATTCCACACTCTGTTCTGGTGATCGGATTTGCCAGAGGATGACATGAACTGATTCAGCCTGGTCTGCTCCTGACCCATGCCGAATGCATGCCAGTGGGAAACTTTCCATGGCCTATTCTGGGCTGTTTCCAATCATGCTTCTCGCGCTTACCTGCAGGGACTGTGTCCTGCCAGAGGAGTTGCCCAGGCTCCTCCATCAGAACCCCTCCCAATGCCAGATTTTGCGCTTGCCAGGGGGTTCTTGAGCCAACCCTACTCAGTTCACCTCCTGTCCTAGCAGGAACAGTGGCTTTTCCTGGCTGGCTTTCACCCCATTCTGACTCTAGTTGTTGGATGTTTCAGCCCAGCCATGGCTCGTCCATACCCACATACAGCTCACACATGGCTCAGAAGGGGATTGAGACCCAGCCTAGTCAGTCCCACATCTACCCTGTTTCTCCATAACACCAGATGGTGCTGGGATCTGAACCGGCCTGGTGCATCCAATCCCAGCCCACACTAGTGCCTCGGGTGACTGCAACTGTTTTCTAGATAGAACGCAGCCCCCATTCCAGCACATACACCCCTTGGTGGGAACCTCATCCCAGCTGTGGCATCCCAGATTGGGACCGTTCCTAGCCGTAAATCACGCACCTGCACGTGGTTGCTCCAAGGACCATTAGGTGCCAGCCTGCTAGACAAGCCGGAGCTTATCTTTTACTTGATAGGTGTTCAAAGCTCAGCATTATTAAGGGATTGGAAGTTCTTCAAAGGAAGAGTTGCTGGTATTGGGAATCTTTAGGATTGACTCAGATCCCAGAAACAGTGGGGTCACTCTAGAGCTATCTCAGCAGCGATTCAGACGTCCAATACCCCAGAGCTCCCCGGCCGGGCGGCCAGCAGCCAAAGCCTGGCGCCAAATGGCGCACTGGCCGCCCTGGCCCAGCCCGCCATGAGCCATGGGCACATGGCGGACTGGGTTCGGGATCCGAGCTAGACGTCCTCTCCCGCAGCCCTCGGCTCGCCTCTGGCAGCCGGAGGTTAAATCCTGCAGGCCTAAGGTTGCGCCCCTCCCCAATCCCGTTCGCCCACCACCCAATGAGGGTGGTGGGTGGGTCCCGGACATGCCCAGTCACGGAGGCCTCCCCCCTCGGCGTACTCACCCCAGAAGGAAGCAGGCCGCACCCAGGCATGTCCGGGCCCAGCCCGCCATGAGCCATGGGCACATGGCGGACTGGGTTCGGGATCCGAGCTAGACGTCCTCTCCCGCAGCCCTCTCCCAAACCATGTTGTATCTGCTATACCAAGTGCCTGTCTGCACCTCCCAGCCGCTACCCCAGCAAAACTTGGTTATCGCAGCTGTCTTTGTTCCCTCTGAACATGCCACACCCTCCCTTTATTGTGGCCTCTGTATCTCACCCCTCTAGTCACACTAACCTCTTCTCATGTATGTCATGTATGAGTATTTTTTTTTTGAGAGTTCACAAATATTTCTCTCTCTCTTTTTCTCAGAGAAGCCCAGAGAAACACATGCCCATCTGGCCATTGTTGCATGTGTTTGTACTTCTGGAGGAGACGCTGCTGTTCTTTCGGTCGGCTCTGAATCCTGGCATCTCTCGCTCCCTAGGGAGGATGCCAGGCCTGAGTTGGAGGAGACATGTGTTCCATACGGCAGAACCACCACCCACAAGCCAACTTCTTCATCTGGTGCTCCAAGGAGGCCCAGCAATCTGTCTCAAAGCTGGGTGGAAACCTGGCTAGTCGGGTTTCCTAGATACTGGAGATCGGCCTGCCATCTGTCCAGATATTGTACCTGAGGGGTGGCTTAAGGGCTTCTGCCAAACACCAGCCTTTACAACTCAAGCCCTAAAGAAGATCCGAGTGCTTTTACAAGGGTCCACACAAATGTCACTTCTTCTGTCCCGTGATAGGCAGTCAGCTTTCCTCTGTGTTCCCACAAATACCTTTGTTCCCTTGATGATTTATACATATTTGTAAAAGGGTACTTCAAAATATTCAAGGAAAAATAGAATTGAAAGATAGGTTTATTTTGGTATAAGCATTTATATATTTTAAATCTACACATGGCTTATTCATAACACACATTTCCAGGAACTGTCTGAAGTGTGCTCATAGTATGATGTCGAATTGCAATGGTTTATTTAATTTTCCAGCTTCTTTGGGCACAGAATCCTTTCAGGACAAAAGCATATCTTAATTATCCTGCATCTGCGCCTTAAGGGCCTAGTCTAAGAATAAACATTCACTGAGTGTTTACTAATAAAATGAAGTTTCAGATCACCTGTTCTTCGTCTCAGAAACAAACGACCACCTCTCACGGAACTCACACTTCATGCCCTGGAGTTTCATGCCTCAATATTCTTTAGATTTTCCAACACTCATTCTCCTTTTTCAACTAGATTGAAGTCAGGGCAGAAGGCAAATGCTGACTCCTGTCAGAAGAACCATGGTTTGATTGCTACTTTGAGTGTGATAAGGTGGGTTGGGCAGACGTGGTGGTGGAGTATGTTAAACTGCCACTTGGGACTCCCCACATGCCATGGCAGAAGGCTGATTGGAGTCCTGGCTCCTCTGCTTATGATCCAGCTGCTAGTCCATCCTGGAAGGCAGCAGATGGTGGCCAGTGCCTGGACACCCACCACCCACAGGGACTCTGAGTTTAGCCTTGTCCAGTTGTAGACATTTGCGAGTAATCCAGTAGATGTAAGGGCTCCCTCTCCACCTTTTAAATAGACATGAGCAAACGTTTTCCTAAATATTTCATTATTTATTTTGTTTGATAGGCATATTTAAAAAGAGAAAAAGAAGAGAGAGAGCTCTATTTTCCTTCCACTGACTCACTCCCCAAACCACTGTAACAGCCTCATCTGAAGCCAGGAAATAGGAGCTTCTTTTTTTTTCCCTTTAAAGATTTATTTATTTATTTATTTTTGGAAAGTCAGATATGTAGAGAGGAGGAGAGTAGAGAGGAATATCTTCCATCTGATGGTTTACTCCCCAAGTGGTCGCAATGGCCAGAGCTCAGCCAATCTAAAGCCAGGAGCTTCTTTTGAGTCTTCCTCACTAGTGCAGGGTCCTAAGACTTTGGGCCGTCCTCAACTGCTTTCCCAGACCACAAGCAGGGAGCTGGATGGGAAGCAGGGCTGCCGGAACTAGAACCAAGTCCTATATGGCATCCCAGCGCATACAAGGTGAGGACTTTAGCCACTAGGCTATTGAGTCAGGCCCGAAATAGGAGCTTCTTACGAGTTTCCCACATGGGTACAAGCACTCAAGGCCTTGGTTCATCTCTTCTGCTTTCCCAGGCCACAAGTAGGGAGGATTGGAGGTGGAGCAGCTGGGACATGAACTGGTGCTATATGGGACTGCTGGTGCCACAGGCAAAGGATGAACATGCTATGCCACTGTGCCAGCACCATAATTTTTTTGTAATGACTAGGTTTACACACACACATACACACATATGTTTATTTCAAAGGCAGCGTTAAGAGAAGATGGAAAAAGAAACAGAGAGATCTTTCATCTACTAGTTCATTCTCTAACAGGCTGCAATGGCTGGATTGGACCAGGCCAAAGCAGGAGGCTGGAATTCTAGCTGGTTCTCCTACGTGGGTGCGGATCCAGCGTGTCTGGGGTATCTTCTGATTCTTTCCCAGGCACATTAGCAGGGAGCTAAATTGGAAGTGGAGCAGCTGGGACTAGAGCCGGTTGCCTTATGGGCAGACAGTATTTTAGCCTATTTCACCACAGTGCTAGTCCCTTGGCTGAGGTTTGTTGACTTCTTTCAGTCTAAAGCAGTAAAGGCGCTGAATATGGCTCCAGTTTGAATATAGACAACTGCCCCTTATTTTGATAGAGCTCACAGTCCACGTGAGTTGCACCCGCTTTGATCTGTTTTTTGGAGTGGTCTCATTACTCCCCTGTCTGGAGAACTCATCAGCTGTTCCTTACCCTTCAGCTAAAGCTACTGTTGGGGCCAACATTGCCTCAGAGTGGATAAAGCCACCGCCTATGACACTGACGTTATCATTATCATTATCATTATCATTATCATTATCATTATCATCAGTCCCAGCTGCTCCACTTCCAATTTAGCTCGCTGCTAACATGCCTGGGAAAGCAATAGAAGATGTTCAGAGTGCTTTGTCCCTGAACCCAAGTGAGAGGATCAGGTGAACCTCCTGGCTTCTGGCTTCTGCCTGGCCCAGCCTTGGCCATGGTGGCCATTTGCAAAGTGAACCAGTGGATAGAAGCGCTCTCTCTCGCTCTCTCTTTTTATATATATATATATATATATATATATATATATATATATCCCCTCTCCCTTTCTGTAATACTACTTCTCAGCTAAATCGAATAAATATTCAAAATAAAACTGGAAAATTCAACCATAAGATAGTGTTAAGAAATTTGAGGCAAAGATTAATGTTCATGCCTGTGTTGGTGAGTATCCTGGGGATGAGGTGGCTGGATATGTAGTTGTCAGTTAGTTTTGGGACTATATATGCAGGATTAATCCACTTAAAAGTTCTAGGAGGACCTGGTGCAATGGTTCAGTGGTTAAATACTTGCCTTGCACACACTGGGATCCCATATGGATGCTGGTTTGTGTCCCACTGCTGCACTTCCCATCCAGCTCCCTGCTTGTGGCCTGGGAAAGCAGTCGAGGACGGCCCAAAGCCTTGGGCCCCTGCACCAGCATGGGAGACCCGGAAGAAGCTCCTGGCACCTGCCTTCAAATCGACTCAGCTCTGGCCATTGCGACCACTTGGGGAGTGAACCAGTGGATAGAAGATTTTTCTCTTTGTTTCTCCTTCTCTCTGTAAATTTGTGTTTGTGATGAAAATAAACAAACCTTTAAAAAAAAAAAAGAAGTATTGGGAAATCCGTAATTTTGCTAAAAGCCAACGTGAGCTGTTGGGAAGAGGCTCAGGATCGCAGCAGGTGTTATTCTGGGTTCTGCTGCCTTTTTCTCCTGGTTTTATTTATAGAGGGTTTCGTTGCAGATCTTGTCACCTCTTCCACACTGCCTCTTTCTCTTTCACCCTGGTTGGAAATGAGCATTTAAAATCTGGCTGGAAGGCTCACTGGCTCTGTGGCCCAGCCAATTAAGCTACTACCTGTAAGGCTGGCATTCCTTATGGGTTCTGGTTTGAGTCCTGGCTGTTCCACTTCTAATTCAGTTTCCTGTTAGTATGCTGGGAAAGCAGAGTAAGATGGCCCAAATAATCAATCGTATTCCTGCCACCATC
The DNA here is from genome assembly GCF_030435755.1 of Ochotona princeps. NCBI lineage: Eukaryota > Metazoa > Chordata > Mammalia > Lagomorpha > Ochotonidae > Ochotona > Ochotona princeps. Next base: position 55,895,518 of record NC_080840.1, read on the forward strand.
AGGGAGACCTGTATGAAGTTCTAGACTCCTGGCTTCAGCCTGGTTCAACCCTGGCCATTGCAGCAATTTGGGGAACGAAATGGTGGATAGAAGTTATCTCTCCATCTCTCTTTGTTTCAAATAAATTAGTAAATCTTAAAATTAAAAGTGCCTAAAGATGGTGGTGTTTGGTCTGTTAGTCCAGCTACAGTTTGGGATGCCCAAGTCCCACATCTGAGTACCCAGTTTGGATTCCTGGCCTGCCTCCTGACTCCAACTGCCTCCCAGTGTAGGTCCTGAGTGCAGATCAAATAGTTGGGTTACTGCCACTCACACAGGAGACTTGGGTTGAATTCCTACCTCCCAGTCTTGGCTGGGTTTAGTCCTGGCCATTAAGGCTATTTGGAGAGTAAACAACCTGATAGGAGCTTCCTTTTTTCTGTCTTTGTTTTTCTCTCTCACTCTCCCTCTCCTTCAGGAACAAACAAATAAAAATACTTTTTAAAAGTTACTAGCAGGACAGGTGCTGTGGTGCAAAGAGTTCCGCACAACCATCTTCCCATAGGATCACCTGTTTGTATGTTGGCTGGTCCACTTGCGATCCAGCTACTTGCTAAATAAATGCACCTGGGAAAACATCACTACGTGACCCACGTGCTTGGGTTCCCGCCATTCATGTGAGAGAGCTGGGAGGAATTCCAGACTCCTGGCTTCAGCCTTGCCCAATTGTGGCCATTGTGGTCATTTGAGGAGTTAGCCAATGGATGGAAGAGCTCTCTCTTCTCTTTTTAACTCTACATTTCAAATAAATAATATTTTTAAACAGTGACTAACTATGATTACTTTCTTAAAAAGCTTGTTCTGGGAGAAGGGAGGGGAGGAGAGGAGAGGGGAGCCCTGGGAAAGAGCCACAGCAGGGGATGGTGCTGGCCCTGGCCAGGTAGTGTCCTGTGCAGGCAGTCCCTGCAGCCTGAAACTCTGCTGTCCGCGGGAGAGAAGCCCAGCTGCCTTTGGCAAGGTCGACCCTTGGATTCCTCTGGACACCCAGCCATTTGGGCTAATCATCTCCGGCAGAGCTGGGAAGTGACGCTTTCCTGGCACGAAGAGCTCCCGTGACTGACCTTGTGGCCGACCAGGGAACCGCAGGCTCTGGTGATGCGGGCTCCAGCGATCCGTTTCCAGCGCCAGCCAGACATCCAGCGGTGGCCTCCACACGGACGTTGTGACCGCCAGGTTAGAGTTTGGGTCTGTGTGGGGAGCTGGGAAGGCGAGTGTGGTCGGGGACCTGACAATCTGAGCTGGGTGTTTGGGACCAGCTGCAGGCAGAGGGAGTCGGGGACTCAGGGAGCCACCTTGTGTGGAGAGGCGCAAAGCGAAGTTGACAGACCAACACACAGGCCCCTTTCTGACTCTTCATACGGATCTGATCTGGGGTGGAGGGGAGCACCGGCTCTGCTCCCTGCGGGGTCGGTGTGGTCCCTGGAACTGAAAACTAGCAACTGCAGTTCTCCACCTGGAGCCAAATCGAGTGGCAGGACAGCAGGTGTGAACCCTAAGTGGAGATCCAGAGTGGGCGTGTTGTTGGTTAATTGCGTGGAGCTGAGCCCACGGCAATAGTTTTGCAGCCTGGGGGGTCTGTGTAGTCCCTGGAGCTGACTGCGACAGCCCCCTGATCTTTCTGGCCACCAAGTCTGCCCAGGGTGACCTCAGGAGGTACTTAGACGTGTTGGCTAGCAGGGGGCGACAAGCTCAGTGCTGCCTATAAAATCAGTGCCACGGACAAAGCAATTATTCAGGACAGCTCTGTTTCCTAAACTCAGGGTACTGATTGAACATTAAAGTCAATTTATACACCTGAGGTAACAGACCATAGAGATGTCGTCAAACAGATTGACAATTACGAAAGGTAAAAGACAAGAAAAAAACACTATGAATGTTACTGAAGTCTCTCCAACAAAGGAGCAAAAGCATCGCCCATTCTCAGAGTTAACTGAGGAAGACATTGAGAAAATGGGGGACAAAGAACTCAGAAAACTCCTTGCAAAGCTGCTGGTCAACAATGAGAAGTACAAACAAGAGTTCAAAGAAGAAATAGTAATACATCAAATTAAGGCTGATATATCAGAAATGAAGAACACAGTAGAGCAAATTAAAAATACAGTGGAGAGTCTCAAAAAAGCTTGTTCTGATAGCTTTTCATTTATTCTGCTAATATGATCATCTACTACTTGGTTGAAAAATGCGCACACAAGCTAAATGTCAATAATAAATGTTGGCTAACCAAATGTAGGTGCAAACATACAGTTAGATTTTATGCAGCTCTTAAAGTTCATGATGTGGCTAAATATTGATTCCCATAAAAGTGCTTTACATCAGAATATAGTAAGCAAAATATCAAATGAGGTGTATCATATAATCTATTCCACAAATGTATGCACACACACATATATATACATATATAGGAAAAACGTTAGAAGAAAACATCATAGAATTCAATACATTTTGTGGTGGTCATTCTGGTGCTGTGGTTGTAAATGATTTTGATTTTTCTTTCTTGTTCACTCATAATTGCTAATTTTCTTATAATTAGAAAAAATTGTTACTTCTATAATAGTTTGCTGTGACCAACAAAACCTGGTTATTTTAGGTGATAGTTAACTAATATGTACAGGAAGTTGTCATCTGATTTTGTCCTAATTAATTTTACAACTCTGTTCTCTCCCTCTGTCACTCTGTCTCCCCCTCTGGGCCCCAAATGTGCCTTGAAGTAGAAAGCGGATAAAATTCACTAGTCAAGGGATCTGTTCTCTGCTGGGAATGTTATTTAGTCTACTTGGATTCTCTTTTCTTCTTCGTGTGTTTGTGTGTGTTTTGTATGTTTTTATTTTCATTGGAAAGTGAGATTTACGGAGAAAAACAGAAACAGAGAGAAAGAGCTTCCCTCTGCTGGTTCACTCCAAGTGACTACAATGGCTGGAGCTAAGCCGATCTGAAGCCAGGAGCCAGGAGCCAGAAGCTTTTTCCTGGTCCTCCACGTGGAGGCAGGGTCCCGAGGCTTTGGATTGTCCTCAACTGCTTTCCCAGGCTACAAGTAGAGAGCTACATGGGAAGTAGAGCAGCTGGGACACAAACCAGTGCCCATATGGGATCCCAGTGCTTGCAAGGTGAGGATTTGGCCACTGAGCTGTCATGTTGGTATCAAGACTACTTGAATTTTCTTTCAATCTGTTTGATACAAGCAGTTTCTAGCTTCAACATGCCAGAATCTTTCAACAGAAAGATTTCTGAGAGATTTCGTTGCATGTGGCCCTTTTAGCCAGGTATGTAACACATGTGGTGACTGCAGGCTGGATGTACTTTAATAAAGGGTACCAAAGTGGAGACAGTTCTCCAAAACCTCATCCTGCATTCCCTGATTGACGCCACTGTGTCAGAAACTACAACTCCCCAGGAGTTCTGGGCTCCTTCTGCCTTTCCTTGGTGGCACACCTAGTGCACTGGCTTGGAGGGTGGTGGCAACTGGCTCAAGGTCAGCTGCAACCTGAGAGAAGCCATCACTTTGGAGATGTATGGGCTGCCAATAGCTTCTAATCTCCCCGCGCTGAGTGTGAGGTGAATGGGCAGAGACCAGCAGTTGCAGGTGCCAGCATTTGTTCCTGGATTTGGTCCAGGTAACCTGGAGGTTGAAGAATGATCAGGTGGGGCCCTTTCTGAATTCTTATCCAGATCTTATCTCTGGCTGGCTGTGTGGCACTGAACAGTTGGGCGCTTTCTGTGGCCCCAGCTTCCTCATGCATAGACAGGTAATAATACCCTGTTCTCTCCACTTGGATTACATGGGCACTGGGAGGATAGAGTAGCTAAATAATGAGATTTAAAAGAGGAAGAAATGTTTTCGAAGTCTTTAAAGTGCCCTGAGATTTTCAGATCTTGATGAAACTGAAGATATTACAAGAAAAATCTATGCTGTTCTTATAGTGTGCATTTTGCTTCCTCGAGTGCTGTGCTTATTTGGTAATTTCTTTTTCCCTGTCTGCATGAATGTGAGAGAAAACTGGAGGCAAAGCAGAATAATAATAGTAATTATACTAATAATGTAACAGCTAAGACTGAAAATGAAGGTGCTATTGGTCACATTAAGCCTCAGACACGTGTTGTGAGTAAAGCTGAAGGTTAGAGTCCTTTGACAGATTTGGAAGTGGGGTGGCTTAACAGACAGGCCAGCGTGCTTCTCACACAAGTGCGGGGCAATTTCATCTTAGATAGATGGGACACGCCGCTTGATCACACACACACATTGGAGACATTTGCTGGAAAGCCATGTGGCCGTCTGTGTGGCTCAGAATTACAAGGAGTCGAGGAAAGGAAGCCACAGCATTCCCTTTATTCAGCAGTACTGGGTGCCAGACCTCAAATGTTAGGCGGGTTCCTATTTGGATGTTAGGACAAGGTTCCCCCAAATTTGTAAGGACTCCTCTTCTCCCTCCACAAGAAGCCAAGGAATTGAAACAGTCAACTACCTTCTGAAGAAAACAAAATGTATTCAGTTAGATCAGTCTTCAAGTCTCTTGTGTGCCTTTCCTCTCTCTTGTCCCAAATATTCACCCAGGAAAAGGAAGATGAGCAACAAACCTTGATCTATCATCTATTCCAGTTGACATTGCAAGTGTTTAACCTAGAGTGTGACTCTGAGGAGTAGTGTCCTCTTATGTAATATTGTAAAACCGTGTGCTCATTCCAGAAGGAAAAGGAGAACTAGGAACGGGCCTACCATCTTTGGTGTAAAGTTGAAAGGAACTGTTTACCTTACTTGTGGCTTTTGATATATGTACCCAATAGATCGTCTATCCCCAAATTAAGGCCCATGGAAAAGAAACAAGGCATGAATTAGAAATGGGGAATCTTATTTTTATATAGAACCATTCGGATGTGCTCTAATGTTTGCAATGTGCATTTTTAATTAAAAAGGGAAAGACAAAAACCTCTGAGTTCACTACTTCCCAAGAAAGAAAGAATGAACTTTGCATTATTCTCTTATACTTTTTAAATAAAGTATTTATTTATTTGAAAGGCACATTGACACAGGAAGAAAGGGAGAGAGAGAGAGAGAGAATCTTCCATCCACTGACTCTTTCCTGGAATGGCCAAAGCTGGATCTGGGTCAGGATTAAGCCAGGTGCCTGGAACTTCAGTTTTGCCCTTCCAGATGGGTGGCAGGGGCCCAATTACTCCAGTCACACCTGCTGCACCCGGGGTGCTCAATAGCCATACTGTGGCACAATGCCTGCCCCTATTTGTGTGTCTTGTCCGTGTGCCAAAGAGCTACCCTATGGTCAGAGGATGAAGGGAACGATCAAAGTGCATCCCGACGTCCAACCTCAGTGGTGATCATCTAGCTTTCTCTGAGCAGGCATAGTAGAATCACACATCCCTGTGAAAAGGCTGCAGACAGATTAGAGCTGCAGACAGAATACCCTCCATGGAAACTGTACAACTCTTTTAACACTTACTTCAGATATTATTATATGTGACAAAGTATTTGAAAGATCAACCAAATAAACTGTTCCTAGGAAATGTTTCCAATAGAATCCTTCTTGAATGATGTTGCTTTTCTTAGGTCAGTGGGAATTGAATTAAGACACTGAAACATGGAGTCAAGATGAAAATCTATATTTTTAGCTGAATACTTTTATAGAAGCCTCCAGATCCTGTAATACTTCCCAATATGTGCGTGTGTGTGTGTGTGTGTGTTTTGCATAGAGAAAAACTGAAATAGATTGTCTTCTTTATGTGGCAGAGAATCTATAAGTGGGTATTACGAATGAAACAGGATTCCAAATTTGACAGCCACTATCTATATAAACAATTACCCATTCATTCCTTCATGAGTCATTTATCTCTCTAAGAGTGAGGCTTCATGTTGTGTGAGATGCTCTAAAGACACAGAAATGAGTAAGAGCAAGTTGTAGGACGGGAGGCGGATATGAACAGGGAGACCAAGGGTGGAGTGCTAGAAAGGTGATGCCCAGCAAAGCGCAGGTGTGCCCTGGAGGCCAACAAGGGGGGAGATGATTTCTCTCAAGGAGGATGGCTATGAACCATACAGAGAGCAAAGCATTTAAATGACAGCTCACTGCCGGGCCCAAAAGGTATTAACAAGTTTTCCCCTTTTAGAGTTGTACCCACAGTATTTTGAAAGTGTATGGGAAGAGTAGGTAACTCAGCCGGAGGTGGGGAATGAGATAGAGAAAAGGAAAGGGGGAAAAAATAAAGAAACTTTTAGAGCAATTGTTGGTTTTTAGAACTTTATTTAGGTCATAAGTGAGAATCTGATGACGTTTAATTAAAGCAAGCTGAATTGTCTCTGGAGCCTGAGTTCCGGGAGGGACCTTATTCCACCAACACAAAGGAGGTAATTGCAGCTCTTCCTCGGCACCCGCTGGCATTTTCAATTGGATGATTCTTTTCTGTGGGGGATTGTGCTGTGCCTCCTAGGATGGTTAGCAGCATCTCTGGTCTCTGCCCACTAGATCGTGAAAGAGGCCACAGAATAAATCAGCAGACATTGTTCAATGTCGCCTTAAGATCAACATCACCCTTAATTGAGAATGACTGGCCTAGATCAAGATCCTTGCGTTAAGTATTTTAGTGTTTATGTGGCTACTAAACTGTAAATGGAAACTTAAGGGTGATGGAGAACCAACTTAAATATTGTCCTCTTGTTTCTTTTGCTGTTAAAGGTATTGCGATGAAAACTACCAAATTAACGTGTCTGGAGACTGGTTGATTCTCATTACCTACTTGCTAGTCATAGCAGGGTCTGTGGTGTAAACCAGGAAAATGGTTCACATTTGGTATGTGCACTACTTACTCAGCACAAGGAGAGTTTATCCTAGTGCCCAAATACTTGTATTAAGTTAAGCCTTCTTTGCAGAAATCATAGAATTTTTCAGAGTATCAGTTTGTAGATTATGACTTCTAGATTCAACGTTGCCAATCCTGATTCCATCACGGCTATTGGCTATTGGTAGAAAATCCTGAAGCGGTGACTGCTCCTTTTTTATCATTCTCCTTTGTCCTCGGTGGAAAATTGCACAATGAGAAGGTGCCCCAGTGGCTGCTGGGAACTTTTCTGTTTATCTGCTGGCATAATTCCTTCCTGCCTTGCATAGCCCTTCTCACTGCTTAAACAAACACCTGTAGAGAAGCATGATTAACTGGAACTCGCTTTGGAACCAAATGGAAAAAAAACATTAAATCACTTTATCTTGAATAAAAAGGGGAATCAGAGGAGACATGCTTTTATATACAATCTATTTTTTTAATGAAACTTAAAGAAAAAATATATATAGCTTGCATTTTATTTGAAAGAAAGGGCGAGAGAGACAGAGAGAGAGCACAGATGAAGATCTTCCATTTGCTGGTTTACTCGTCAAATGCTTCCAGCCACCAGAACTGAGCCATGTTGAAGCCAGGGGCCTATGAGCTCCATTCAGGTCTCCCTCATGGATGACAGGGACCCAGATACTTGGGTTGCCATCTGCTGCCTTGCAAAGTGTGCACGAATGGGAGGCTGGAATCAGAGGTCGAGCAGGGAGTTAAACTCAGGCAGTCTCCTATGCGATGCATAGGTCCCAAGCAAAATCTTAATTTCTTCGCTGAACACACACACTCTTCATATTTTCCAACAGCTTGTATGTCTTACTTAACAGTATGTTGTGGACTGATGGAACTCAGTCTTTTAAACAATTGCATAATACTTTATTTGTAGTGCGCTCTTCTCTGTTGCTACAACAAAATGCCCAAGAATGGGTATTATATAAGAAGAGGTCACATCACTCAAGGTTTTGGAGCTGTAAGTCCAAGATGGAAATATGTTTGGCACCTAGTGAGAGTCACAACATGGTAGAGAAACAGAAAGAAAACTTTCCACCTCAAAAAGGGGCTAAGTATGTGGAAGCACCTTACTTTCTAACCACTTACTCTCACAGGATATGCCTGGGATCCTGTGAGAACGCTGTGGGTCCCTTGTGAGTGCTGCACTCCCAGTGGCCAGTCGCCTTGCGCTAGGCTCCACCTCTTAAAGGCTCCACGGCTACTCACATCATCTCCACAACAAGGCCCACGCTTCCAGCGCAGGAATGTTGTGGGTCACATTCAACTATATCCAAACCACAGAACCATGATTTATTTAACCAGCTCCTTATGGATAGGCGTGTTGCTGTTTCCATGATTTTGTTACTAAAAATGTGATGAACCAGCTGTATTCCGACAGTCACAAGCTCCTAGGAGCAGAGGTGCTGGGTCAAAGGACGTTTGTATGAAAACCATTCCCCCCTCTTATTTATTTATCTATCTATCTATTTATTTATTTATTTATTTTGAGAGAGTGAGAAAGTGCGTGTGTTCGGTGATTAACTCCCTAAATGCTTCCAACAGTGCCTAGTTGGGGTGAAGATAAGAACTGGGAACTCAGTCCGGGTCTCCTTGTGTAGATGGTAACGAGCCAATGACCAAGCTTCAGTAGTGCCTCCCAGGATCCACACTAGCAGGAAGCTGGGCCACGGTATTAGACGCAGGCACTTCAATACAGGGGGCAAGTGTCCTGATCTTTAAACCGAATACCCTCCTCTCAATTTTTCTTAACAATAATGGCTTGTTTCCTATACAGATTGTATTTTTTTTTTTTTAGTATTCTCTATGGGAGTGATCATTTCACACAGCTTTGTTAGCATAATACATATTGAACTTTCTGATTGGTATGTTTAAAATAAGTTGAAAATGAGTATAGTTTTTTCTGTTTACCTAAACATGTATGCCTTTCTCTTTAAACAACTCTTTCACATATTGCCAGATCTTTTCTTCTCATTCTTCTATCTTCTCTCCAATACCTCTCTCTCCCTCTTCTTTTTTTTCTTAAAGAGTTATTTTATTTTTATTGGAAAGTCAGGTATACAGAGAGGAGGAGAGACAGAGAGGAACATCTTCCTTCACTGGTTCACTCCCCAAGCAGCCGCCACGGCCGGAGCGTCGATCTGAAGCCAGGAGCTTCTTCCGGATCTCCCACGCAGGTGCAGGGTCCCAAGGCTTTGGGCTACCCTCAACTGCTTTCCCAGGCCACAGGTAGGAGTGGAGCAGCTGGGATACAAACGGGCCCCCATATGGGATCCCAGTGGATGCAAGGTGAGAATTTAGCCACTATACCGTCTCACTGAGCCAATCTCTCCTTCTTTTTTTCCTTTTTTTTTGATTTCCATTTCCCTTCTAAGGACTCTTAGAGAAAATTAACCCCTTTTCTATCTTATCTGCCCCAAATATTTCATGCTGAGTTTGTTTTTACTTCTCAGTTTTGTTTACAGCAATTTTTCACACAAAAGTGTTGTTTTAAAATGCAATCAAGCTTCTTTAGATATTATAAAGAAAAATAATTGTTCAGTATTTTTGTAGTACTTTCATGCATTTATCTTTCACCTTGAAACTTTTGCAATATGTGACTTTTGATTTTCTCCTTTTTATTTGAAAGAGAGTGAGACCCTGTCCATTAGTTCACTCCCCAGACTCTCACAACAGGTCGGGCTAGGCAGGAAGCAGAGGGCAGGAGGCAGGAGCCAGGAACTATCTGGGTCTCCCACCTCTGAGCCATCCACACTGGCTCTTGGCATGTGAACCAACCAGGAGTAGGAATCAGAAGGAGAGCTGAGCACTGAGCCCAAGCTCTTTGATGGGAAATGTGGGCATCTTAACTACTAGGCCAGATGCTGGTCCCTGGACTTTATTTATAAATGAAAGGAATGAGCTTGCAATCCAATCTATCCTTTTCTGTATGACTAGCCAAATAACCTGAAAGGACTTTTCTTTCCGAATTGAAACTATCACCTTTATCTTATGCAAACTAGTCGTATTCAGCACATCTACTGTCTCAATTCTTTCTCATTCCTCTCCATGTCTTCGTGTACTACTGATAATATTTTAATAAATGATTTGTGTTTATCAATAATTTATTTTGTGTAGATATCAATATCTGTCTTCCTAAGTCAATGTGATTTTATTTCTAACCCTTCGAGTGTAGTAATTAAGGTGTGAAGTGTTAGGATGCAATCATTTCTACAGTGGAAAACTTTGTTGCTCCGTTAGTGGAGACCCCAAACTTGGTAGGACCCTTTATTGTCTTGCCATCTTTGTACATTGTGTTACTACCCCACTGGCCTTCCTTTATCTTCTCAGGTCTCACTCGAGGAGCTAGAATGGAAAATCAGTTTACTGACTACTCAGCAATGAGAGGGCTTTGGCAGGAGGGTCCTGGCCGGGCTGTGGGGCAGAAGCTAAGCGGGGTGTGCCTGCCAGGCAGGCTGCAGTTAAGAAGCACTGGGAGCAAAGTAGGCCTGGGAGAGGCACAAGACCCCAAGGTTTGCCTCATCAGTTTTGAGTTGCACAGGAATGAAATTGTCAGGCAACACAAAGGTTGGCTTAATTATATCAGAAGAAAAAAATACCAGACTTGACAAACAAGATCCTGTACCCAATTCAAACTCAATAGAGCAAGGAGTACCAGGCCCTCGGGCAAAGTCCCAGACTCCAGTTAATTAAAAAAAATCCAAGACACACTTACAGAAAGGAGAGGCTAGATATCTTTAAGAAAGGCTGATATGAAACCACAAGTGTTTGGGCTTGTGGAAAGATGGAATAAAAGATAAGTCCTATTTTAATGCAAAACAACTGAAATCTATGCATAGTTGTTTTTTTTTTTTCCACCTTACACATTTTCTATGAACCTTTCTAAGACCCTTTGTGTGGCTTGAATTCTTCTAGTCTCTTCCCCATCTGACCTCCTCAGGAAGCCCTTGCTGGTCAGGACACTGTTCAGATAACCCTGCAGTTTAGCAGCAAGTCCATGAGCTTTTCAGTCACATTTCTGCCCATGTGAGATAGTTCTGATCTGCTTCTAGGCTCCTGGCTAGCTGGTAGGGAAGTAACCTTTCCGGGTTCCTAATTGAATATGTTGATGTGGTCTCCAAATCTACCTCTCACCAACTGTTTTACCATAGGCAATTTCTCTTAAGCCTCCCAACCTGTTTCTGCGAATGGGGTTTTGCAAAACCATAGATTTATCTCCTAGGGTTGTTGTGAGATTTAAACAGGCAAAAATAAGCTTTGAAGATTTATTTGAGTGGAAGAGAACTAGGGCTGGGGACAGGGGAAGAAGCAGAGACAGAGGCCTCCCATCCACTGGTTCATTCCTCAGATTTTCACAGCAGCCAGGAGCTAGAGCAGACTAAAATCAGGAGCCAGCAACTCAGTACAGATTTCTCATGAGGGTCACTGGGACTGAAACTATTGAACCATCACTTGCTGCCTTCCAGGGTATGAATTAGCACGTATGTTTTTATCTGCTGCTTGACTACCGAAAAGTCAACAATGACCAGGGAGAGGCCAGGACCAGCGCTGGGAGCTTGAAACACAGTTCAGTTCTCCCACACTAGTGGCCAAATCCAATTACTTGTGCCTCATCACTGTCCCCCAGGGGCTGCACTGGCAGGAAGCTGGAATGGAGAGCTAGAACTGGGAATTGGAACAAGGCACTCTGATACAGTATCTAGGCATCTAAGCTAAATGTCTTGTCCCTGAGTTATGTTAATGTGTTTACTAGTATCAAACCATCTTTGCATTTCTAGAATATATTTTATTTGGTATTTGCAATAATTCCTTTAATATTCTGCCATTTTTTATTTTGTTAGTGCGATATTCATGATTTTTGTGTCTGAATTTATTAAAAGGATTAGAATGTAAGAAAGTTTTTTATTTTTAGGATTTATTTATTTTTATTGGAAAGTCAGATATGCAGAGAGGAGGAGAGACAGAGAGGAAGATCTTCTGTCTGTTGATTCACTCTCCAAGCAGCTGCAACAGCAAGAGCTGTGCCAATCTGAAGCCAGGAGCCTCTTCCAGTTCTCCCATGCGGGTGCAGGGTCCCAAGACTTTGGGCTTCACTGCTTTCTCAGGCCACAGGCAGGGAGCTGGATGGGGAAGTGAGGTTGCTGGGACTAGAACCAGTGTCCATATAGGATCCCGGTGCATGCACGGTGAGGGTTTTAGCCTCTAGGCTACTGCACCAGGTCTGCATTAGAAAATTTTTTAAAATTGTAAGAGAAACTGCTTATTGCTTAAGCCTCAGTTGGAAAATACTACTATTGATCAAAGCACCTCTTTTTGTGTCTGGTGTGATAGCCTAGTGGCCAAATCCTCTTGCCTTACATGCATCAGGATCCCATATGGTGCTAGTTTGAATCCCAGCTGCTCCACTTCCCATCCAGCTCCCTGCTTGTGTCCTGGGAAAGCAGTCGAGGATGGTCAAAAGCCTTGGGACCCTGCACCACATGGGAGACCTGGAAGAAGCTCCTGGTTCCTGGCTTCAGATCAGTTCAGCTCTGGCTGTTGGAGACATATAGGGAGTGAAAGAGTGGATGGAAGGTTTTTCTGTCTCTGTAAAACTGCTTTTCCAATAAAAATAAATAAATCTTTTTTAAAAAATAGCGTATATGTATATATTTTTAAACTACCTTTTTTTTTAAAGTTTCCTGGTAAGGATCAGAGAATCAAAACTGTATAAAAATTATAGAGTTATTAGGTATATCTTATTAAGCTCATGTTATATATCAGAAAACTTTTGTTCAGAAGTGGTTAACAAATTAGTTTTTAGGACCTAACGAAGATACCAAGAAAAAAAGTTTTAGTACCAGTTCTTGTAGCATAGTACCCTGTCCTACAGCAGAATAAGAGTGGCTAGATTTAATTCTAAAACTAAACATTTCATAATGTTTTATGCATTTTATAAAGACAAGACATTAGTCTCACCTGCAAATACTTACAAACCTTATTAGGTCCAATTATTCCCATAGCATTAAGTTGTAGCTGCCTCAGCCCTGGCATGTGGAGCCAGAACTGTGTCTGTGTATCTGCCTCTTGGACAGTTCTCCCCAGGACACGTCCAAGAGGCCTTCCTCCAAGAACAGGCCAAATGTATTGTAAATGGGGATGAAAGAAACACAGAACAAAGGAAACACTCTTTGAGGACACAGATGAGTATTTCAGAAAGTCACCAACTTTTGCAGCTGTCTGCAACTCGACCAATGTGGAAGCAGGCCCTGGAGCAGCAACAGCTTCTGTGCCTGCTGTTTCTGCAGGGTCTCGCTGCTCCTCTTCCACACCGCAGTCAGCTCCACACTGGACCCAGCCACCCAAGAGCCTCCTCCCATCAGCACAAAGCAACAGACTCCGCCCAGCTTCACAGGTGGCACCGAGCTGGCCTTGGAGGGCTGCAGGTAACAGGACTGAAGCATTTGCTCCCTTTGGATGGGTCAGCGAGGAGCTCAGCCAACCTGGCTATTTGGTATCACATAGCAAAACAATGCCAAGGAACTGATTTATTTTCTTCCCAACTGTTATGTTGACACTGCTTCAGATTCTAATGTGGGCATGCATTTTATTGAAACCTTGCCACAGTGAGCACCTTTTTTTTTTTTTAACCATTAAAGGGGATATTGTATTTATTATTTATTTTTGTTCCCAAATACCTTGTACAGCACATAGCACAGGGACTAGGACTGTAAATCATAAAAGATGCGAGAGATCCAGAAGACTTGACTGATGTGTTCTGCATCTTACAGCTTGTGGTAGAGCGATGAGAGCCCGGAGCCCTGGTGCCCTGAGCACTCCTGCTTGTGTCTGTCTGGGGGCAGGCCTGCTCCTGCTCCTGCTCCATTACAACCTCTTGTCCATCAGTATATCCTTTCTGGAGAGCAAACGTTATGTGTTAGGATTTCAGAATGACTAGTGCTTCCAGATATATAGGTACTACACAAAGCTCACCATACATGGTACAAGCTTATTTTTGGTACCAAAATTTTTTGAAATGCGTGTACAGGTTTTTCCTAATGTGACATCTTCCTTGGAGTTTTTGAAGACATTTTGCATGTGAGAAATCAGACTCTCAGTAGAATAAACGCTATGTAAGCTAAAAATATTTTGAGGAAATGGACTTATAGGTCTGGAAGATTGATTCAGAGAATTGAAATCTAAAACAATTCAAAGAGTATGTACAATGTTGTATGAAAAGATGTTAGAATTGACCGCATCATTTTGAAAACTTTTCACTGTAGAAAATTTGAAACATACAAAACTAGAGAGAAGAGGGTAATGAACCCATAATTCTATACCAACATTTACTAGCCTATGGATAATATGATTTTATAACAGGTGGAAGATTTATACACCTGAAGAAAAAACAGAGTATATATAATAATATGATTTGTATCTTTATTCCCATCCACTCCTTCTTGAATTATTTTGAGGTAAATCATAGGTATTATATAATTTCATCCATTAATATTTCAATATATCTCTTAAAACTAAGGGACTTTTTCTGAAATAACAATAGCATTATCACATTTTTTAAAAAGTTAACAAATTCATTTTTTAAGACACAAAATTTTTGCTATATATATATTAATATTGTCTACATAATTGAGAGAAATGCATGCCCATTTAGGTCTCTGCTTTGGGTGGAGAGTCAAGAATGGAGAAGGTGGGTGGGACAGATGTCTCAGTTTTTTTTTTTCTCCTGTGTCCACAGGGAAAGAAGGGGAGAGGTGGCCACTCATTGCTGTGAAATTACATTAGCACCAGGGAATGGGGGACAATCATTTGATGACACCTTAGAGACTCCAGTCTGGGGAAGAGTGTTCCCAGGATGTGACTTAAGTGACTTTGATAGAACTGAGAAGTCCTTGGCTTTGCTGCACCAGGGGTGAGAAAATCTAAGGTCCATCAGTTGACCCAGGTCACCTCAGTGAAACCTCACCTAGGGTGATGTCAGACTTGACTCTCACATGCACCAGCCAGTTCAGGGTCAAGTTTGGTCTGTCACCGGCAGCAGAATGCACACATACCGGTGGATGCAGCTGCCTGGTAGGTTCCATCCCCAGTCCCATCTCTGATATGAACGGAGTCCAGCCAAGTCTACCCTAGGACAGATGTTCATGCACACCAGTGGGTGCTGTGACCTAGTTAGGGTCACCCCCGATAACCCACTCCAGGCCTGTCCCCAGCCCCAGTCTTTGCATGTGGGGGCATGTGCTGTGGCCTAGTCTGGTCTGTTCCTCTGGCTCTTGTGCACACCAATGGGTATTGGAGCTTAGCTCAGCCTGCCCTGCCCCAAACCCAGCCCACACATATGGCAACAAGAGCTGCTGCCTTGACTAGCCTGACCTACCCTCAGACCTAGCTCTCATGTTCACCAGTGGGAGCTGCAGCCCAGCAGAAGAATGCTCCAAGTTCCCCTACCTGGCTTGTTCCCAGCCCCAAATTTGACATGTGCTTGTGGGTGTGTGGCCCTGCCTGGCATGGTCTGCCCTCAGTCCTGGCCCTTGCATGTGTCAGTAGGTGCTTCAGCCTGTCCTACTCCAGCCTCCTCCCAAGTGTGGCTGTCAGGTGAGTTCCATGGTCTAGCCTGGTTCAACCTCTCACCACCTTTAGCTCTCCATGTAAACCAGCAGGTGCTGTAGTCCCACAGAAGCAAGCTCACAAGTTTCCTACAGAATCTGCTCCCAGATCTAGCTCTCTTGCAATCTTGTGGGTGCTGCAACTCAGCCTGAAGTGGCCCACTTCCCTGCTCTGACACTTGTTGGCAGGTACTGTGGCCCAGCCCAGCCATGCATGCCCGCAAGCCCCAGCTTTGCATGCACCAGCAGGAGGTAGTTGATACTGTATAGCCCAGTCTGGGTGGCTGGTGCCTTGGTGTGACCTAGACCTGCCCTCCAGTTTCCCCCCCCTGCGAACCACTCCATCCTAGCTCCATCATCTAGCTGTAAGTGCAGGGGCCTGCTTTGTGGGAGATCCCAGAAATCATTCCTTCCTTGTCAAACGTGCCCTCAGCTACTCCCACTCTGCTCTGAGCAATCTGCTGTCCCCGCCTTGCCCACATATATTTAATATGTATTTATTAATATATATTCCATATCCAGTTACTACTGAGACTGTATTACCTCAGAAATGTCTTTCTACAATTGAATGTCTTTCTACAACTTCTATGATTGATTGGTATTCAATCCAATTGAATTGGATTGTGGTGTGAACCAATCCATGTTGAATTTGGCTGGTATATTTGAAATCTCTTAATTGATAGCATTTATAAAAGAAAAATATTTAAACACTTGTTCCTAGAAGACTTAGTTGGTATTCAAGTGAATAATTTCCTTCATTTTCACTCATATTTGATTTAATCAAAGGCGGAATTAATTGTGAGGTGCATGATTTTTTATGTACCTCTATTTAAAATTTTGACAGTTATGATTAGGTGCTACTACCAATAAAATACATTCAATTACAAAGATAATAAAATGGGGAAATGCACATCTTAAAATCAATGAAATATTGGAGTGTGAATACTGCCAACTCAGTATTTTTTATTTCAAAACAGAATATGGGAGTGGAATGTGGGCTGCACGAAGATTCTCCAGTATGGAAACAGTTACTCCTACCGCAGTGTGTGCATGGACCCTCAGCAGTGACTTACCCCCCTGGTGTTCATGACTTGCTGTGAAGAGCATTTTTCCCTCTTCAAGTTTGATATATAACCCTGGTGTATTAGGATGTTTACAGCGTACTGAATAAATATCAATATATTAGCTTTCTGAATAATGTGAGTCCTCAGGAAAGACAATTTTCCTTGAAGATCAGAAAGAAGTGGACAGAGATCACACCCCTGCTGGTCACACATCAAATGCCCACAGTAGTTGAGATGAGGCAGGATGAAAGCCATGGAGTTAGGAACTCAAGCTAGGTCGCCCATGGAGGTGGCAGGGACCCAAGTACTTGAGCAATTGCATGAACCAGGATATGTATTCGCATGACTCTAGAATTCAGAGTGTAGCCAGAACTCAGACCTATGCACTTGGAGTAGAAATTTGGGCCTTAATTCCTGCACTACAGACTCCTTTTTTGCTTTTTTTTTTTTTAAATAAATGCTTCCTACTATTGAGTACATTGATTTTAGGGTGTGGGGTGAGTCCAGTTTGAAAAGTATTTACAGTGCCACTTTCCGTGAAGCTAATGGCAGATGTCCTCTTCTCTTGGTTTGTACCATTAGAGATGAGTGCTTAGTGGAAAGTAAGAATCTTTCTTTCCTCCGAAATATTTACTTAATTCAGTTGAAAGGCAAAGTTACAGAGAGATAGGAAAGAGCAAGAGAGCAAGTGGCCATGCACCGGCTTACTTCTCAAATGGTTACAACTGTCAGGGCTGAGCCGGACCCAAGCCAGGAGCCTGGAGCTCCACGTGGGTCTCACATGTGGGTGACAGGAGCCCAAGTCCTTGGACTATCTTCCTCTGTTCTCCTAGAAGTAGAATGGCCAAGACTTGAACTGGTGCACATATCTATGTGAAGTTCACAATTTCATTTGGCCTCAAATACGGTGGATTTGTTTTTTACATGTTGCAGATGCTGCCATCATAGATAAATGGAACACCCATGTCAGAGAACCTGGGATTTTACTTGTATTCTCCTTGTTAACTTAGCTTCCTGCTAGGAATGTGCTGTGGATCCAGAAATGCATAATTATATCCCAGGTCCTAGAATGGAGCAAAACAGGCTCTAAGCATTTTTGCCTCAGGTTGCCAGCAAATTCTGAAAGTCCAGAACATTTGATTTCTCCTTGGAGAGTTGCCAGCCTATGCCTCAAATTTTGCTTCTAGCTATTTCTGCTTTTAAGAAGGAACTGGTGGGGGGCCCGGCGGCGTGGCCTAGCGGCTAAAGTCCTCGTCTTGCACGCCCCGGGAGCCCATATGGGCGCCGGTTCTAATCCCGGAAGCTCCACTTCCCATCCAGCTCCCTGCTTGTGGCCTGGGAAAGCAGTCGAGGGCGGCCCAAGGCTTTGGGACCCTGCACCCGTGTGGGAGACCTGGAAGAGGTTTCTGGTTTCCGGCATCGGATCGGCGCGCACCAGCCAGTTGTGGCTCACTTGGGGAGTGAATC
The DNA here is from genome assembly GCF_030435755.1 of Ochotona princeps. Classification (NCBI taxonomy): domain Eukaryota; kingdom Metazoa; phylum Chordata; class Mammalia; order Lagomorpha; family Ochotonidae; genus Ochotona; species Ochotona princeps. The sequence continues at coordinate 55,913,525 of NC_080840.1, forward strand.
ATCGGATGGAAGATCTTCCTCTCTGTCTCTCCTCCTCTCTGTATATCCGGCTTTCCAATAATAATAAAATCTTTAAAAAAAAAAAAAACAAAAAAAAGAAGGAACTGGGTTATTTATTTACCAAATTTAAAGCTATCCAAAAGCAATTTTCCTCTATGATTCTCTAATGTTTTGGACACAGAATTTCACGATTTTATTTGTTTCTTTTTACTTCTTGAAAAGTGACAGAGAGAAAAAAAATAGAGAGAGAGAATCTTATCCATTGGTTCACTTCTCCAAGGCACACAATAGCAGGGTTGGACCAAGCAAATGTCAGGAGTGCAGATCTTCATCTGGGCATTTCAGGCAGGTGGCAGGAATCTACATGAGCATCGTTTGTTGCCATCTCAGGGTATCTTCCAGCAGGAAATTGGGATTGGAAGTGTGGCCAGTACGCAATCAGGCCCCTAATGTGGGATAAGGTGTCTCATTTGGCTTCTATTTTTTTTTTTAAAGATTTATTTATTCTTACTGGAAAGGCGGATATACAGGGAGGAGGAGGAGAAACAGAGAGGAAGATCTTCCATCCGATGATTCACTCCCCAAGCGGTTGCAACCGCTGGTGCTGAGCCAATCCGAAGCCAGGAGCCGGGAGCCTCCTCTGGTTCTTCCACGTGGGTGCAAAAGATCCCAAGGCTTTGGGCCGTCCTTAACTGCTTTCCCAGGCCACAGGCAGGGAGCTGGTTGGGAAGCGGGGCTGACAGGATTAGAACTGGCTCCCATATGCAATCCCGGCATGTTCAAGTCCAGGACTTTAACTGCTACGTTATTGTGCCAAGCCCCTGAAGCAGCTTTCTAATCACAACACCAAATCTTTGCTTCTTGGAACTTAAAAAAAAAATGCAGGCGCAGGGCCCAGTGCGAAGGCTCAATGGCTAAGTCCACAACTTGCAAGCGCAAAGATACCATATGGGCGCCGGGTTTTCTCTTGGTTGTTCCTCTTCAAGTCCAGCTCCCTGCTTCTGGCCTTGGAAAGCAGTAGAGGACGGCCCAAAGCCTTGGACCCTGCACCTGCATGGGAGACCCTGAAGAGGTTTCTGGCTCTCAGCTTCCAATCCAGCTCACCTTTGGCTTTGGCCACCTGGGGAGTTAACCAGCAGATGGAGGATCTTTCTGTCTCTCCTCTTTGTAAATTTGCTTTTCCAAGAAAAATTAAAAATCTTAAAAAAATACAAGTACATAATAAGGTAACTGTAGAGAAGGTTTATATTTGTAAGACAATCCGGAAAATAAAATTTTGAATGTTTTCACCGTAACAAAATATTAAATGTTTGAAGACAATGTATGTTTATTTTGATTATATATTATACAATGTGTACATGTATCAAAATCACTTATGATATCCATACATAAGTACAAAGTTTTCATATATGCCAAAAAGTTTTAATAAAGGAAAAGACAAAGAAGCATAAATGTACTTACCAATTCTCGCTGGACATATATCTTCTGGAATGAAGAAACAGGCCTGCTCTTGATTTAGCCTTCTATGTGTTCACAAAATTGCAAAATAAAAGAGGGTAACTTGAGGGTTCCAGATAGGTCTATGATTCATTATTATTCTTCTCTTTTTCCCTTAATTGTTGAGAGGAATAGTCTGAATTTCCTATTAAGACTAAAGATTGGACCTGGCACAGTAGCCTATTGACTAAAGTCCTAACCTTGCATGCACTGGGATCTCATATGGGCACCAGTTCTAATCCTGGCAGTCCTGCTTCCCATCCAACTCCCTGCTTGTGGCCTGGGAAAGCAGTTGAGGACGGCCTAAAGCCTTGGGACCCTGCATCTGCTTGGGAGACCGGGAAGAAGCTCCTGGCTCCTGGCTTCAGATTGGCTCAGTGCCAGCCGTTGCAACCGCTTGGGGAGTGAATCATCGGATGGAAGATTTTCCTCTCTGTCTCTCCTCCTCTCTGTATATCTGACTTTCCAATAATAATAATAAAATAAAATAGAATTAAGGATTGTATATCAGCTTTTCTTTCCACCTTTGGAGTTAAGTTTCAACAATAGGTCTTATTTGGAATATGCTTCTTAACTTTTCTTTATCATAGTAGTACATGGGTTTTTGTAAAGGTTTATTTTATTTTTATTGGAAAGGCAGATTTATAGAGAGAATGAGAGACAGAAAGATCTTCCATGTACTGGTTCACACCCCAAAACTGATCCGAAGCCAGGAGCCAGGAGCTTCTTCCAGGTCTGCCGTGCATGTGTGTACAGGGTCCCAAGGTTTTGGGCCATCCTCTACTGCTTGCTGTCTCAGGCCACAAGCAGGGAGCTGGATGGGAAGTGGAGCAGCCTGGGACAAAAACCAGTGCCCATGTGGGATCCCAGTGTGTGTAAGGTGAGGATTTACTCACTGAGCCATCTTGCCAGGCCCAAGGTGTTTTATGTTTGTCTGTTTTAATAAATTTACTTTATTTGAAAGGGGGAGAGAGAGAGCAGTAGAATTGGAGGGGGGGAGATAGAAAATCTTCTATGCACTGATTCACTCCACCAGATTGCCACAACAAGCAGGGCTGAGCCAGGCCAAAGTCAGAAGTCTGGAGCTTCGTGCATGCCTTTCACATGGGTGGCAGCGGCCTGAGCTGCTTTCCCAAGCACATTAGCAGGGAGATGGAGCAGGGATGAGCAGTTGGGACTAGAACCACCACACGTACAGGATGGTGGTGATGCTAGTATCACAGGTGGCAACTTAACCTACTGGACCATGGTGCCATCCCCCAATAGCGTTCTTATCACTCATGTGGAGAGTGAACCGGTTCCGGGTGCTCTCTCGGTTTGTTTCTGTTACTGTCACTCACATTAATTAATTAATTAATTAATTAATTAATTATGAAAAATACCCCGCCCGCACCAGTCATTTTTTTCCCATTTCTGTAGTTATAATGAGCCAAGACAGTTATCATTTCTGTAGGGGAGTGAAAGAATTTTTCACAACCAATTATATTCATATTCTTGCTTGCTTGTATTAATAAATGATCGACCCACAGAGCTACAAGTGAATTTTTTTTCCAGTGGAAGATTTATTGAAATTTTTTGTATATGGAAAGGTAACTAAGTAATGACTGTTCAGTGCGATCTGAACAATTACACCCTATGTAACCCTATGTAACTGCCAGTGAGACCAAGAAATGATTATCACCAATACCAAAGAGAGCCTCAGTAGGATAGCATTGCCTGGTTTGGATAGGGTGTAACTAGTTTAGGCAAGATAGGACTAGTGTATCCCTGCAAAGTGATGCTGCTATCTCTTTGTGAGGTTGATACAGCCACCCTCCCATGATGCTCCTCTCACATCTGGGTCTAGGATGCTTGCTAAGACATCACAAATTCAACTAAGGATACCATCCTCCTCTTTATAAAACAGAGTGGAAGGCAGAAGAGAACTCAGAACTCACTCGCTCTCCTCTGTGCTCTGTGCCATGCACCTGTTGGACGGACTTCCACTCTCCTGCCTTCCCCTTCCTCAGCGGACCTTCATGCTATAATAATGGGAAGTGGTTTTAGTCTTTCTTTTCTCTCATGCACATGCAGCTGTTTGGTCCCCCTCATGTTGTGTATTTCTTATTATAGGATGGCCCACCCTTGCCTGTGTGAATGCAAGCTTATTCCTTCATTGATGAACAAATTACGATCCTATTTGCACATGATAATTGGTTTCCTTTAGTATTTCCACCTCTGTGGGAGACAGGAACCTGGATCAAAAATTAATGTATTCAAAGCCCACATCAGTTTGATCTTTAGTGTAACAGAAGCAAGACTATATTGAGTTTGACTTTAACAAAATATTGTTTGTGAAAATGACTCCTAACATTTCAGCTGGCAGCATAGTGATTATTCTCAGTGTTGTATAGTATTCCGTTGCATCAGAATTTCATTTTATACATTTATCCATTTATTATATTTGAACTCATAAAATGTTGATGGGCATTGGAATTGTTTTAAGTTTTGAGCTATTGTGAATAAACCTGCTATGAACATTTCTGTCTGATTTTGCAGGTACCTATACATGTAATTCTCTTGGCTATACATTGAGAAATGAAGCTTTTGGAGAAACGTTTAGTGCATGTAGTCAGTTTTCTGCACCTGTGGATCCATTCAAGTGCAAATCAGAAATAGTTGAAAAACAATGTATCCACAGTGAACACATACATGCTCTTTTCTTGCCATTATCCCCTAAATGATAAAACAACAAATTAGCATTTATATAATATTAGATATCGTAAATAATCTACAGATATTTTAAGGTGTATGGGAAGATAATTGGGTTATATGGAGATTTAATGTGATTTTATTTAAGGTACTAATGCATCTGGTGATTTTTGGACTTGACAAGGAGGTCCTGCCCCATCACCAAAGTATACCAAGGGACAATTGTACTTCTAAACTGTTAATCACAGTTGTTGTACAAATTTGCAGTTCCACCAGCAGTGTAGGAAAGTTGAAATTGCTTCCCACATTTGCTGGAATTTGATATTGTCAATCTTACTAGTTGTAGTTATTTTAGTGGATGTGCAGTGATTTTAATTCAAGTTTTGATGAATTAAAATTCACCAATTAATGAAGTGAAACACTTGTCATGTGTTTACTGACTGGATATTTTCTTTTTTTTTTTTTTAAAGATTTATTTATTTTTTTTACAAAGTCAGATGTACAGAGAGGAGGAGAGACAGAGAGGAAGATCTTCCATCTGATGATTCACTCCCCAAGTGAGCGCAACGGCCGGTGCTATGCCGATCCAAAGCCAGGAGCCAGGAACCTCTTCCAGGTCTCCCACATGGTGCAGGGTCCCAAAGCCTTGGGCTGTCCTTGACTGCTTTCCCAGGCCATAGATAGGGAGGTGGATGGGAAGTGGAGCTGCCAGGATTAGAACCGGCACCCATATGGGATCCTGGCACGTTCAAGCCAAGGACTTTAACTGCTAGGCCACGCTGCCGGGCCCAGGAAATAAATTTCTAATGTGAAGTTAAAAGTGTCTTACAGTTATTTAGCATTTTACAAGGATTGGCTTTTTTTTTTTTTTTCAAGATTTATTTATTTGAAAGCCATAGTTACAGAGAGGCAGAGGCAAAGAGAGAAAAGTCTTTCATCTGCTGGTCAACTCCCCAAATGGCTACAACACCAAGGGTGGGCCTGGAAAAGGCCAGAAGCCAGCGACTTCCTCTGGATCTCCCACATGGGTGCAGGGGTCCAATCATTTGTGCCATCTGTTGCTTGCCCAGATGCGCCAGTGGAGAGCTTGATTGGAAGTAGAGCAGCCCAGACTCAACCCTGCATCCATATGGGATGTCAGGGCCGAAGGCATCAGCTTAACGTGCTATGCTACCAAGCTGTCCTCATTTAAAAAATAATAATAATTTACATTTGACCCTTACATACTTGTGCCTCAATAGATGATACAGTAGTCTTGCAACAGTTCTGCATCAATAATTTTCTTCATCACACTGAAGATTTTCAAAAGACTATAAAATAATGCTTACAAACTATACTGACTTACAAAGCCCTTCCGTAGATAATTCCAGAGAGTCAGGGCATGTGATACACACGCTTCCTTAGTATGTCTCAGAATAACAGAATTATCAGAGAAAGATTTGGTTTTGGTCAAGTTCTTTCTTACAGAGTCTTCTTACAAGTTAAGACAATCATTTCACTGATGGTTGCCGTGCAGAGACTCTTGTCTTCAATCAGCTCATTAAGGTAACTTGGTAAAGATAGTGTTTTTGTAAAAGGCACTTTGCCAGCTCCTTCAAACATAACTTTGCAAATGGACAGTAAGAAAAACATGGCAAATCACTTCCATATGGCTTAAGGCAAGGAGAAACTTTTTTTGATTAACCACACATTCAGTGTAATAAAATAACTTCCAAATCTGCTAGCGAGATGCTAACTTATCTGCTATATCTATTTTCTGTGTGATTTGTCATTGTTTTGACTTTCCAAGAGCCTTTCTAAACTCCCCACTGGTTCATGTTTAAACAATAGTCCTTTCCAAGACTATCACCTGCTCCTATTCGTCACTCCCAGCAAGCAACTGGCTCCTCTGGAACCCTTTGGAGCCAGCTGCTTTAAATCATAACGCTTCCAATATTCAAGAGGTGGTTTTCAGACTCATCAGTTGATACAATCATTAACATGTCATCTGCATATACAAGTACTAGTTTAAACATCTAAATGACTGTATTTCGTTCTATCCTTATCTAACTAGTAAGCCAAGCAGGTTAGTTCACATCGTAAATTCTCATCAAAGGACTTTAATAAATACGTAAAGGAGACAAGGAGCGCCGCCAGCCTTGCTATTTTCATTATCTGGCTCTCTTCGCTCCTCCCATTCGGAGCGAATCACACCAGTTTTGCAATCTAGACACACAGAAAAGGTATAACAGGAGCCTATACAACTTTAAACAACATGGTCTCACCCACCCAGAACCTGTCTCTCCCTTTTCAAAGGAAATGGAATAAAAATCTGTTTTCCCCTGTGTGTTTTACAGTTTCTCTCTGTATAACAAAACCATCTGCCACCTCCATCCCCATAACGCCTGGACTGAATCAAATCATCGTCCTTGCAAACGCTGTTAATCTCCCAGTAATCCCTGCTAATCGCTCTGTAATCAGTACTCAGAAGAGCTCGAGGCCCTTGATTCATAATCACGATATTTTAATAATCATTCTTGCGAGATGGCAGTCAGTAATCCCTGAATCTTGGGCTTGCTTCTTCTCAACGCCCTAATTACTCCCTGGGACAAAAAGCAGGAGCTCTTGATAGAAGAAACCAGATCTCTCCGGCTAGAACTAGTCTGGGAGGCTCTGACAGCCTGGGGTGGTGTTTCTGATCCCTATGATTTTCAACTGAAGATGCCTCTTCATTTCTGTTTTTTTTACTTCCTTATGCTTTTCTCCAATCTGTTTTTTTTCTTCTTCTACTGCACTTTTTGCTGAGCAAATTTGGAAATACAGGGCAGCTGAATTTTCCACCCCTCTGTGTTGTTAGAACACTTCGGTTTCTGATTTGTACAATGTGCTTTCTTATTCTTTTTGATTCTAGGATGTCTCTGCCTATCTGGGTTACTGAAAATTTTTATCAATAAGAGGTGTTAGAGTTAGTCAAATGCTTCTGAATTTATTCACAGGATCCTAGGATTTTTCTTCTCTTTCTTTCGCTCTTTCTTCTATTTGAAAAGCGGAGTTAGAGAGAAGAGAGAGAGAGAGACATTGCTGGATGACTCCCCAAGGGGCAGCAACTGCTGGAGCTAGGCCAAGCCAGGAGCTTCTTCTGGGTCCCCGATGTGGGTGTGGGGGACCAAGCATGTGGGCAGTGCCTCACCACTTTGCCATGCACCTTGGCAGGGACCTGGTTCAGAACAGGAGTATCCAGAGCTTAAATCAGTGCCATATCTGATGTGGAAGTTATAGGTGGTAGCTTGACTCACCATGCCGCAGCACTGGCCTGGTTTTTCTCTTCTTTTCCTTTTTTTTTTTTTATTTTACAAAGTCGGATATACAGAGAGGAGGAGAGACAGAGAGGAAGGTCTTCCGTCCGATGGTTCACTTCCCAAGTAAGCGCAACAGCCAGTGCTATGCCGATCCGAAGCCAGGAGCCAGGAACTTTCTACAGGTCTCCCATGTGGGTGCAGGGTCCCAAGGCTTTGGGCCATCCTCGACTGCTTTCCCAGGCCACAAGCAGGGAGCTGGAAGGGAAGTGGAGCTGCCAGGATTAGAACTGGCACCCATATGGGATCCCGGCACGTTCAAGGCGAGGACTTCAGCTGCTAGGCCACCGTGCTGGGACCTGGCCTGGTTTTTCTTTAGGCAGCTGATGTGATAGGTGCATTTGTTTTTCAGCTTTTTGTATTCTTCAGGTATAATGCTTTCACTCTTTTGTATAAATGTATAACTTATTCTTTCTTTCTGATTTTCCCTCTACTCCCCACCAACAGAGGAGATGGAAGATACTCCTTATGTATTTCAGAAACTTGCTGTTTTATATTCTTTTTCTTTCTCTTTATCACCAGTTGAAGATTATGTGCTATTTTCTCATCTCACAAAGATTTTCTGGACCATGCTTCTGTATCACAGCTTTATTTTTAGTCTTAAAATTTATTCATCTAACTTATTTTGAGAATATTGACAATCTACCAGGTGTTAGTCTGGAAACAGAAATTCATTCACCGTTAAGTCCAACACTGTGCAAAGAGCTTATTATTTAAGGCCTGGGCATGATGACCTAGTGACCAAATCCTCATCTTGCATCCACCAGGATCCCATATGTTCGTGTCCTCGCTGCCCTACTTCCCTTCCAGCTTTCTGCTTGTGGCCTGGGAAAGCAGTTAAGGACGGCCCAAAGCCTTGGGATCCTGTACCTGCATGGGAGACCTGGAGGAAGCTCCTGAATCTTGGCCTTGGATCAGCTTCGCTCTGGCTATTGTGGCTATCTGGGGAGTGAGCCATTGGATGGAGGATTTTTCCCTCTGTCTCTCCATGTCTCTATAAATTTGCCTTTCCAATTGAAAAAAAAATTTAAAAGAACTCATTATCTCTTGCTTAAAACCTAAGTTCAAGTTTATGACTTTTAAGTAAACAAATGGAAAATGAGCCTTTTGCCTAAATTTAAAACTACTTACATGGGTCTTGTGTTGTGTCATAGCCAGTAATCCGCCACCCATAATACCAGGAGCCCACGTAGGAGCCACTTGGTGTCCTACCTGCTCTACTTCTGATCCAGCTCCCTGACAAAGGCCTGGGAAAAGCAATAGAGGACGGCCCATGTGCTTCGGCCCAAGCTGGCCGTGTGGAAGACTTGGGTGTAGCTCCTGCTCTGAGAGTTGACCAACTCTGACCTGTTGTGGCCATCTGGGGAGTGAACCAGTGGATGGAGAGATGTCTCTCCCTCTTTCTGTGAATCTTTAAATATATATATATATAGATTTTTTTTTAAGATTCATTTCATTTCTATCAGAAAGTCAGATATACTGAGAGAAAGATCCTCCCCAGTTGGCCGAATGTTTGGAGCTGAGCCAATCCGAAGCCAGGAGCCAGGAGCTTCTTCTGGGCCTCCCACAGATGCAAGTTCCCAAAGCTTTGGGCCGTGCCTGACTGCCCTCCCAGGCCACAAGCAGGGAGCTGGATGGGAAGCAGCCAGTAGAGCTGGCAGCCACACAGCATCCCAACGCATGCAAGGCAAGGATCCTGGCCGCCAGGCTACCCTGCCGGGCCCTAAATAAACAGTTTTTTAAAAATAAAATTAAGCAACAAAAATGATCACTGGAGAGTTGGGATTTCTCTCTCTCTCTCTCTCTTTTTTTTTTTTTTACCATATCCTTCTGAGCCCCACTTTGTAACACAGTTAGAAATACATCAAGCACAGCTTTGATAAATGTGTTTTACCTCTTTTGGAGAGAGTGAGGGATGAGATGAGTTCACAGCTTCAAGCTTGGTCCTTGTGCCTCTGTGGCTCTCCACAACAGAGTGTTCGCACTAAAGCACAGTGATTGAAACCACAACATTGCAGCACTTTCTAGCAAGCTCACAGATTTGTGCCATCATCACTACAATCAATTCTGGAGCGTTTCATTGCCTCTCGGATACGCTCTATTCTTCAGCTACCATCTCCCAAGCCTCCCATCTTGCTACCCAGCTCTGGGCGACCACTCATCTGCTTGCTGTTTGTGTTGCTGTCTCTGGTTTGGCCATTTCATATAAAAGGAGTCACAGCCCATGTGGTCCTTTGTAGCTGACTTCTTTCCGTTTGCACGTTTTCCGTGTTGCCATGTGTATTAGTACCTTGTTTAATGACTAATATTCCACTGTGTGATTATATATATTCTGCTGACTCATTTGTCAGTTGATGGACATTTGAATTTTCCTGCCTTTTGGTTATTATTATTATTATTAGTGCTGTGACTATTGATTTATACGTTCTTGTGTAGGCATGCTTTCATTTCTCCCGAGTATATACCTAGGAGTGGAATTGTTGGGCCATATCGTAACACTACATTAACATTTTGAAGAACTGCCAGATTCTTTTCTAAAATGACTGGATCATTTCCTATTTCCACTCGCAGAGTACGAGAGTTCCATATCCACTGTCAAAAATTGTTATTGTGTTTTTATTATTGTAACGAAATAGTTAGCATAAAGTGGAATCATGTTTTTTAGTTACTTTGTTTTGGTGAAATTTGAGAATCAGAGAGAGACACAGAGAGATGAAGCAAAGAGAGTGATGGAAGTAATCAGATAAACCCTACTGGCATTCAGATCTTTCAATCACTGGTTTACTCCTCAGATGCTTGTAAAGACCTGTGTCAAACAAGGCCAAAGTAAGGAGCTGGACACTCAATCTTTGTCTCACATGTAGTTGGAAAGGGGTCCAATTACTTTAGTCATAACCTGTTGCTTCCTAGGGTACATCTTAATAAAAAGTCAAAGCTGAGCCAGGAGCCAAGAGCCCCAAACTTCTTCCAGGTCTCCAATGCGAGAGCAGGGTCCCAAGACTTTGGGCCATCCTCTACTGCTTTACCAGGCCACAAGCAGGGAGCGGGATGGGGAGTGGAACAGTTGGAATATGAACTGGTGCCCACATGGCACCCCAGCACCTGCAAGATGAGGTTTAACTATTGAGCCTCATACTAGGCCCTGTTCCTTTGTTTTTAATTAATTGCCCTGGTTGGAGCAACCGCATAATGTTGAATAAAGCTGTTGAGAGCAGGCCTGGCACAGTAGCCTAGCAGCTAAATTCCTTGCCTTGCATGGGCTGTGATCCCATATGGGCACTGGCTCTAATCCCGGCTGCCCCGCTTCCCATCCAGCTTCCTGCTTGTACCCTGAAAAAGCAGTTGAGGATGGTCCAAAGCCTTAGGACCCTGAACCCACATGGGAGACCTGGAAGAAGCTCCTGGCTTCGGATCAGCTCAGCTCAGCTGTTGTGGCCACTTAGGGAGTGAATCAGTGGATGGAAGATTTTCCTTCCTGTCTCTTCTCTCTGCATTTCTGACTTTCCAATAAAAAAATAAATCAAACTAAACAAAACAAACAAAAACCTGGTGAGAGTAAACATCTTATTCTTGATCTTAGAGGGAAAACATCTAGCCTTTTACCATGAAGTATAATGTTAACTGTGAATTTTTCTAGATAGCCTTTATCAGGTTGAGAAATTTCCCCAAACTTCTAGTTTCTCAAGATTTTAAAACAATAAAATTGGGTCAATTTCTCAAAATGTATTTTTTGCATCTATGGAGATGATTCTATGATTGTTGTTTTTTATGATATGGTGACATGACAAATGGTTCTTGACCTGTGATATTTTGACTTAAATTTGGTTGCTTTTTCAGTGATCAGAAAGCAAAATGCATTTACTAGAAGCTGTATGTGAGAGTTTGAAGTTTGACCTTCTCCTGGCAGTATGGGCTATGATCCTCTCATTATGCTGGGCAATGGCAGTGAGCTGCAGCTCCAAGGCAACCGTGTTATCATGAAGGCAAACAACTATATTCTACAGTGTGCTATGTTGCCCAGCTATACTGTTTGGTAGATTAGATATGTCAAATGCATTTTCAGCTTGTGATATTTTCCACTTAGTATGTGAGTATTGGGCTATAGCTCCATTGTAAGTTGAGGTACATCTGTACTTAATTTTTGGCTGTTAAACCAACCTTGCATTCCTGGAATAAGATTCAGTTATAATAGCATATAATCCTTTTATATACTGCTGGATTTGGTTTGCTAATTCTCTGTTGAATATTCTGCTATCTATATTCATAATCAATCTATACTTTTCCTTCTTGAAATATCTTTGTCTAGTTTGGTGTCAGAATATTACTTACCTTAGAGAATGAGTTTAAGTATTTCCTTCCTTTCTAATATTTGGAAAAATTTATGAAGAATTGCTATTGACTTTTTGTAAATGTTGGATAGGATTCACTCAGTTAAAGCCAGGACTGTTTTTCTCACCACTGTGTTCAAAACCCTTCAATGGTTATCAGTTACCTAACTAAGTGGATACAGAAATCCATTAGTATCAGTATGTCTTACTGTCCTGAACTAGGATGCCCCACCAATACTGATAGGATTTGTTCATAGGCTATATCTACTTCTTGCCTTAGCCTGTGCTTCTAATATCCTGTGTATCTCACTAATCAAACTATTATACCTCCCTTAGAACTACTTTTTTAAATTTTAATTTTTTATTGATGGCTCCAGTTTATTTTCTCCAAAAAAAAAAAAAAAAAACGAAGTGCACAATAATCTTAAGGTGTTATTGTCTTCATAACAAAGCAGAAGATGAACTGGATCTCTTGGTCCTTTCTCTTCTTATTTCCCCTGAATTCAAAATGTTTCCATCTTTTACTAGCCAGCATTCTTTGGGAGCTGCAGTTGGACCCTATACACTCAAGTCTCAATAAATTTTTCTTTGTTGTTTCAGCCTTTTTCTGGAAAATTGGCTTAGTCTGGTCGCCATAGCCACCCTGCCTCCTATCATAACGTCATTTCCCCTGGGCATAGAGGGAGCCTTTGCCCTTCTTATACTGTGTTCCTTTGTGGGACTGGTCTTGCTACTCTTCTTACAGAAGGCCTGGCACATTTTTGGAGCATTCGGTGTGTTTGCAGAATGCTTCCAGCATGAAGAAGCAGGAGCCAACTTTGAGACACAGTGGGTTAAGCCACCACCACATCTCATGTTGGAGTGTTGGATCAAGTTCTACACCTCTGCTTGTGATCCAGCTTCTTACTAACGTTCTTGGGAGATCACAGACGATGGACCAAGTGCTTGGGGTCCTGCCACCCATATGGGAGGTCTGGATGGAGCTCTGGAATCCTGGTCTCTTGACTTCAGCCTGGCCCAGCCCTGGCTATTGTGTGCTAGGAGAGCAAACCAGTGTCACTGTTCTTTCATGTCACTCTACTTTTCAAGTAGAAAAGAATAAAATTTAAAAATATAGAAAAAAAAGTGCTTGACATCTCTTTATGTCTTGAAACCATTTCTGCTCTCCTGTGGGATTAGGTTTGGTTTTCTTGCAATATTCTTACTACCTTTCCTGAATGGCTCTTTAGAAACCCCTTTATTGATTTCCATAGCATAGGACTTATTCAGAATTTTTTATAATAGACTCTCTTCATTAGTTAGTTCTCAATAACACCTATTCCAAAGAAAATTGGGACATACTAATTTCTTTGGTAGTGACTGTTGAGTGTTGTGTGGGACCAGCCATGAACAGTATTTCTCTGTGACTTCGTCCAATGTTAGAGTAATTAAAAAGAATTTTTGCTTGAGGAACTCATTATGAATGACTTTTCTGTGTTTAGCCATAGTCCTGAGGAAAATTTGTCTTTAAGAAAAATTGATTCAGTACTGGGGGAGGTTCCGCATGCCTTTTAACTGACTTTCCAAGTCTCAAAATAATGATATTCACAGTAGGGAATACCAAAAATGCTAATGGCAGAGTTACAATGGAAATAGTTTTCTAAAAAAGACTTCTTCTAATGTCTTAAAGTTTTTCAATATTTTAAAGCTGATGTATAACTTTCTATTAAGAAACCATAGTGTTTTAGCAAGCATAGAATTTTAAATATGTGTCATTTCTTTTGAAACACTCAAGAAAATTACATTTTCTGAGTATGGTTTTAAGATGCTTATGAGGAAATAAAAATCATATAGAATGCGCTCAAGACTACTCTATTTTGAAATAATTTAAAGGGCTCCCTGTATCAGTGAGTTAGAATTTGTGAAAAGTGATTTGATATGCTAGCATGGCTAAATTTCCTAGAACAGAACAAATTGGACAACTACCCCAACCAAATGATAATAGAAAAATCTGGGCGAATGGAGACTGTAAAGTCGACTATGTCAGCCAGTGGGCATTGGAAAAGTTTTCTCATCTTTGGATCGACGAGATTGAAAGTGCTTCAGAACTATTGAAACCACCTGGGCAGAACCCTCAGAGCAGGCACCACATTGGGACCTGGTTGATACTGGGTGGGAACTGAGGTGGTTGGAAGCTGGGGATGGCTCATTCCCTTACTTCCTCCCTTCTCGCTGAAACAGAAAGAAGAAAGAAAATTTAGGAAACAATAATCACACCTGAGTTTTCCTAACCCTTGATCTTACCCACCATGATCAACTATGTAAATGTTATAAAAAATAAGTTTAAAAAACCCATTTCTTAAATTTCATTAAGATAAAATTTACATATTATGGATGAGTCAAAAAGCATATTCTTCATTGTAAGATGAGTAACAAACACCTGTCCCAGATCTATATTATGATGTAAATGTTGGGATTTAGTCATGTTTTGAGCTGACCTCAGGAATGCTGCCAGTGTTATCTCCTTTAGCCAGGGGAGAATGTTAACACTGCCTCTGCTACTATTATTAATTTAGAAAATAATAGGGATGGTGTTTGTCGTAGCAGTTAAGGTGCCCATATCCCATATTGTAGTGACTGGGTGTGATTCTTGCCTATGACCCTGATTCCATCTTATTGCCAAGACGGATCTTGGGAGTCAATGGCAATTACTCCAAAGACCGGATTCCTGCATCTGTGTGGGAAGCCCAGATTGAGTTCTGGGCAAGCTCACGGGAATCTGGCAGATGGGACCTCTGTCTCTCTTCAATAATAGAATAATAAGAGCTACATTAATTGATTTTCACCTGCTACTCACTAGGCATAATTCTGGGCATTTATGCTTTCACATAGCTCACATCAAATCAGCAGGAAAACTGGTGTCTTAGCCAGCATTAAGCTCAGTAACAAAACCCTAAAATTGGTGCCAATGCTTTCAATGAGAGAGAATGTTATTTGTTTCTCACAAAGGTGCAGTGCCAATGGAGAAGAAAGAAAAAATAAAAAGAGGACAAAAGAAATGCACTGGCCTCAAAGACATTGGCTGCAATATAGTCACATGGACACATGGACATTTGTAGCCATTTGCTTGACTAAACATTGAGTATCTAAAACATGGGAGAAAGAAGTTGTCAATATTATTAGATAATGAGATCACTTCTTTGACACACTATTATTCACTGTGCTTATTAAGTCTAGAACGTTGCAGGGAAAGCTCGAGTTCTTAAGCCTATCATGTTGTGGTAAGTTCCAAGACAGAGAAAAGTAGCATAGCAGGCTTCTTGAGACATGGCTTCCCAATTAGCTCAATGTCATTTCTGTTTCATTGAGTTGGTTACAGTAAATGATTAAAGCAACCCAGTGTCAAGAGGAGAGAAAATCATCTCTGTCTCCTGATGAGAGGGACTGTTAATTAACATTAACATGCTCAATGTTATCTGGCTGTAAATGAATGGGGATTTAAAAAGCACGTCTGGGGGCCTGCCTTGTAATGCAGTGGGTTAAGCCATAGACTGCGATGCCCGCATCCCACCTGGGTGCCTTTTTGAGACCTGGCTGCTCCACTTCTGATCCAGCTCCCTGCTAATGCACCTGAGAAAACAGTGGAAGATGGTCCAAGTGCTTTTGCCCCTGCACCCATGTGAAAGACTTGAATGAAGTTGCAGAATCCTGGCTTTGACCTGCCCCACCCCTGGCTGTTGCAGCCATTTGTGTGTGTGTGTGTGTGTGTGTGTGTCTGTAACTCTATCTTTCAAATAAATAATACATAAATAAATAAATCTTTAAAGGTGCATACATTTAGCTGAAAGGTCTTTGCTTTGGGGGCAGGGCAAAGGGATGTGACTAATGATCATTTCTATTAGTAGTCTGATAGACTGGAAGTAGTGTGGCTCAGTAGGTTAAAATGCTATTTGTAATGCTGGTATCCCACATCGGATTGCTGGTTTAAGTCCTGGCCACTCTGCTTCTAATCCAGATTCTTACTAACACACTTTGGTAGGTGGCAAATAACATCCTGAGTGTTTGGGTCCCCGTTACCTACCTAGAAGATCAGAATGGAATTCCTGACTCCTGGTTTGGTCTGGCCTAGGTTTGATTGTTGAATCATTTGGGGAATGAACCAGTGGGTAGAAGATCTTTCTCTACCTCCTCTCTCTTTCTCTCTTTGCCATTCTGGTTTTTCAATAAGTTAATAAATAAATGGGTCTTTTAAAGAAGATGTCTTATACATTGCCTCAATCATCAACTCAGTTACTGCTATGTGACGAAGTACACCCAACTTAAACAATATATATTTGCTTAGCTTAGGAGATCTTTTATGCAGACTTGAGTCAATGTTGGCTAATCTCTCCTTGGGAAATGGCAAAGGGGTGATTGTTCTATGCCCTTGATGGGACAGCTTGACATTGTTCCACATGGCCTCTCACTCTGCATGAGGCCAGCTTGCACTTGTTCTTCAAGTAGGAGAGGGATCCAAGACAGAAGTAGCATGAAAAGCCTCTTGAGGAGAAAGCATTATGACATAGCTAGTAAAATGCCACCTCCTGGGACATCGGCAGCCTCTCCAGGTGCCAGCTTGTTTCCCAGCTGCTCCACTTCGGATCCAGCTCCCTGGTTACAGCTTGGGACATGCAGTGGAAGATGGCCCAAGTGTTTGGGTCCTTGCTATGCATGTGGGAGACCCAGATGAAGCTCCTTGCTTCTGCCTGGTTCAGCTCCATGGCCATTTGGAGAGTGAACCAGCAGATGAAAGATCTATCCATCTCTTTCTCTTTGTCTCCCTTTCTTTCTGTCACCCTTTCTTTCTTTAAGATTTATTTATTTTCATTGGAAAGGCAGGTTTACAGAGAGAAAGAGAGACACAAAGATCTTCCATCCACTGGTTCACTCCCCAAATAGCTGCAGTGGCTGGAGCTGACCTGATCCAATGTCAGGAGTCACGAGCCTCCTCCAGGTCTCCCACATGAGTGCAGAGCCCCAAGGACTTGGGCCATCCTCTACTGCTTTCTCAGGTCACAAACGGGGCTGGATCATCCTGACTTTCAAAAACATAAATAATTGTAAAGAAAAGAAGGCTTCTTGAGACATAGGTTCACAATTAACTCAGTGTCATTTCTACTTCATCGTATTGGTTACAGTAAATAACGAAACCAATCTACCGTCAAGAGGAAAGAAAATGACCTCTGTCTCTTGAACCACAGAGATCAAGGGTGCAGGGAAACCACTTATTGCAGCTATGAATACAATCAGCTCCTAGGATGCTAATGAAAGTCATTGATTGACTTTGAAAATACTAAATATAATCCTTAATAAAAGGCCTGAATGTAAGGTCTTTATTACTTTGTAGTTGCATTTTTTTTTCTTAGAGGAACTCCTGCTGTCTGGTTTTACCCAGCAGGCATAGACACCAATGAAGTGAAACATAGAGAAGGATCCTGGGTTTTTACATATTTTCTTCTGCTCGCTTAAACCTGTAGGGGTATAGAAACTGAAAGAGTTCACATTTATAATTTTTCATTATTCTAAAAAAATGAATTTGTCTTGGATTGCATTTTCCTCTGAGTTACATATGTGTTACATTTTCATAAGAAGTTGTATGAGTGGGGGCCCAGCATGACAGCCTAGTGGGTAAATTCTGGCCTTGAAGGCACTAGAATCCCATATGGGTGCTAGTTCACATCCCAGCTCTTCCACTTCCCATCCAGCTCCCTGTTTGTGGCCTAGGAAAGCAGTCGAGAATGGCCCAAAGCCTTGGGACCCTGCACCTGTGTAGGAGACCAGGAAGAAGCTCCTGGCTCCTGACTTCACGTCAGCTCTGGCCATTGTGGACACTTGGGGAGTGAACCAGCAGATGGAAGATCTTTCTCTCTATCTCTCCTTCTCTCTGTAGATCTGACTTTCCAATAAAAATAAATGAATCTTTAAAGAAATTTCATTTTTTATTGGAAAGTCAGATCTACAGAAAGAGGCGAAGTTAGAATGAAAATGGTTGGGTAGAGGGCACGAGTCCAGGCAAAGGAAGAAGCTTTTCCCAGCCTGAAGAGGCCAAGAGTAGACATCCATGAAGGAAGAAAGAAAGTCACAGTCCTGACTATGGATTGAGAGGAAGTGGCTTATGGGAGATGCAGCTCTAGGACTGAGGGCTGTCAGATTACATCGGGGCCCTCAGCCATATAAGAAGCTTTGTTTTTATCCTTGGAACAAAGAGCAGCCACAGGAAGTGATGTGAACAGATTTGTGTGTTTGTAAGACCCCTTTTGGGTTAGGGCCAAGATTGGATCAGTGGAGACTAACTGTGAGGCTATCAGAGCGTCCAGATAAAATCTGATACCATGACAAGGGTGATGCTGAACGACAGAGAAAAAAAAATAAACAGGTGATCTGGGAGGTGGACTCAACAGGCCTATGTAATGTGTCATCTACAGGAAGGAAAGACAAAGAGCGCATGGAATCCTTCACTCCTCCATGCTCCACACCCTTGTGGCCTCATTGTGGGTAGATCTTGGTTTCAACTATGAGGCCCGCTCCAGTCAATCACAGAAACAGACATGTCAGTGCCATTTCAAGTGGACATTTAAAAGACCTTTTGCATGATATTGAATCCCAGCCGCTACTGTGAAGAGAACATATTCAGAATAACCTACTAGTCCAAGGAGCCCAAGTGACAGGTGCAATACAGTTACCACAGAGGCCTATCATAAGAAGCAGAACCATCTGTGCTGCTGCCACATGAAAAACAAATTTGCTCTACTGAGCCTAACCTACTGAAATTCAAGTCACTTTCAGATCTCTGAGACACATATTGTTCTAAACACCAACATTTGGAGTCATTTGTTACTCAGCAACAACTACCAGTTTATACAAGAAGGATCAACAAGCACTGCTCTTGGGTTTTCAATCTGTGTAACTAAGTACCTGGGTTTGATTCCAGTTTCGTTTTTTTAAAAAATTTTTTTTATAAGCTTTACATAGTTAATTAGGGTAAAAAGGTTCAAGGGCTATAGGAAAGTAGGTAAGACTATTATTTCCATATTGTTTCCTTCATGTTTAAAGGGGGGTATTAAGGGAGAAGGCCCACCCAATTTCCCACCCTCCCCAGGTCCCCGATGTAGGGCATACTCTGAGGTTGTTGCTCAAGTGGTTTTGATAGTTCACCAGTTATGAATCGCTGCCAGTCTTGCCACTCCAAGCACTATGAGGTCGCTAAAAAATCCACTGATTGACACAGTCCATCATAGAGTCTCCGTTTGCCCCGTATTTCGTTGCCAACATATAGCTGAGATGGTTGATTGACCTGTTCTGTCTTCTGTCTTTTCTTGGTTAGGGTTCTGAGTCCAGCATTTTGATTGGGGAGATCTCCAAAGAGACTTTGTCTGAGGTGTTCTCAGACCTGATTCTTGTATGTACTAGCAAGTACAGGGCTCGGCACAGTCCATTGCCTCGATCAGCTGGTGGTTGTAATCGCTGGGTTGGTTTTGTTTTCAGCCCCGACTTCCACTGGAACCAATGGGTGTTGCAGTCCAGCCTGGTTCTGCCCAGCACATACTCGGCCCTCGCATAAACAAGTGGGGGCTGCAGCCTAGTGAGAGCGACCCACAATAACCCCCACCAGGCCTGCTCCCTATGCTGCTTTGCCAGTATGTGTAGCAGACTAGTGCAGTCTGTCCCACACCCCATTCGGCTCTCGTACATGTCAATGGGTATTAAAGCTTAGTTCCCTCTAACCAGCTCCACTATGCAGCCCACACAGAAGCTGTTGGGTTTCTCTCTAGCCACCCCAGCCCCTGTCCTAGTTTTCGTGCCCTCCCGTGGAAATGTAACCCAAGAGGGAGGAGCCCACTGTTTCCCTTCCAGGCCACACCCACTTCTGGATTATGCACTCTCCAGGTAGTTCTGTGGTTTGACTTGACAGAATTAGACCCCCAGTGCCAGCTTCTGCCAGCTGATGCTGTGGCTAAGCCCAAACACCCCTCACCCACTCTAATTTTGTTTGCACCAGTAGGAATAATCAGCCCAGCCTGACTTTTCCCTGATCTAGTCCACTTGAGGCGCACAGGTGTTGTAGCCCTGCTTAGTTTGGTCTGCCCCATCCCAGCTCACACTCTTTAGTGGGAGTAGCTGCCCCGCAAGGAAACACCCCCACATTTCCCCTGCTGGCTCTGCCCCCCCTTCCGGGTTCTCACGTGTGCTCGTTGGGCGCTGCAGTCACATCTGGTATAGGCAACTTCACCTTGGCATTCCGTATTGTGCACTGGTTTTTGTCGCAACCAAACCTGGCTAGACCCACACTCTGTTCTTGTGCTCGGATTTGCCAGTGGATGACGTGAACTGATTCAGCCTGGTCTGCCCCCAACCCATGCCAAATGTATGCCAGTGGGATTCCAGTTTCCTAATGATGCTTTCCCTAAGAAGCAGTTGTTGATGGCTCCAGTATCTGGGTCTCTGCCACGCACCTGGGAGACCTGGGTTGAGTTCTGGACTCCTGCCTTTGGGCTGTCACAGCCCTGTGTATTGCAGGCATTTAGGGAGTGAAGCATCAGATGAGACATACCTGTGTGTCTTTCCGTCTTTACCTGTCTCTGTTTCTTTGTTTTTCAAATAAATGTCTTTCTGGAAAGGAGGAAGAGATGGCATAGCCTGCCTCTCTCTGTCCTCGCCAGCCTCACCGCACAAATACGAGGTCATGTAAGTATGTATGTGAAGGCGGCTGCCTACAAACCGAAGAGGCTTCCAAATGACAATGACCTCTCTGCACTTGATCCTGGACTTGCCAGCCTACAGGTTTGTGGGAAATGTATTTCTGTCATTTTAGCCAGCCCTGCCTATAGGATTTTGATTTGGCTTCTCAATCCGATGGATTCATAAGAGCCAGACTGATGAGAGAGTGGAGAAGTGAGTTAGGGGATGACAAGAGACAGCTCTGTCGTGCAAAAGTGCAGGCAGGTAGCCTGTGGACACCCCCTAGAAGGAGCTGCTTCAGCCAGCTCAGCACCATCCGCTGTTGAATGCTGAAGTTGACAAAGCTGATTGTCAGCCTTCTTCAGAGAGATGACATTTTAGCATCATAAGGCATCTTGGGGTGGGGAGGAATGGTACATTTATTGTACAGTAAAAGGGAAATGGCAATATGAGGCACTGTTGAACTCACCTATTCCACTGTTGTAGGATAAGAACCCACTCCCACCCAAAATCTTTTTTTAAAAAAGAGAGAATAAAAAATCTCGAGCCTTGAGAAGAATTTTCTTGCTGCAGATTCAGGCCCCTTCCCTTCAGCAGCTGATCTGCAAAGGGATTTCTATGATTTTTTTTTTCCTTTGGATTTTGTTTTTCCTATTTGTTGTGACTATGCACTGAGACGGGTCTAGAGGAAAGAGGAGGTTGGAGAATTGCTGGTCTCTTTTAAAGATTTTTTTTTGTTCATTTATCATTATTACAGTTTATAGATAATTTATTTATAACATTTTTATTTGAAAGGCTCAGAGACAAATAGAAATTTTCCAGTAAAAGATGGCCCAAAGCATCTGGTCCCCTGCCATTCGTGCCAAAGGCCTGGCTAAACTTCGAGGCTCCAGGTTTCAGCCCAGCCCAGCCCTGTGGGGAGTGAAGCAACAGACGGAAGAGTTCTCTCTCTCTCTCTCTCTCTCTCTGTCTGTCTATCTCTTCATTACTCTGTAACTGTGACTTTCAAAAGCATTTATTTGTTTGTTTGTTTTTTACTTTTTGTATGAAAGAGAGAGAGAAAGTGCCCTTGTTAAAATACCCACAATGGGGCCTGGCGTGGTAGCCTGGTGACTAGAGTCCTCCTCTGTGCGCCGGGATCTCATATGGCGTGGATTCTAATCCCGGCAGCTCCACTTCCCATCCAGCTCCCTGCTGGTGGCCTGGGAAAGCAGTCAAGGACGGCCCAAAGCCTTGGGACCCTGCACTTGCAAGAGATACCCAGAGGAGGCTCTCGGCTCCTGGCTTCAGACCGGCTCCGGCTGTTGCTGCCACTTGGGGAGTGATTCATTGAATAGAAGATCTTTCTCTCTGTCTCTCCTTCTCTCTGCATATCTGCCTTTCCAATAAAAATAAATAAATCTTTTTTAAAATATATTTTTATTTTTGAATTCTGAATTATGTGGTACAATTTCATATAGGCTAGGATTCCCCCCTTAGACTTCTACCTTCCGACAAAGTTTCTCCATTTTACTAGAATAGTGTAGTCCTTCATAAGGAATCATAATTCTATTAGTCTCTTATTTTTTAAATCTTAAAAAAAAAATACCCACAATGGCTGGGACTGGGCTAGGCTGAAGCTAGGAGCCAGGAATCCAGTCTGGGTCTCCCATGTGGTGGCAGGAATCCAATCATTGGAATCATTACTGCTGCCTCCAATCTTCCTCCAGAAGGAAGCTGGAGTCGGATGGCAGAGCAGATGATTAAACCTGGGTACTTGAATGTGAGCCTCAGAGGTCCTAACTGATGGCCCACTGCTAGGCCAAGCATAAGCCCCTAATTGCTTTTTAAAAATCAATTAATTTATTTAAAAGGCAAGATTTGCAAGCAGAAGGAAGGAGAGAGAGAGAGAGAGAGAGAGAGAGAGAGAGAGATTTTCCATTCAGTGATTCACTTCCCAGCTAGAGTTAGGCAAATCTGAAGCCAGGAGCTTCTTTGGGACTCCCATGGTGGTGTACATGTGTCCAAGCACTTGGCCCATTCTCCATTGCTTTCCCAGGCCATTAGCAGGGAGCTGGACCAGAAGTGTAGTAGCCGGGATTTGAACTGGTGCTTACATCAGATGCAAGTGTCACAGGTAGCACTTTTACCTGCTAGACCACAATGCCAACCCTTTGCCCCCAGTTTTTTTGTGTGTGCCAAAGCAAATGTTGCTTAAAACCCTCATGTGGTACATGTTAAACCTTACCTGGTACCTTAAGAAATTCACTTATTTGAAAATCAGAGTGACAGAAAGAGAGAGCGCCAGAGATTTTCCATTGACTAGTTCACACTCCAAAAGGCCACAGGGTCAGGATTGGGCCAGGCCAAAGCCTGGAGTTCAGATTGTCAACAGGTATCTGACATGGGTGCAGGAACAAATGCACTTGGGGCATCTTCTCCTGCTTTCTGAGGTGCAGTAACAAGCAGCCAGTTCACAGTGCAGGAGTCGGGCCTCAAGCTGGTGCTCCTGTATAAGATGCTGGCGCTCTGAGTGGCAGCTTAACCCGCTACAACACATCACCAGCCCCACTTCCTGCCTTGTAAAATGAGAGAGCTGTAGGTTGATCACTGCTATGTCCATAATCGGAAATTTGAAATCTGAAATCTTCCAAAGTCTGAAATGTTTTGAACAGCAAGATGAGGCCAAAAATGGACAATTCTAGACTAAGAAATTCTGTGTCATGTACAAACTTATTAAAAATACTACATTAAATAACTTTCAGTCTATGTGTATGTAGTATTAAGAAGTATAAATGGATTTTGTGTTTAGATCTGGTATCTCCATGACACTTCATTATATACATGCAAATAAACTCAAATCTGATAAACTTCATGATTTGAAACACTTCTGTCCCCAATTATTCCAATTATTAGTTATATTTGACCTGTATTACTCACGGAGAAAAGTACTGACGCTGCCTCATAACTTTATGGCAGTGAGCAGTGCAAAGTTTAGGCATCATATCAGAAAATCATCCCTCCGCTTCTAAATCCCATTTGTGGATTTGTGAAGTGTGTGTGTGTGTGTGTGTGTGTGTGGCCTAAACACAGGCTGAGGACTGTTAAGACAGATTGCTGGTTGTAATGGTTCATTCCAGACACTGAACTGTCAGCTGGTCTGGTTTTTGTTGAAGCCTTCTTTGACATTTGACTATCACCCCCATGCAAGTGTGTTCTTTTGAATTCCCTACCTTTCCCCTGCATGATTTCTGTCCATACATGGGGAAGGCAGCATTATTCCTAATGGACTCTTGATTTGTTCTTCAGAGCCCTGGTTTTTTAGCAAGTGCACAAAAACACTATTCATCCACATCACTCCCTTACTCTAAACCTTCTTTGTTAAGTTAAATTCTACCGGGCTGGGCAGAATAAACATGGAAGGGAAAAAATCATTGTAGCGTTGCTTCTAAGAATCCGGCACCAAACATTTCTCAAAGGTTTGTTTAAATAAGAAATGTGTTCAGAGAGAGCCATTTTTCACAGCGATGATGGCCTTGATCACAGAGGGCACACGTCTGAGGGCTTCTCAGTGCGGGAACAGGAGGCTGCCAGGGACGCCTTCCTCCAGGGAGAGCCAATGGGAAGCTTCTTGATTCTGAGAGCTCGGGAACTTTTAGCTTTCCTAAGGGGAGCTGTAGGTTTTTCAGACTCAGTGTATGTCCATGCTTGAAGAGATCAGAGAAAAACAGTAGGAAGTGAAAATTTGCTGTAAGACAGTTACTTTGGCAAAAATGCTAGTCAAAGGTTTTCAGTCAAGTGGGTCCTCATTTTCTAGCTCTTCCATTTCTGGCTTGATCCCCTAAAGTAGATCAGCATTGAGGGCTGCCCTGGGAAGTGGGGGCCCCAGCACTATTTTGAGCAGTAACCCTGTAGTCACTCTCAGTCCTCCTTCCTCCCCTCGTGACAGCCCGTTCCCATGGCTTCCTCTCCCTCTCAGACCTCTGTGTACAGCCACCTTACTGCCAATCATGACTCAGATTTTAACCTCATCTTTGTCTTTAATACCAAGTTTGTATGCTTTATTGAAGCATTCGCAGGTTACCTGCAGAATGATTAATTTTTTAGAATTTTTTAACTTCTTTTATTTGAAAGGCAAATTTTTACAGATAGGAGAGACAAAGAGAGAGGTCTTCCATCTGCTGATTCACTTCCCAAATGACCACAATGGACAAACATGAGCTGATCTGAAGCCAGGATCCAGGAGCCTCCTCGAGGTCTCCGATGTAAGTGTGGGGTCTCAAGGCTCAGGGCAATCTTCTGCTGCTTTTCCAGGCCACAAGCAGGGAGCTGGATGGGAAGTGGAGCAGCTGAGACATGAATCAGTGTGCATATGGGATGTTAGCGCTCACAGGTGGAGGATTAATGAGTTGAGCCATCATGTCTGCCCCAGCTTGTAGGATGTTCAGAGTTGACATTAATTCATCCATCTATCCATTCCTTTATGTACTACACACATACTTGCAATTTGAGCCAAACCTTGTCTCAGCCCCTCAAGTAGCTTCCATTGTAGTGAAACAGAGATGCAGAAAGGTCTTTGTAAGTCACTCAAAGTCAGTCACAGAGATGTGAGAAGGACAGTTAGAAGCCAAGACCATCTGTTCAGGAGGCCGCTGAGATGGCTTCACAAACTGAGCAACCAGAGGGTCATATTGAAAGCACGGGTATTTGGCTCAGGTCTTTGGGTACAAGGAGGGCGCCTGGTTCATGAGCCCAGGGGCAGGGCTTCCGGTTGGTTTCAGTCAGTCTGGTCCAGGTCCCTGGGCTGCCTACAAGTGAGAAAGGTGGAGCAGTGGACGCAGACCCTGATGCAAATGGAGAATGTGGCAGCTGCTTGGGTATTACTGCAGAGGAAGAACTGAACAGATTGGACAGCTATCCCAGTAAAATGATAACAGCGAAGGTCTGGGTGAACAGAGACTTGAGGTCAACTATGTCAGCCAGTGGACATTGGGAGGACTGCCTCACCCTTGGATAGGTGAAATCGACAGCATTTCAGAACTGCCCAAACCACTTGGGCAGAACCTTTGGACCATATACTACATCAGGACCCTGGGTTGATATTGGATGATGGTTCCCCATGCCTGGGTACTGGGATATTTGGGAGGCTGGGTGTGGCTTCCCCCTTTGTCTCTCCCCTTCCCCAGAGACAAGAAGAAGAAACAGAACGTTCAGAAGCATTGATATTCCCCACTTCTCTTTCACCCTTGATCCTTCCCACCCTGATCAACCATGTAATCATCATCATAAAAAAAAAAAGACTGATTGTAGCAATGAGGTGTACTGTGAACTGGCTAGCCACTGCCCAGAGTCTTGAAATGCAACAGTTATAGGAAAGGCCTTGAATGCCATGCAAAGAAACTTCCATTTTAAAACTGGAGGCAATGGACAATCGATGAAGTTTTGTTAGAAGATCATTCTGGCACTGAGGCTGTGGATGGGGTGGCAGGAGGAAGCAGTGAGGTGTAAGTCAGAGCCATCTAGAAAGCTTATTGCAGTAGTCCAGGCAGCTGAAGATGGAGGCCTGTGCCATGCCCTGACTCTGAAAGCAGTGAGTAGGGTTCAAAGACCAATGGGGTAGGGAGAATGCTGAACCTAACATGAATCCTAACAAGTTTGCTTGGCTTCGTTGATTGGAATTCTGCCGGCACCATTCATTCTACGGGAAATCAGCAGATGAGGGCTGATTGAGATAGTAAGTTCAGTTTTGTGCCCCTTGGATTTGCACTGAAGATAGGAGTATATCAAGAACAGAGTTGTGATGTGTTCCGCACTGAAGGCAATGACTAGTTCACTCAAAGGGTTTAGGAAACGCCTAAGCATTTGTTTTATTTATTTAAAGTAATTTATTTGAAAATTAGAGAGCTGCCAGTGTATGTGTGATCCTAATGCTCATGCCAGGATGCCGGTTCAAGTCCTGGTTGCTCTGCTTCTGATCCTGCTTCCTGTGAATACACCAGGGAAAGCAATAGAAGATAACCAAGTGCTTGAACTCTAGGCAGGCCTAGATGGAGTTGTGGGCTCCTGGTTTCAGCCTGGCCAGGATCTGCCTATGGAGGCCATTTGGGAATGAAATCAGCAGATCAGCAGATGGAAGAACTGTGTCTCTGTTGTTTCTTCTCTTCTCATTTTCTGTCCCTTTGATTTCCAAGTTAAAACAGCAAAAAAAAAAAGGGGGGGCTTGGTTTTTTGTTTTTGTTTTTTAAAGAAAGATCTTCCATCTGCTGATTCATTCCTCAATGCTTATAAGAAACGAGGCAGGCCTAACCCCAGGTCAACATCCTGACACTCAATTTCAGATTTCCCAGTTAGGTCGCCGGGACTCCACCGCCATGCATGACCTGCTGCTACCTGGCTATGTGTTAACAGCAAGCTGGAGTCAGAAATAGAGCTAGGTTTGATCCTTCATGTGGGAGATAGCATCTCAAGTAATTGCTACGCCAAATGCCCATTCCCAAATTCATGCTTCAAAAAATTTTTTATTTATCTATGTATTTATCTGAAAGGGAGAGACATAGAGAAAGGTATTTCAGTCAGTGTTTCATGCCCCAGCTAACCACAATAGCCAAGCGTGGGACAGACTGTAGACATGACCAGAAGCTTGATCCAGGTCATCTGCTTGGGTGGCAGGGGCCCAAGCACCTAGACCATCTTCTGCTGATTTTCACCGATCATTAGCAAGTAGGTGGACCAGAAGTGGAGTAGCTGGGACTTGAACCGGCACGACATGGGATGCTGATGGGGCAGGTTATGGCTTTACCTCCTATGCCATAACATCAACCTCTATGGTTCTTGTTTCTACAAAGCTCTTCAAGGGATTCTGGGAAGCAGCTAACACTGAGCACTGCTAACAACTGTCCCCCACCAGCCCTGCCCTACCCCCGGCTGCCCTATCACAGAGCTAGGGCCTGATTCCCAGGGGTGGAATGATGCTTCTGCAGTCTGAGAGCCCCTATGAAGCTGAGTCAGGCTGAGTCCTAGGCCGCCATGCTGCCTTGTTTGGGGGAAACACAGCTCCACCAGATCCTTTTGTTAAAGACACAGGAGAGGGTGTGCACTTCCTGTGTGTGTGTATGTGTGTGTGTGTGTGTATTTCCCTTTTGTGTTTGTAATCGATTCAAATCTCTGCGACTGTAAACCTGGCCGAGTTGTAGATTTGGTAGATTGCGAGCGAGATCTCCCAAGTTTATGAAACTGGCTTTGAAATAATTCTATTTTTCGTAGTATTCTCATGAGTGGAGAGAAAATGTGTTCTCACTGGACAAATCTATCATTTTGTCTGCCGGCTTTTTTGCAGAACTGAACTTTAGCCTAATATGTTTTTTAAATATTAATTCATGTTTTATTGAAAAGGCAGATTTAGAGAGAGCAGGAGAGACAGAAAAGAAGATCTTCTGTCTCTTGGTTCATTCCACAACTGTCTGCAACAGCTGGAGTTGAGCCGATATGAAGCCAGAAGCCAGGAGCTTCTTCCAAGTTTTCTGCATGGGTGCAGGGCCCCAAGGCCTTGGGTCATCCTTCATTGCTTTCCCAGGCCACAAGCAGGGAGCTGGATGGAAAGTGGGGCTGCCGGGATTAGAACCGGCGCCCATATGAGATCCCAGCATGTGCAAGGCGAGAAGTTTAGCAGCGAGGCTACCTCACCGGGCCCCAAAATATCCTAGTTTTATATAAAAGACACTAACTGCAAGAAAAATGGTCAAAACCTTTCAACTTTTCTTGAAGAATTTATGAATGGGTGATTACTAGATATTGGGGATTAAAATCTCATTGGCTGTGGGAGATGTGACTGCCTAATGATTATCCAGGTTTCTCTCCAGTTCATTTGTTGTTCAGTGCATACGTCCTGTTGGGATTAATCACATAGCAATAAGCATAAGCAATGTATGTAAGTTTTCGACAGAATAACATGTGAAGACTCTTTACTTTCCCTGCTTTCTTCCCTCGCCCCCACAAACTGTGACACCTTGTGTTGAGAAGGCAATGTCTCACAAGTTGGCAGAAATTCTGTTAGTCTGGGCCACGAAGGGACTATTATCATCACTGAGAAGTAGAGGAAATCAGGAAACCAAAATACACACACAGTCACAACCCTAAACGAAAGGATTTTTAAATTAACTTACTTGAGTAGGAGAGAGACTCCACTTGCTGGTTCACCCCCCCAGCTGCTCCCAACAGCTGGGTTAGGCAGCTCAGCAGCTGAGAGGCAGGTTCTCCATGCAGGTCTCTCATGGAAACTGCAGGAACACAGCCTGAGCCATCAGCTGCTGACTCCCAAGATGCACGTTATCAGGAGTCAAGAGCAGAGCTTGAACTTGAACCAGGCACTCTGATACAGAATGCAGGCATCCCATCGAGATTCTTAACCACAAGATCAGACAGCCGCATCACCAAACTATTGTTTTAAGCCGCTGAGATTTTGTTACCACAGTGTAATTTAGCTTAATCTTACTAATGCCTTGGTCAATGAAAAAAAAAAAGCACAGGAAGCAGCTGAGAACACAACCCCAGAGGTGTTACAAAAGGGAAAGATTTTCAAGGTTTGTTGTCATCATAGCAGGCAATGCTGGTCAACTGGAATAATGGGAGATAGACTGGACAGCGTTCAGTTGAAAATTTTGGTAGAAACATTCATGTTATGCTCTTGCAATTGAAAAAGGACCATGTTCAAAGGCAAGGTGCCAATCACTCCAAGGCAGTTGGCTGGAAAATTGAAAGGATAGCTTTAGTGGACAGCCAGTTGACTGGGAGGAATTGTCACAATCCTGCAATTCCACTGATTGAAAAAAATGCAAGCAGAGAAGTGGGGCAAATGAAAAGCATGTCTGTGTCATGAGGTAATGGTTACATGGCTCTCTGCAGTGACCAGAGCTGTAAGAGGGGGCTGTGGCTGGCTCCAGGCTCCAGAGTTCAATGGGAATTGAGAGAATGTGGAGAGAGCTCAGAGGAAAAGAACAGCCATTCAGTGACCTGCAGACAAGGGCTGAAGAAGTGAGGAGTTGCTCCAGGGCTGACTTAAGGAGGATCGGCCTTGGACTTCACTTCTGCAGGATGATAGCTGTTGGTTCTCTGTTACAAAGGGCACAAAAAGAAGAGGCTGATTAAAGCTCAGCATGGCAATAATTCCCTGACCCTTGGGGTTGTGTGACGCCAGATCGGACTGGTAGTTCCCCTCTGGAGGACTTTGCAAGTCTCAGGGTTCCTTGTGATGCACTGGATTTGCTGGGTGTTTCCTGAAGTGAAGAGATGGAAGGTGCTCTGTCTTCTGTCCTGGCCCGGACGATGGATCGTGTCCACTGTGGAACACGTGCCATGCTGTACCAACATTTTGCCCAATTTCCAACATGCTACTGATAGCTGCATCTCTTTCTCTTCCTTTCCTCTCAAGGAAAACAAATCCATAAACAGATGAGAGCTGGGCAGGGAGCAGGAGCACCTTGAGTCCTCTCTCAAAGGAAGGTAAATGTTTTGTGATGTGTCAGTTTTTTAAACTATTCTTTGTAAAAATCGCTTGTGCCATGATCATTCAAATTTACGTAACAAGTATTGTGTGTGTGGTATATACAAGTGTTGGGGAGTGTGTCAGGCTAAGTGAACAGGCATTTTTGAAAAGATTTATTTATTTTTACTGGAAAGTCAGACATACAGAGAGGAAGATCTTCCATCGGATGATTGATTCTGCAAGTGTCTGCAACGGCCAAAACTGAGCCAATCCAAAGCCAGGAGCCAGGAGCTTCCTCTGAGTCTCCCATATAGGTGCAGGGTCCCGAGGCTTTGGGCCATCCCTGACTGCTTTCCCAGGCCATAAGCAAGGAGCTGGATGGCAAGAACAGCCAGGACACAAACTGGTGCCCATATGGGATCCTGGTGCGTGCAAGGCGACGACTCTAACCACTAGGCTACCACACCAGGCCCTAAATGAACATGCATTTATAGTTCCACATGACAAATGCTGTTCTATGAGAAAGATGATATTGCTGAGACCGTGGGGAAGGGTGGATGAGCACAATGCAAATGAAATTGGCCCATAGAAGAGGTAGGGCCATCAGGCTGGAGGGGGCAGGGCTGCGCAGGTCCAAGGGCTAGAAGCACAATTAGGGATCATAAAGTGGAAAATTTGCTGAATGCAGCCTTGAGTCAGAGTGGGTGAGTGGGTGATGGTCAGAGACAAGACTGGTATGCAGAAGGAAGAGCATTTGGAGCCCCACTGTCTGTGTTGGCCAGCATGGGTTCCAGCCCAGAAACACAGTGGGGCCAGGGATCTTTTTTCTTTTTTTAATCTGGGGAGAGATCTCAGCTTTATGTTTTAGCAAGATCACTCTGGCTGCAGAGCAGAAAACGGGTTAGATGGACTTTGAAATGACTCTGTCTCAAGTTGGAATTTATCTAACCTGGCCTGAATTTGAATTTATGGTCCTCATAATTAAACGTTGGTGATGGGTTAGTCACCCTCACCGGAACTCAGTTTTGTCATCTGTAAGACAGTGACAGCTCTATCTGGCAGGGGGACTCTGAGGGTAGATTTAAATGCTTATCAGGAGCTGATAGTCTGGTATGTTTATGCAGCAGGCCTTGGTCGCTTCTCTATGAGTTCATCGTCCATTAGCAAATGATAAATGCTCTTGACATGCCGCAGAATCAAACACCCATTCTTTTCATTTGAGAGTGATTATTAAATGGGCAGTTTCTACAATCCCTTAAAAAGTGTAGAGAGCAGACTAGATTTTCCTTCAGTCCTTTAATCATCTTTGTGGTTCTTCACAGAACCCTTTTCAATTTTTCAAAATTCCACTTCAGTTGTAGAGACCACAGCTAGATTAGTCACTGCAGAGAACTCATTATAATTAGATCAACACTGTGCAGTCACTTAGGCGGCTGGCTGTCTCCGCCATGTAACCCTGTCAGCTGGTCCCCACCGACAAATAGGTTGTGTTCCAGGAGTCCCTTAGTAAGTTTGTGTTTGGAACACAGAAAGCCTCTCCCATAGAAACAGAATTATAGATGGTGGCTTGTTTCCCAGGCTGGTGTAAAAAAATCTATTTAATGCACATACAGCTGAATCAAGGCCTAGCAATCGCAGTAGCTCTCCTCCCTCCTCCTGCCCTAAACTCCAGTAGCCTAACCAATACTAAGGAGTCCTTCTGATGTGCA
Organism: Ochotona princeps; assembly: GCF_030435755.1. Classification (NCBI taxonomy): domain Eukaryota; kingdom Metazoa; phylum Chordata; class Mammalia; order Lagomorpha; family Ochotonidae; genus Ochotona; species Ochotona princeps. The sequence goes on from NC_080840.1 coordinate 55,945,242, forward strand.
GGCCTGCACCCTGAGCCCTGCTTAGGAGGTGAGATCTGAGCTGTCGGTCTTAAATTGAGGATCACGTGCAGCACAATTATGAAGAAGACTTCATTACAACGGGCCTTTGCCTGCAACGGTGGTGATTGTTATATAAGCAAGTAATCCGAAGCCTAAGATAAATGTGTCTGTGACACATTGGATACCTTACTGAAATCTCCTGGGTTATCTCTAACCGGCATGACATTCTTGCGAGAGAAATCGTCATCATCTTAGACTTCACAGTTTCGGTGGTGCCTTAAGGAGATGATAGCCCAGGATAAAGCAGGTAGGAAGTGTCAGAGCTAACATGGAGCGCCGTCTCCTGGCTTGCAAAGCCTAACTCTTTCTGCTGCACAACACTGCCTCCCAGTGGAGCGCGCTCGACACACACTTAGCATCATCCCAGATTGGATAGTTTCCCAGAGAAGTAACAAGTTCTCCTTTCACACATCTAACAAAGAATCTTTGAGTGCTTCGCAGGAGCCAGGCCTTGGGAGCACAAAATCAAATCAGAGTTGGTGTTCTTGCAGAGTGGTGGGGAAAAGGAACAAGCACATCAGCGATGGAATCTAATCACATGAGACTATGTTCTGATTTTAAAAAGTTAATATTCCAGGAATCCACAGGGGGTATGTGTTTAAGGACTAGGGTGATGGTGGTTGACAAGGAAGGCCTCGTGCAGGAAGTGACAAGTTGTGAAGGATAAGTTGTAGTATCTTATAAAGCTGTGTGACACAGGATCAAAGGACACTATGCAGAAGCAACAGCGTGCTCGAACACATGAGAATAAAACATATGAGGGGACGGAAGTCTGGCTGTCTGCATCTCAGATGGAGCTCCTGACTCCAGCTTCCTTCTGTGCAGACCCTGGGAGACAGTGGTCACGACTCAAGGTCGTGAGTTCCTGCCAACAGGCAGGAGATCTGGCTTGAGCTCTGGACTTCTGGCTTTTGCTAGCATCTGGGGCGTGGACCAGGAGATGGGACCCACACACTCTCTGCCTCTCTCTTTGTTTTCAAATTAAAAACAAAAGTTAGACAGTTTTTCATCCATCTGCTTTTGTTAGCATGTTGCAGAGGCAGAGAAGTGGCTATCCTATCTGAGCAAAGATAAGTGGAAATGAGACTGCAAGATAGCTTCAACTTGCATTTCTTTGATAGTGACAGTCTTTATATATTTAAAATGCACACTTGGCTTTTTTATGGTAAATTATCTGAACTTATCATAGATTTTTCTTTTTATGGTATTGCTCGCTTAACAACTGATCTATAAGAAATCTCAATCCATTAGTTTGAGTTTTTAAGAAAAATCCTCTTCTAAAGAGCTTTCTCAACTCTACTTAGAAAAAACCATTTTCTATAAGGATACATTAAAAAAATTCACTGAAAATGAAACTCAAAGATTATTTTGGTGCAAAAATGTTTGAAATCCTTGCATACAAGGAATCTTTCAAAATTTACTGAAAATACACATTGTAAAACAAATATGCATGGGTTTTGGGCCAGGCGCGATGGCCTACTGGCGGCTAAAGTCCTTGCCTTGAATGTGCCGGGATCCCATATGGGTGCCGGTTCTAATCCAGGCAGCTCCACTTCCCATCCAGCTCCCTGTCTGTGGCCTGGGAAAGCAGTCGAGGACGGCCCAAAGCCTTGGGACCCTGCACCCGCGTGGGAGACCCGGAAGAAGTTCCAGGCTCCTGCCTTCGGATTTGTGCAGCACCGGCCGTTGCGCTCACTTGGGGAGTGAATCATTGGGCAGAAGATCTTCCTCTCTGTCTGTCCTCCTCTCTATATATCTGACTTTACAATAAAAATAAATAATATATATATACATACATATATATAAATAGGTTTTAAAAACCTTTTACACTCAAATAAACTTACCATTAAAATTCTATTTATCTATTACAGAAGCCAAGAAACAGAAACAGAAATGAACATATAGGTAAACAGATTAATAGATAGATACAGAGAGACAGAGGGAGCATGTGTAAACCCCAAAACACAACACACACAGGCTGAAAATAAGATTGAAACACATTGGAGCAAAGCTAGCAATCTAAAGAGACAAGAGCTCAGGTGACTGTTTAAAGACAAAACAGAGAGCCTAGTGCTATAGCCTAGTGGCTAAATGCTTTCGCTTTGTATCAGCCAGGACTCTATATGGGTGACTAGTTCATGTCTTGGTAACTCCGCTTCCCTTCCAACTCCCTGATTATGGCCTGGGAAAGCAGTCGAGGACGGCCCAAAGTCTTGAGACCCTACACCTGTATGGGAGACCTGGAAGAGGCTCCTGGCTCCTGGCTTTGGATTGGTTTAGTTCTGGCCATTGCAGCCCTTTGGGGAGTGAACCAGCAGACGGAAATCTTCCTTTCTGTCTCTCCTTCTCTCTGTAAATCTGTTCAATAAAAACAGACAGAGAGAACATCCAAGCCCTGGCAGCCTCCTCCCCCATACCTCCTAGGACTGTCAACCCACAGCCCTGCAGTTCTGTCCAGTTTTGCCACCAAGCAGCCACAAGCCATCATGCTTCCCCTACTGGCCTTCAATCCCCCAACCCCCCTTGGAACCCTCACTTCCAGCCTCCATGTTACAGAGCGCCACACAGCCTCTGCCTCATTTCTGAAGGTTTGCTGCCCTTTCTCCCTCAGCCACTAGGCGCGAGACTGCCCTCCTTCACCCTGGATGCTTCCAGTCCCTTCCTCTTCCATCACCTATCGACTCAGCCCATCTTCACCTCTCGTCATCAGACTGTCACCTACAACACCCCATGGATGAGATCATCGGCGGCCCCAGGGTCTCTCCCTTCATGCTGGTCATTTTAGCCTCTAGCTCGTTTGAAGTCTCATGTTCCCTCCCCTCCCCAGGCCTCTCGGTGCCCTGGACTTTGCTCATCACCCGCCCCCCCCCACCTCAGCTACCTTCCTCAGGGGTCACTCGCTAGACGACGCTCTACCAACATCCCCCTGCAATCTCAGGTCCTGGTACTCTGCATCCTGAGCCAGACCTCCTATCTTTTTGGCTGCTTTTTCCTATAACCCCACTCCAAAGGATGTACCTGCCTGTCACTGTCCCTTACTCCACAGATGGCCTGTGTTCTCTTCTTACTTGAAAGGAATTCCATGGTGGAATGTTTTTCTAAAAAAATACTTTTATTTTAAAAACAGAGTTACAGAAAGGAGAGAGAGAGAGGGAGAGAGAATCTTTCATCTTCTGATTCACTCCCCAAATAGCTGCAGTGGCTGCATCTGGGCCAATCTGAAGCCAGGTGCTTCCTCTGGGCCTCCCACGCGGCAGCTTTGGCCCCAAGCACTTTAGCCACCTTCTGTTTCTCTCCCAGACCATAAGCAGGGAGCTGGATTGGAAGTGGAGCAGCAGGGACTTGAACCAGTGCCCATATGAGATGTTGGTACTGTAGGCAGAAGCTTAGCCTACCATGCCATGGCAAGACCCCATGAAATACTGTTAAATACTCCGTTCTGTGCACTCTGAATTTCTTTGCCTCTTTCTTGCTCCATATACCATAAGTGTAAGAATGCCTTGTGTGTTCTGTGTCTGGCTTCTTCAACATGGTTTTTGAGATTTTGTGTTGCTGTTGTTGAGTATAGCAGTTGTCTGCTTATTTTCATTGTTGTGTAACCCCTCCTAGTGTGGTTATCCTACAGTTTGTTTCTCCATTGTTCTGATGAATATTTGAGTTGCTTCTTGCTGTGACAGTTCTTGCCGTTCTCTTCCGGCACGCATTTGCAGGCATTCCTCCCTGGGCGAAGTGACTGTGTCCATGCATTCTCAGCTTTAATAGATCATGTTAAAGTGCTTCCCAAAAGTTGTGCCAACGTCTCCCTCACTTGCAGTACACAAAACTTCCAGTCTCTAGTGTTTTCCCTGTTGTGTGTACACTGCCAGTGCTTCTCATTTTAGCCATTCTTGTGAGAGTGTGGTTATAATTACACTGAAAATTTAATTAAATTTCTCTGATGATTAAGGAGGTAAAATAATTTCTTCTTCTAAATTTTTTTTCAATTTACCCGTGATGGAAACACACACACACACACACACACACACACACACACACACACAGGAATAAATTCCGTGCTGGATCAATACAGCCAAATAGGGTCATCCTTAGCATAGCTGCTGTGCTCAAAATCGAACTCAACCCAGTCATTACTACAAATTGTTGAAAATATCTTTCCTGAAGAGAAAGTAAATTAGGAGAATGATCTAAACAATTCCTCAAAACCACACATTTATAAATATTGTCACATTTAAATCCTTGAATGGTATGAGTTCTCCATCAATGGAAATGCAATTTTCTGTTGGAAACAGAGCAATCGCAACAACACTTTACCAAAGGCTTTACAGTTTCAAAGCTGGGGCTGTCTCTGGTATACAGGCTGAAGGCGCTGCCTGTGCCCCAGCATCCCACATGGACATGGTAGCTCCACTTCCAACCCAGCTCCTTGCTAATGGCCTGGGAAAGAAGCAGATAATGGTCCAAGTTTTTGGTCCCTGCACCCAGGTGGGAGACCCAGAAGAAGCTCCTGGCTCCTAGTTTAGTATAGACCCAGCTCTGGCCATTGCAGTCATTTGGGGAGTGAAGCAGTAGATGGAAGATCTCTCTTTCTCTCTCTAACTCTGCCTTTCAAATTAAAAAAAATAACAATAACTGTTTTAAAGATTTCAAAGTTGTACTATTTTGGATTCACACTTAAATAGTACTCTAGTTACAATAATGGCTGCAAATTGGGTAACACTTTGTCCTCATTGGGCATTTGGATATCATTTTTGTGAACTGTCATACTCTTGGTACCGGTCATTGCTGACTGATCTCCGTGAGTTCTTCATGAAATTACATATGAATTAAATGGGAATTGTTGTGGGGAAGGCAGCTCGTTCAGGTTCATGAGCTTGGCAACCATGCCCTCCCACTCACCTGTCACCACCTGGAACCTGAGAGGGGGCAGTATTGCATTTTTGCATAACCACTTCCCTCACAAGTCCCCATAAAGGCCTGTGATAGGAAGGGGTTCACTGTCCTTGCCGTGTGTTCCCATCACTCTGGCACTCCTGCCCTTGGCCTCCCCAGTACCTGCTTGCTCACTGGCTTCCCACAGACAGACTCCAAGGACAGGTAGTCCCTGAGCATGGCCTCTGTGTGTCTATGTTCCTCACCCTCTGTTCATTGCTTGGGTTGGTGAAAATGCAATTGCTAAGATGCTTTTTATTTTTAATGTGTGTACTTTCAAGAGTTTCAGGAGAGGTGAGGCCTAGCAGTAGTGGAATGTGGGCAGAGAAGCCAGGGAAAGGTGAATGTCTGCAGCTTTGTAAGTGTGTCCAGGTTGTTCACTGCATGTCTCTTGGGATAACTTCTATTGCTGGGGAAGCTGGAACGTAGGTCTTCAGTTTAATGGATGAACGTCAGGGTGATGACAATTTGTTCCTCTCGGGGTTTTGATTCAGACTGGATTGCCATATGGACTTGTTATCATCAAGCTTGGTTAATAAAGACTCCTTAATACACCCTAGACTTGTCTGGCATGATCTCACTTGCACCCCTCAACAACAATGTCATTAATTTCTTTTGCTGTTTGCCCTTTAATTCTCTTGCCTTTTAGATTTTATTTATTTTTGTTTTACTTGAAAATCAGAGAGAGAGAGAGAGAGAGAGAGAGAGAGAGAGAGAGAGAGAGAGAGAGAGAGAGAGACTCTTTCCTCTTCTGGTTCAGTCTCCAAATGCCTGCAACAGTTGGTGCTGGGCTAGGCTGTAGCCAGGGGGCCAGAACTCAATCTGTAACTCCCATGTGAGTGACACATGCACACTCCCCTGTGCAACATCGCCTGCTGTTCCAAGTGCATTTGCTGGCAGCTGTATCAGAAGCAGCACTTCAGACATTCTGTCTCTTCTCTTTCTGTAAAAATCTGTCTTTCAAGTACAAATAATTTTTTTTAAGTTATTGTACACATAAATTGCAAATTTGTAAAAACCAAAACAAACAAAGAAACGGTGGGGGGTGAAGATCTTCCATCCGCTGATTCACTCCCTAAATGGCTGCAATGGTTGGAGCTGAGTCGATTCAAAGCCAGGAGCCAGGGGCTTCTTCCAGGTTTCCCACAGGGTGCAGGTCCCAAGGGTTTGAGCCATCCTCTGCTGCTTTCCCAGGCCACAAGCAGGGAGCTGGATGGGAAGTGGAGCAAGCAGGAGTACCATCAACAGACATCTAGGGTGCTGCAGCTGCAGCTGCAGACAGAGGATTAACCTGTGAGTCACCATTCTTCCCACTGCCCTTCCTGCCTCCGCTTTTGTGCTATAAACACAAAAAGTTGACATGCTATGTACAGATGCTAGCCTCTCTCTCTATAGCTGATAACGTAGCAGGAGTTTACATTAACAAAAGATATATCTGACCTCAAAACTGTATATATATCTATTTTTTTAAACTGTATATTTGTTATAGCATTGCGTCCATTTATACTGAGTAGGTGATAGTTTTAGGCTTAAACACACTTCTTCAGTAGTCTCTCCTGTCTGCTCCATGTTCCTTTTCTTCCCTCTTTGTTAGATCAGCGAGACTTTTCATTGTTCCATACTCCCCTCAATTAGCTTGGAAATTGTATACTTATGGATTATCCAAAAGATGGCACCTTAGTCACCCATGTTGATATCCCAACAACGGAGCACCCCTTTTTGACTTGTCAAAGTCTGTTATCAATTAATAGTTTTAGCTCTTCCCAGGTAGAACAAGGATTTTCAAAAACTTTATCTCTGTTTGCTCTGTCATTTAATTTTATGGCATTGTGGTCAGATATTTTCTATTTTAAACTTCAAAGTTATGATTTTTTAAATATCATCATGCCTGCTTACATTAACCTGAAAGCTACCATTTCCATTGCTTTTTGTCCCTTTCTGCATCACCAAACTTTCAGCTTTCTGCCAAAAGCAATCTTCGGGATTTTCGATAGCCAATGTTCTCTAGTGTTAGAATCCTTGAAAAAACTGCCTTGTTTAGCTTCAGTTCTTACAGGATATTTCTGCTGGAGCTATAAGCCTAACTTGAAGTGTTTGGCTTGTGCATTTGTTTTCAGTGCCTTAAGGATATTATTGTGTTGTCTTTTGGCTTCTATGGTTTCCCTTGGAGAGATCATCTGTGAGTTTAAAGAAGCTTCCTTAAATTTGAGTGCAGCTTATTTTTTTTTTTTAGGCTGGTTTTAAAGGCAATCTCAATTTCTTCCTTTTTAAAGTCTTATATTATTTTCATTATAATGTGATCATGCATAGACTTTTTTTCTTTTTTTTAAGATTTGTTGGAGGGCCCGGCAGCGTGGCCTAGCGGCTAAAGTCCTCGCCTTGAAAGCCCCGGGATCCCATATGGGCGCCGGTTCTAATCCCGGCAGCTCCACTTCCCATCCAGCTCCCTGCTTGTGGCCTGGGAAAGCAGTTGAGGACGGCCCAATGCATTGGGACACTGCACCCACGTGGGAGACCCGGAAGAGGTTCCAGGTTCCCGGCATCGGATCGGCGCGCATCGGCCCGTTGCGGCTCACTTGGGGAGTGAATCATCGGACGGAGGATCTTCCTCTCTGTCTCTACTCCTCTCTATATAACTGGCTGTAATAAAATGAATAAATCTTAAAAAAAAAAGATTTGTTGGAAAGGAAGATTTACACAAAGATGGATAGACAGAAAGAAAGAGCTTGCATCCGCTGATTCACTTCCCAAGTGGCCCCAATGGCTGGAACTGAGCCAATCCAAACCAAGGAGCCAGGAGACTTATCTGGGTCTCACACATGGGTGCAGGGACCCAAGGCTTTGGGCTGTCCTGTAGTACTTTCCCAGACCACAAACAGGGAGCTGGAAGGGAAGTGGAGCAGCCAGGACATGATCCAGCATCTGTAGGGGATCCTGGAGCATGCAAGGCAAGGACTTCAGCCACTAGGCTACTGCTCAGGGCCATAGACTTCTTTTTTTCTTATCATCTTTTTAAAAAATTCATTTTTGGATATTTTAGAGGTTCAAAATCTGATCTTTGTTTATGTTAGTTTCCATAATCATCTCTTCAAGTATTATTTCTGTCATCCTCCCCAGTCTCTCCTTTTAGTACATGTGAGTCATCACATGTACTAATTCTATATTCTCTTTGCCTTTTGCATTTTGCAGCTTATTGCCTCTGTATTTCATTTTGGAATTGCCTTTGTGTTTCAAGATTTATTCATTGAAAGGCGATTAATTATTTGAAAAGCAGTTAGAATGAGAAAGCAAGACAGAAAGAGAGGAAATGAAAGAGAGAGATAGAGAGAGAGAGAGAGGTTTTCCATCTACTGGTTCACTCCACAAATGGCCACAATGGTCTGGTATGCAGGCAAGATCCAGGCCATGTGCTGCTGCTTTCCCTGGCACATTAGCAAAGAGTTGAATCAGAAATGGAGCAGCCAGGGCATGTACAGGGCCCATGTGGGATGCTGGCATTGCAGGTGGCAGCTTTGTACACTGCCCCACGGTGCCAGTCCTTGAAACTGTCTTTTAATATCTTGCTGGACACTAAATCTCTCTTCAGTTGTTTTAATCCACTGTTAAATTCAATCTGTTGAGTCCCTGATTTTAGTTAATTTTTTTTAGTTCTAGAATTTCCATTTTAACAAGTTTTCAGTTCTTTGCCAAAATTCTCCATCAAAGATATTACACATAGCTACTTTAAAGCTGTGGCTAAAAATTCTACTACTTGAAGTTCTTGAGAGGACTGTTTTCATTGTCCTTGATCTTTGCTGTTTTGTTTCTTTTCTTTTTTAAAGATTTATTTTATTTTTATTAGAAAGCCAGATTTACAGAGAGGAGAGTCAGAGAGAAAGATCTTCCATCTGCTGGTTCACTCCCCAAGAGATCACAACGGCAGGAGCTGAGCTGGCCCAAAGCCAGGAGCCAGGAGCCTCCTCTGGGTCTCCCACACGGGTACAGGGTCCCAAAGCTTTGGGGTGTCCTCTACAGCTTTCGCAGGCCACAAGCAGGGAGCTGGTTGGGAAGTGGAGCAGCAGGGTCATGAAGAAGCACCCATATGGGATCCCGGCAGTTGCAACATGAGGATTTAGCCACTATTCTATCACGCTAGGCCCACTGTTTCATTTTCATATTTCTCCTCATGTGTATGATTGTTTCTTATTGTATGCTAGTCATTTCACTTCCAAACCAGTGTGCAGGCACAACTGAGAGAATGTGCGCTTAGGGTCACTAGTACTGATCTAGCTGAAAAACCTAGAAATTTAGAAAGTTAACTGTAGCTCTCATCTAGCCTGATGTTCTTTAGTTCTTCTGGAAGTAGTTTTTCAGTTCTTAACCCAAAGTGAGGAGATTTTCTAGGGCTGACGTCACTAGTGGACTTTGAATTTCAGTTCCTTTGTTCGCAGCCCCGGAAAGCTGTGGAAAGCATAGAGGAGCTTTCTGATCCTTGGAAAAGCTGTCTGGGATGCATGGCCACTCTCCTGAGTTCAACTCCCAGGCCCTTGGTGCTTCTGATTTTCCCAGCAGGTCTTCCCTGGCTTGGCAGCAGTCCTCTTGCAGAAGATGATCCTTGTCTGATGTCCAACTCTTGTGGTTGCCTCAGGGAGAGAGTTTATCTGAGACACTTACTCGGTAATTACCAGAAGTGGGACTCGGCTGTGTTTAATTGCTGATCCTCTCCTTCCTCATTACTCTTAATTTTCTAACATTCTCAAATAGCCTGAGTTGTTTACACTTCAAGATAAGTGTTTGCATTTATACTATCAATTGGAATTTTAATTGGTAATGGAAATGGACTTACATTAAAACTGAAAGTGAATTTGAGGAAAAGCACGATGTGTGGCTGAATGTGTTTACATGTTTTAAATGTCCTCTTAGGAAGTTTTATAATTTTCTTTGCGTGATCCTTGGTCACTTCATTGTAAGTGTGTGCTTCAGTTCTTTCAATTTTGCAATTGTGACTAGAATAATTCCTCCATTACATTTTTAGCAGTATAATGGTGCTTTAAAGGGAAAACACCGATTTCTACCCGTTAATTTTGTAAGTAGTCATTTTATGAATTTGTTTTCTCTTTTTCATCATAAAAATGTTTAAGTATATATGTGATAACTTCTTTGCATATCTTTATTAAGGACAGTAATGTATAAAAGCTTTTTCCAAATGCGAGTTTTTGTTAGTGTTGCTGTACTTTTGAACTTTATTTTCCTTAATCAGATAATGTGAACTCCTCAATTAATGGTATTTTCATATTTTCCTTTAGATTTCTTTGTTATCCTTAGTATATAGCTTGCCTTTTTGGGATACCTAAAGTGCATAGCTCACATTTCTATGATTTTCCTTGTTTTTCATTTATGTAATAAAGATTCTAATAGAAGGACTTATTTTATTATATGCAAATTTCTTTTTTTACTGTATTTTAACTTTTAAAAATTTTATCTTTAATATTATTATATAATTGAGAGGGATGCACACCATGTTAGTCTCCAATGGGGTGAGGAGCGTTGAATTTTGGAGGAAAGTGAGAGTGGGACAAATTGGTCCAGTCTGAGGATGAGCCCAGAAATTATTCCTTCCCTGTCAAACATGTTGTCAGCTACTCCCACTCCAATATGTCCCCAAACCCCTTCCCTCGGCAACCTGCAGGCGCCCAAGTGATCCCACTTGTCTTTTTTATTTTTAAATATTTTATTTATTTTTATTGGAAAATAAAATTTACAGAGAGAAGGAGAAGTAGAGAGGAAGATCTTTCATCTGCTGGTTCACTTCCCAAGTGGCCACAACATCCAGAGCTGAGCCAATCCAAAGCCTGGAGCCAGGAGATTATATCGGTTCTCCCGCATGGGTGCAGGGTCCCAGGCTTTGGACCGTTGTCGACTGCTTTCCCAAGCCACAAGCAGGGAGCTGGATGAGAAGCGGGGCTGCCGGAATGGGAAACATATGAACCTGCGCCCATTTGGGATCGTGGCGTGTGCAAGGTGAGGACTTGAGCCACTAGACTACTGTGCCAAACATTTCCCTGCACACATTTATCTTTAAAAACAAAATAAACAAAAGGATGGAAGAGAACAAGCAACTATGCTGGCATGCTGGTATAGTTAACAAAAATTCAACATTAACCAGGCCCAGCATACCTGCCAGTTATTATCTGCTTTTCTCCCAGCAGTGTAACACTTGCCCAGGTACAATGCAACCTAGGCAGCTGCCTACAGCTGGGAGTCAATTGTAGTTCTGAAAGCCTTTTAATCTCCTTTGTGCTTTAGTTGTTTTTGGTACCATATTAGTTAATGAATAAGTATGAAAAAAAATTTTGAACTCTGTATTGATTATATATAATAGAAATATAAATAGTTTCTATACTACTGTATAAACTATGAATTATTGGGCAAGGAAATCAAATATGGAAAACTAAACACTCAGAGTGTTTGGTATATGACAAGTACTCAATCAAGGATTGCCAGTATATTTTCTAATTCTTTCATTTTTAGACTAACTTTCTTTCCTTATGTGCTAGTCATCTTCTCTTCTACGTACTAAACATTGTGTATAAATATGCTATTTAAAAAACTTTTGGGGGGTGGCTAATCCTCTGCCTGTGGTGCCAACATCCCTATGGGTGCCAGTTTGTGTCCTGGCTGTTCCACTTCCCATCCCACTCCCTGTTTGTGGCCTGGGAAAATAGCAGAGGATGGCTCAAAGCCTTGGGACCCTGCACCCGTGTGGAGGATCCAGAAGAAGCTCCTGGTTCCTGGCTTCAGCTCTGGTCACAGTGGCCATTTGGGGAGTGATCTAGTGGATAGAAGACATCTCTCTCTGTCTCACCCTCTCTATGCTTATAATTCCGACTTTCAAGTAAATAAATGTTTTTAAATGTATTTTTATTGAGATGTACCCAAAAAAGTTACACATATTGTAAGTGTATTGTTCAGAGAATTCTCCTAAAGTGACCAACTCCTTGGAGCCAGTGTCCAGATTAAGAATGTCCCAGGGACTCCCCTCCCATCTTCACAGCTTTTGGCCTTTCCGAGAGGGGACCCCTTCCAACAGCTCAGTGGAGTTTTACGTAGCTTTGGGGTTTAGGTGAATGACTACATGGTATGTGCGCTTTGGTGTCTCTGTCCTTTTGTGCAATTTCATGTCTGTGATATTCGTCCACGTAGGTGGACTGAGCTGCTCTCTGCTCATTTTGCTGCTGAGTAATGTTGCGTTCATGGAGGGTCTTCTAGGGTATTGTGTACATTAGAATGATCTCAAATAGCTCTGCTATGAATACCCTTGTAGATGCATTTTGGTGACTGTAAGATTGTATTTTTGTTGGAAATACACCCTGGGGTGGAACTTCTGGGTTACAGGATATGCATAGTTTTAGTTTTAGATTCTAAAATTTAGAAGATGCTATTACATGGTTTTATGAAGTGGTTGTACTAAGGTACACTCCCAGAAATTTTGCCCTTTAATTGTAATTGTGACCGCTGTCATGGTAAAACCATATTTTGTGGTCATATTTTTGGTTTTCTTGCTGTCTTTAAAATTCAGTTCTCTTCTAGTATAAACACAACTTTGCTTTCTTGTGTCTTGCAATTAATTTAGAGAGCAGAAAATCTGCTTTTAATTTCACTAATAGTTATCATAAATGATTCACAACCATGCATTTTAAAGAAAATATTTATTTTATTTTTATTAGAAAGGCAATGTTACAGAGAGAAGGAGAGATAGAAGGAGAGATAGAATGAGAGATCTTCCATCCACTGGTTTGCTCACCAAATGGTCACAATGGCTGGTACTGAGCTGATGCGAAACTCAGAGGTAGGAGCCAGTAGCCAGCAGCCAAGAGCTTCTTTCAGGCATCCCATGTGGGTGCAGGGGCCCATGGACATGGGCCATTCTTTGCCAGGCCAAAAGCAGAGAGTTTGATTAGAAATGGAGCAGCTGGAACCATGCTCAACACCCACATGGGATGCTGGTGCAGCAGGCAGGCTTGACCTATTATACGACAGCATGTCACAACCATTCTTACCGGTTGCTTTAATTATTGAAATTAGTATGAAATCACTTACTTCAAGTCACTATGAAAAACAAAGTTGCTTTTGTCCCCTCACTGACTCCTACCTTCATAAAATTAATGTGATGTCATAAATCCCATCATCCAACATGTAGCCTGTCATGGAGGGAACAACCTGTAGGACTTGACATTCATCCACATTAAATTGACCAAATGGCAGGATGCCACTGACTTTGAATGCTGTTCCAAGAAAAGCTGGATGAAATCACAGCTTGTAATTCCCATGCGGATCTTCTTGTTCCTTGTAATACTGTGTCTTCTCAATGAGGCAGCATTCTAGACTGACAAATCATGCTTTTCCTAAGCAACGTGGTCTGGTTTTACCTACGTACACAGATATCATCACTTTTATAATATTAGAACATATTTCAACTCTCTACTGCTTTCTGAAAAGGATTTTGAACCCTTTTGGAAATGAGACAAAACACGAATGCAAGTGGCAAGGCAAAGATATCTTTTGTACCAATGGTTCTAACTAATCTCCAGGGAGAGGAGTGAAAAGGGGAAGAGTGAAGAATGAATGGAGTTTTTTTAAGTTTTACTTTATTATTATTATTATTTGTTGCAAAGTCAGATATACAAAAAGGAAGAGAGACGGAAAGAGCTCCCATCCACTGATTCACTCTCCAAGTGGCCACAATGGCTGGAGCTGAGCTCGCTTTCCCAGGACACAAGCAATGATCAGGATGGGAAGTGGAGAAGCTGGGACACAAACCAGCACCCATTTGGGATGCCAGTGCTTACAGGTGGAGGATTAGCCAGTCGAGGCATTGGGCCAGCCCCCTTCTTACAGGTTTTGATGATGGAAAGTTCAGAATCAAACTGGTAGTGGATCTGGTGTCTGATGAAGGCTGCTGCTTTAGTGTGCAAATGGCTGTCTTTTCCTTCTGTCCTAGATGCTGGAGAAGAGAGAGAGGAACAGCAAACCCTTTTTGTACCACAGAGAGACACAGTGACACACACACACACACACACACACACACAGCTTCTATCTCTTAAATGGTTACAGTAGTGGGGTTGGGCAGGCCAGAGTCAAAAGCCTGGGACTCCATCTGGGTGCCTCGCTAGGTGGCAGAAGCCCAAGCCCTCGGGCCACTCTGCTGCTTTGCCAGGCTTATTAGCAGGTAAGTGGTTTGGAACTAGAGCAGAAGGGACTTGAACTGGCTCTACGGTATGGGATGCTGTTAGAAGGGGGTTCACACTTGGTGAGACGAATGACAGGAAAAAGGGAAGTTGAGGGTTTCCGGGACATTCTCCATCTGGATACTGGCTCCCAAGACTTGTTTAGTTTATGGAATTCATTGAAATTCACTGAATTAGTTTATGGAATTCACTGAATTACTTCACTCAGTGATTTATGTACTTTTCCAGATGTATGTGATTTTCAACAAAACACATTTTTGGGAGCTGGTGTTGGGTGCAGTAGATTAAGCTACCACCAACAACTCCCACATCCCATAGGTGTGCTAGCTTAAGTGCCAGCTGCTCCACTTTCTTTGTTTTTTAAAGATTTATTTTATTTTATTACAAAGTCAGATATACAGAGAGGAGGAGAGACAGAGAGGAAGATCTTCCGTCTGATGATTCACTCCCCAAGTGAGCTGCAACGGCCAGTGCTATGCCAATCCGAAGCTGGGAACCAGGAATCTCTTCCGGGTCTCCCACGCAGGTGCAGGGTCCCAAGGCTTTGGGCCGTCCTGGACTGCCTTCCCAGGCCACAAGCAGGGAGCTGGATGGGAAGTGGAGCTGGTGGGATTAGAACCAGCTCCCATATGGGATCCCGAGGCGTTCAAGGCGAGGACTTTAGCTGCTAGGCCATGCCGCCAGGCTCCAGCTGCTCCACTTTAATCTAGCTCCCTACTAATGTGCCTGAGAAAGCAGCAGAACATGACCTAAGTGCTTACAGCCACATGGGAGATGCTAGCTTTTGTCTAACCCCAGCCCCAAATCATCTCTCTTTCTTTGTCTCTGCAGCTCTGCCTTCCAAAAACAAAGAGAGAATTAAACCTTTCTTTTCTTTTTTTTTTTTTTTAAACAGGAAAGTCAGATTTTGTGGAGAGAAGGAGAGACAGGAACAAAGATCGTGTGTCTGTTGATTCACTCCCCAAGTGGACACAATGGCTGGAACTGAACTGAACCAAAGCCAGGAGCCAGGAGCCTCTTCTGGGTTTCCCATGTGGGTGCAGGGTCCTAAGGCTTTGGGCTGTCATTGACTGCTTTCTCAGGCCACAAGTAGGGAGCTGCATGGGAAGCTGGGTGTCCATATGTGATCCCCGGTGCATGCAAGGCAAGGATTTAGTCACTAGGCTACTGCATCAGGCCCCAAGAAATATTTTTAAAGCATTTTTAAAAGAATGTATTTATCAGTAATACCCAGTTACTTGCTATGTAAATGACAACTAACACAGAATGAAAGGAAACAAACCTAAAAGAATAAGAAATGAAATTGATGACTCATGGGGGATGATTTGCCTCATACTAGACACTCTTCCATGTGTTTTCCTTATCTGATTTTATTTCCTTTGCCAATATCTCATACTTTTCAATAATAGGATAGAATATATTTATATTTCTAATATAGTCAAAAGAGTTTATTACACATTTGCTCATCTACTGATATAGTGTCAAAAAATAAGCAAAGCAAAAAACTGAGAGATAAAAATAAAGATTTATAGAGATATGATTTAATCCACTGCAGCACAAACCCGCCTGCCCCTCTTTTGTGCCTTTTCTAAAGCAGTGCTTTTGTGGGGACTCTATTTCCAATGAGGCAATGAACTCCTGAAGTTCTGAGTTAGGATTTCAACATACAAATACAAATACTTGGAGGGTCAGGCTCAGTCACTAAGTCCATAACAGACCTATAGCCACCTGTTAGATAAAATAATCATTTAAGAAATACTAATAAATGGGCCTGGTGCGGTAGTCTAGCTGCTGAAGTCCTCGCCTAGCAAGCACCCCGGATCCCATATGGACGCCAGTTCTAGTCCCGGCAGCCCTGCTTTCCATCCAGCTCGCTGCCCTGCACCTGGGTGGGAGACCTGGAAGAAGCTCCTGGCTCCTAGCTTCGGCTTGGCTCAGCTTTGGCTGTTGTGGCCATTTAGGGAGCGAACCAACAGATGGAAGATCTTCCTCTCTGTCTTTCCTCCTCTCTATATATCTGAGTTTCCAATAAAAATAAATAATTTTTAAAGAAAGAACATAAATGGTGGAAATGATTTTAGTGACAATTTTGGAGGACATCCATGTAAACGTCTAATAAGGAAATTGTGGGAGCTGCACACATGCCTAGTTGAAAAGGTGCCAGAATGTATTATCAGATGAAAACAACCAAAGGCAGCAAATTAGAGCTATAGTCCACCTTTTGCACTCACACAGGCGTCTGCAGATGGCATAGATGTGTCTGCACAGGCAGAAGGGAAACTTCGGGAAGGACATGGGACAGTGACTTCTTGGAGGTGGAGAGTGGGAATTTCCCTGTTTTTATTCCTGTAATTTCTTTTTCATATTCGGCGAGCCTCTGGCTGGTTTTTACTTCTTTAATAGGTTTTTCGGTAATCCTCAAACATCACTTGCCTCACACATACTTAAAGTAGACAGGCAATTACTTTTCAGTGGGAGTGATAATTTATTTCTTCTTAACTTGTTTATGGTGGGAAAAAAAAACGCCTTGCTGTACAAGGTAACAGGCACGAAACCACATTCCACAGTCAATTGGGTTACAGAATCAGTTTTGCAAAAGTCAAAATAAACCGTGTCAGAAGTGTCTTGTGGGTTGGGTGTTTGGTCTAGCAGGCAAGACACCAGCGTGCCATATCGGAATAGCCGAGTTGCAGGTCCAGCATCGCCTTCCCACTCAGCCTTCCCCTGCTGCTGCAGACCCTGAGCGGTGGGAGCGGTGACGGTCAGGCAGCTGGGTTCCAGGCACCCTCGTGGGAGGCCTGCTTGAGTTCCTGGCTCCCAGTCTCAGCCTGGCCCAATCCTGGTCATTCGGGACTTTTGGATACTAAACCAGTGGATGGGAGATCTCTCTCTCTTTCCATGTATGTCTCTGACTTTAAAGTAAATTTTTTAGATGTCTTGTTAGGAGTATATTTTTAAGGGCTGGGTATCTTGGCACAGTGAGTTAAACCATTATTTGGGGTGCCTGTGATCAAGTTCTACTTCCGCTTGTAATCCAGCTGCTGGCTAATGCCCCAGGAAGGCAACAGATGATGGCCTGAGACCTTGGGCATCTGCCACTCACGTGGGCATCTCCTATGGTGTTCCTGCTTCCTGGCTTAGGCCTCGCCGAGCGCTGGCTGGTGTGGGCATACGAAAAGAGAGGCTGTGAATGCGATCTCTCTGTCTCTCCCTTTCTCTGTGTTGTGTATGTGTGTGTGTCTTCCTTTCTCTCTGTCCCTCTCTCTCAAATAAATAAATAAATAAATAAGTAAAACTTGCAAAGTTTTATTTTATTCAAAACACACACACACTCACACGAATAAAGTGCAATGCGTGGTGGATACTTGATTTCCATGGTTTTAAGGGCACCAGTTCAATCACTGAGAAATAATCAAAGATTGTTACAGATGCCACCTTTGTGCATGATGATAGCTGTGCAATACTAATGATAACAACACCATTCTTAAGCATGAGATGATAGACACTAAGTGCCTGCTAATTCCAGACAAGAGGACCCTTCTCTGGACTCCAGTTGGAACTTCTCTGGCCATCCCCATCCTCAGCTAACAAGAAGTCCATGTGATCAAAGGGCTGCCCAGCCCAAATCTGTATTCCTGGCTGTCTACATGATACTCCTGGTATCAGGGACTCTTTAGTTACCTGTCGAAGTAATCCCATGCTCATGTCCAGGGCATAGTTTGGCCTCTGCTTTAAGAGTGTCGTCCTGGGTTGAATTATATTGCCAGTTTGTGCAAACTTGGAACTAAGCTGTGGCCTTCAGAAGACTGCTTTCAGGGGTTTAATTGGGGCTGTACATGAGCTATGAAGGTGGGTATGGGAGGACTGGGTGGAGGGCTGGGTGGAGGCCAGGACAGCAGTGGAGAGAGGAGGAAGTGCATGACTGCAGGGCAGGGCCATGTGAGGGCGAATCGGGCAGCTGGGAGCCAGGGACACAGAGGTAGGCTTCCAATCCATTTCGTTCAGAAGAGGAATGCCAAGGAATTCAAGAATTCTAAATGTGTACTGGTCTTGGAAGTCTGGAAGTTTGCTAGCAGTGTGGAACATCTTCCCCAGTAGTTAATTAGGTTGATTTACAACTTTAGAGTGTTCGGACACATGGTTTGTGAACTACACTGGGCCCTTCTTCTGGACCCGGTAAATACAGGGGCAGCCAATTAAGGTAGACTCTGCCAACCCAAATAGAGCAAGTTGTTTTAGGAAACACCATTGGGACTGATTTAGGGACCATGACGAGTAGATAAAATCGTGTTGAGGGAAGAAGAAGGGCAGTGGTCCCTGCTGCCCAACGCCGCCGGGAGGCACCTGGTATGAGTGGGCACCATCTGCCCAGAGAAGGCAGGGAGCTGGGTGGTGCTGAAATGAGACTAGATATCCAGCACATGGGAAAGTTCACAGCCGTTTTTGGTTTCTGTTGTCACTTAATTTTGGATCCTTGAGTTAACTAAAAGCCTAGGTTGCCTTCCAAGCCACTGAGTATTTAAAAGTGATTTTTGTGTTGTGAATTTTAGCTTAGTTGCACTTGATTGACGATACCTCTTGCTTTTTAATAGATTTTTAGACAGGGAGAGACAAAGAGAAACCTTCCATCTACTGATTCAGTCCCCATGTACTTGCAACAGCCAGTGCTGGGCCAGTTCAAAGCCAGGATATTGGAACTCCATCTGTGTCTCTCACATAAATGGTGGATGCTTGGATCATCATCTACTGCCTCGCAGGTGTATCAGCAACAAGCTGAATCAGAAATGGGCCAGGTAGGGTGGCCCAGTGGCTAAAGTCCTTGCCTTTCATGTGCTGGGATCCCATGTGGATGCTTCTTCATGTCCCGGCCACTCTGCTTTCATCCAGCTTCCTGCTTGTGGCCTGGGAAATCAGTAGAGGATGGTCCCCAAGTGGCCACAATGGCCTTAGCTGAGCCAAGCCAAAGCCAGGAGCCAGGAGCTTCTTCCAGGTCTCCCACATGGGCACAGGGTCCCAAGGCTTTGGGCCGTCCTCGACTGCTTTCCCAACCACAGGCAGGGAAATGGATGGAAAGTGGGGCTGCTGGGATTAGAACTGACGCCTATATGGGACCCCGATGCTTGCAAGGCGAGGCTTTAGATGCTAGGCTACTGCACCAGGCCCTCACCCTCCCTTTTATATTTGATTGTAATACCTGTTACCTATTAATAGTCTGTAAGTCTTATACATCTTTTATTGTATATATTTTATTTACATATGTATGCATATTTAGAGTATTTTAGAATTTTTATTTGAAAGGCAGATTTTACAGAGAGAGAAATGAGACAAAAAAAAAGTCTTCCATACTTGAATTCACTCCCCAAATGACCATAACACCTGGAGCTCAGGTCATCAGAAGCCAGGAGCCAGATGCTTCTTCAGGATCTCCTACACAGGTGCAGAGTCCCAAGGCTTTGGGACATCATCCGCTGCTTTCCCAGGCCATCAGCAGGAAGCTGGGCCAGAAGTGGAATGACCAGCAAACAAACCAGCAGTCATGTGGAAAGCCAGCACCACAGGTAGAAACTTAGCCAGCTATGTCACTGTGCCAGTCCCTATTCATATTTATTTGTTTATTTTATTGGAAAGCCAGATATACAGAGAGGAGGAGAGACAGAGAGGAAGATCTACCATCCGATGGTTCATTCCCCAAGTGACCGCAATCGCCAGAGCTGCGCTGATCTGAAGCCAGGAGCCAGGAGCTTGTTCTGGGTCTCCCATGCGGGTGCACGGTAGCAAGGCTTTGGGCCATCCTTGACTGCTTTCCCAGGCCACAAGTAAGGAGCTGGATGGGAAGCAGGGCCGCTGGGATTAGAACCGGCACCCATTTGGGATCACACACACACACACACACACACACACACATTGACATGGGTATCTTAAACCTGTAGACTAAGCAGCCTAAGGTGTATCCTCGTCATCTGGCAGAATTAACCAAGACATGGTCACCTTTCCCTACCCTCCAAGCTTGTGCTGCGGCCCCTGCTGTCCGCACAGTGCCTCTAGCTCAATGATGAGACTGGAGCTGTGCTCAACCCAACTGCACAGAAGTTCCTTTTGTGAAAAGGACTTTAGGCTCAGAGGTTGCTTGAGTTTACAGACAGAATGGAGCAGCCTTTTGCTGAAATTGTCGTTGCTTACATCTGAGTTCCACACGAAGCGCAGAGGCCACGTGTGACTCAGGAAAGAGAGCTGGAGTGTGCATGTGGGCCTTATCAAACATTCCTTGTGGGCCCGGAACGATAGCATAGTGGTTAAAGTCCTCGCCTTAAACGCGCTGGGATCCCATATGGGCGCTGGTTCTAATCCCAGCAACCTCACTTCCCCATCCAGCTCCCTGCTTGTGGCCTGGGCAGGCAGTCGAGGACGGCCCAAAACCTTGGGACCCTGTACCTGTTTGGGAGACCTGGAAGAAATTCCTGGCTTTGGATCAGCACAGCACCGGCCATTGTGGTCACTTGGGGAGTGACTCATTGGACAGAAGATCTTCCTCTCTGTCTCTCCTCCTCTCTGTACATCTGCTTTTCCAATAAAAATAAATAAATCTTTAAAAAACAAACATGTCTTGCAATTTATTATTTTTGTTGTTGTGGTAACATACTACATTCTGCTTTTTTCTTTGAACTAGTTTCAGGTGACTTATAAAGAATACTCAGAAATCTAAGTGCAACGGAGCAGGGGCTTTCTTTGGTTCTTAGCTGCAGTATGAACTCCTAGAAATGCCTGGGACACGGCCAGTGCTCAGGGTGGGTAGAATGAAACAATAAACAGTAATGTACTTTCAGAATCTGAATGGAATCCCAATTACACATGTAGATACTCAGTGACCTCTGGCTACAGGAGGTGCTGCGGGTGCTGGGGCTCCCCCAGGTCTGCTTCATTGTTTGGTGGAAAGTAGTGGGCTTTTCTTTTTATTATTATTATTAATTATTAATTATTTTGCATTATGTGGCAGTTTCATAGGCTCTGGGGTTCCCCCCCACCCCTCCGCATACCCCTCCCCCACGGTGGACCCCCCCACCCTGTTGCAGCTTTACAGTTCAACTTCAATCAAGATTCTTCCCTTGCAAACAGATGCTAAGCACATAGTCCGGCTGCTCATTGTCCAGATAGAATGTACAGCTTCTTGGGGAGACTATTTAGCTGCGATCGACCCCAAGTGGTTTTAATGTTTCTCTAGATATGAATCACTACCAGTCTCGCCACTCCCATTTTGATGAGGTCGTTGTAGAGTTCACTGGTTGACACTGTCCATCATAGAGTCTTCATTCGCCCGGTTTTCGCTGCCAAAATACGTCTGAGATGGTTGGTTGACCCGTTCTGTCCTCTGTCTTTTCTTGGCTAGGGTTCTGAGTCCAGCTGGTCATCGCCACAATCAGCTTGTAGGTGCAAATACTGGGCTGGTTTGTTTTCGGACTGGAGTTGCTCTGGAACCAGTGGGTGCTGCAGACTAGGTTGGTTCTGCCCAGCACGTACTCGGCACTTGTGTCAGCCAGTGGGGACTGCAGCCTAGTCGGGGAGACCCACAATAACCCCCACCAGGCCCGCCCCCTATCCTGGTCCGCCTGTGTGTATAGCGGACTAGTCCAGCCTGTCCCACATCCTATCTAGCTCTTGCACTTGTCCCTGGGTTTCAAAGCTTAGTTCTGACTAAGCTGCTCAGCCATCCAGCCCCCACAGATGTTGTTGTGTTCCTTTCTGTCTAGCCACCCCAGCTCCTCTCCAAGTTATCATGGCCTCCCGGGGGAGCAGTGACCCAGGAGGTGGGGAACCCATTGTTTCCCTCCTGGGTCGTTCGAAAGTAGTGGGCTTTTCAAGGTCAAAATGGGGTTAGGTTTGCCAGAAGGCATTGCTGTGTCCTAAGCTGTATGTGTGTGTTTGGTAGGAGCTTGTACTCCACCCTCAGGGTCAATTGCGTCAGGAAAGGTTGTGCAATAGGTTTTGAACTGGGTTCCAATGCTCATATGGCATGCCAGCAAGGCAGGTGTCGGCTTTATGTGCTACCCTGCAGCACTGGCACCCTGGAACAGGCTTTAACCTCCAATTACATTCTCCATGGATTCAGATTATGTAGACATGATCTTGCCCAGGGACATGGAAAGGATCTTATTCAAGGAGTTTCAAACCTTTCTCAAAGGCATTGTTGGGCTCTGCTTGCTCAGTGCGCAGGGGCAGAGAGAGGCCATGGGAGGGCAGGCAGCAATGCAGCAATGGGAGCTGAAACTCAAACTTTTTTTTTTTTAAAGATTTATTCATTTTATTACAGCCAGATATACACAGAGGAGGAGAGACAGAGAGGAAGATCTTCCGTCCGATGATTCACTCCCCAAGTGAGCCGCAACGGGCCGATGCGCGCCGATCCAAAGCAGGGAACCTGGAACCTCCTCCGGGTCTCCCACGCGGGTGCAGTGTCCCAATGCATTGGGCCGTCCTCAACTGCTTTCCCAGGCCACAAGCAGGGAGCTGGATGGGAAGTGGAGCTGCCGGGATTAGAACCGGCGCCCATATGGGATCCCGGGGCTTTCAAGGCGAGGACTTTAGCCGCTAGGCCACGCCGCCGGGCCCTGAAACTCAAACTTAACGTGGATCACCTCCTGACTCCCAGTCCAGCAAGTCTGCCCTTTTAGTACGAAGGGAAGTGCCTGGATAAAGACAGGCAGGGGTGTGGTGGGTAGAACAGGTGAGAAGGAGCCGGAAAGGGCAGTGAGTGAAGAATGGAGTGAAATCTCTATGCCCTGGTGCTGCCAATTCTCCCCCATCCACAGTGGTGTCCCCTTCCAACCTTTCCTAGATTCTCTCTCAGAATCTCCTAGACACCTGCTCTTAGCCTCTCTCCTTGGCCTTGCCACACACCCTCCCTCCCTCCTGTATCCTTGGTAGCATGGCCCTTTGCAGCTGCAGGGGTGGGGACAAGGCGTGGCGCTTGCTTTTGCTCATTGGATGCTGTGGCCAATCTTAGAACAAGAAAAAAAAAACATTCAGTTTCTATCCAAACTTTTGCAGACATTTCCCATTTCTAAATGAAGGGAAAGGGGGATTGTAAAAGAACAAGACTTAGAATTGGTGCTATGGCTTAGTGCTTTAATTTTCCTCAATTGCTGGCATCCCATATGGACACCAGTTCCAATCCTGGCTGCTCCACTTGCCATCCAGCTCCCTGTTTATGGCCTGGGAAAGCAGTAAAGGATGGCCTAAAGCCTTGGGATCCTGCACTTGTGTGGGCTACCCGGATGAAGCTCCTGGCTGCTGGCTTTGGATCAGCTCAGCTCTGGCTCTGGCAGCCATCTGGGAAATGAAGCAGTGGATGGAAGATCTTTGTCTCTTTGCTCCCCACCCCATCTTGTGACTCTGACCTTCAATTTAAATTAAGGAATAAAAATCTTAAAAAAAAAAAAAAGAAAGAAAGAAAATAGAGCAAGAGTTTTAGGCCTCTATTTCTCAATTGTCGCTAAAGAAATCCTCCTGGCTAAGGTTTCCTCAAATGGGCGGGTAGCTTAGATTTTTCCTGAGCCCGTTAGATGCTGCCATGTGTGTGCCAGGTTCTGCGGGTGGTCACAGTGTGTGAGCACAGGAAAGTTGAATGAATTCATTTTGAGTTATTTTTTCTATGTCGTTTAAAGTAAGCTGCTTACTTGATTATTTGCTGTATTTTATTTTATTGTGCCTCCCAGGGCACACATTAGCAGCAAACTGGAATTGGGAGTGAAGCCAGGGCTCACACAAGAGACTCTCCTTTGCAATACAGGCACCCTATTAATTGTTGAGTTAAGTCTAAGCCCCTCCCCTTGCTGTGCTCTTTCATTTCCAAAAGTTTAAATTCAATCCAGGAATCCTGGATCAAGGAAAAAAATCAATGTACTTTGATAGTGAAAAAAAGAAACATGTTATTTGATTTAGAGTATTAGTAGGTTAGTCAGCAAATAGAGTTGGAAAAATAGTAGAAGATATATTTATTTTGCATTCAAAAGCCTAACTAATTTAGGCTAACCTAAAACATTGGTGTGCAAGAATATCTTAGAATACAAGCAATGGGGCCTGGCGGCATGGCCTAGCGGCTAAAGTCCTTGCTTTGAACGTGCCAGGATCCCATATGGGTGCTGGTTCTAATCCCAGCAGCTCCACTTCCCATCCAGCTCCCTGCTTGTGGCCTGGGAAGGCAGTCCAGGATGGCCCAAAACCTTGGGACCCTGCACCCGCGTGGAAGACCTGGAAGAAGTTCCTGGCTCCTGGCTTTGGATCAGCATAGCACTGGCCGTTGCGCTCACTTGGGGAGTGAATCACCGGACGGAAGATCTTTCTCTCTGTCTCTCCTCCTCTCTGTATATTTGACTTTCCAATAAAAATAAAATAAATCTTAAAAAAGAAAAAAAAAAAAAGAATACAGACAATGGTGTGGCGAATCAAGCAGCTGCCTTTGAACCAGCTGTGGTCCTTTACAGGAGCCAGTTTGAGACTCAGAGGATCCACTTCCAATCCAGCTCCCTTCTAATGTGTTTGGGGAAAAAGTGAAAAGCGGATCCATGTGCTTGGGCCTCTGCAGCCACGTGGCACATCTGGATGGTGTTCCTGTCTAATGGCTTTGGCTTGATCAGCTCTGGCCTTTGTGGCCATTTTGAGAGTGAACCAGTGGATGAAAGATGTCTCCCTCTGTCTCTCCTTCTTTCTCTGTAACTGACTTTCAAATAAATAGTAAATCTTAGAAGAAAAAATCTTTTATATTCAACAGCTCTGAACTTTGTCATGGGAGACCGCACCCTGCCTCTCCACTCATGCTTCGTTCCAAGCGGGCTGTTCTAACCAATGCCTCTGTCCCTCTTTCCTTCATGAAGTCCTACCCACTCTGGGCCACTGTCCTTCTTCCCCTCCAAATTTCACATAAACTTTTGCCCCTACCTCCTGTGGCACCTGTAATTTGTCACTGTGTCATTATTCATGGTAACTTGAATTCCACTCCATATTTGAAGCTTCTCAAGGGCAGGAACCATTCTTATACTGTCCATCCCTACCTAGTCCACGCCTGGGCAGTATGCTTGGGAAACAGCCACCAAACAGCTCTGTGGGGACAGCCCAGCCTGCCATCTATAGCAGCCGTGACTGTTTCAGGTTTTGTTTGCTTCATTTGCTTTTTGTTTGTGCTGTGCTTTGGATGTGTCTTCTGTATTCACTGCTGTGTTGGAAACTTGATCCTAAAGACACTGTGCTGGGAGGGGGCACCCAATGAGTGGTGGCTGGGTCACCAGGGCAGAGCCTTTGTCCACGGATCAAGGTTGTTGGATTAAGGTTAGTTATATAAGAGAGTCTGCTTCATATAGTTTTGGTTGCACATGCACCTCCCACCAAGTTATGATGCAACAGGAAGACGCTCCCCAGTTGCCAGTTCCTTGCTCTGGGACTTGCCAGCCTCTGGAATCATGAGCCGAAGTCTATGTCTTGTGGCCAGCATTGTGGTCTAGTGGGTTAAGCCGGTGCCTACGATCCTGGCATCTCATGAGTGCTTGTTGAAAACCCACATGCTCTACTTCCAGTTTACTCTCTGCTAATGCGTTTGGGAAATCAATCACAGATGGTTCAAGTGCATTGGTACTTGCCACTCGTGTGGGTGATCTGGATAGAACTGCTTTGGACTGGCCCAAACCAGGCTGATCTAGCCATTTTGAAGGAAGGAATATAGAAGATTTTCCTCTGCCTCTCTCTTTCTCTCTCTGTTTGCTTGTCATTCTATCTTTCCTTTTTTCTAAATTTTATTTTTGATAATGTTTATATCATCGACAAAGGTGGGAAAAGTCAATTGTTAGAGGAAAGTGGGTGAGACTATTATTTCCACCTTCTTTTTTGTCTTCCTATATTTGGGGGGAGGGGAGAGAAAAGAGAAGCCAAACCTAGCTTCCCAACCACCTCTGTACCCTGGGATGAGGGACAGCCACCTGATGTCATCCTGGGTCCTCGATGTGGGGCATGCTCTGAGGGCATTGCTCAAGTGGTTTTGATAGTTCACTAGTTCTGAATTGCTGTCGATCTCACTGCTGAAAGGATGATGAAATCCTTCTAAGGTCCACTGGCTGACACAGTCCACCTTAGAGTCTCCATTTGCCAAGATATTCACTGCCAACACTTGGCTGCGGTAATTGATCAATTTGTTCTGCCCTCCTTCTTCTGTTACAGTATGAGGTGTCCTATGCAGGCCCCAATGGACTACTATATCCTCCATGTGCATTTCGATATGCTGCCTACTGTTCCAACTAAGCCACTGAGAAGGCCCAGCTCTGACACATGCACTCCACAATCAGACCACGTAACCTGCAATTCTCCTCATGGTTGGAGTTCTGAGTCCAGGGGTTCAGTTGGGGAGGATGGATCCCTAAAGAAACGTCATCTGAGGTAATCCCCGACCTGATTCTTGTGTGTGCTTGACAATATAGGATCCAGACCAGTCTGTCACCCACATCAGCCTACGTGCACACTGGTGGTTGCAATCACTGGGTCACTCCTGTCTCTATCCCCATCTCCTACGCAAACCAATGGGTGTTGCAACCCAGCCCAACTCTGTCCACCACACACAGTGGGAGCTACAGCCCATCAGAGCAGCCTCCAATAACCAGGCCCATTCCTAGCCCTGGTTCCCGTGCTTGCCAGTATGTACAGCAGATTGGTCCAGTCTGTCCCACATCCCACTCAGCTTTTGTACACATTAATTGGCACTGAAACCTAGTTCAACCCAACCAGCCCAACTATCCAGCCCACACTCATGTCAGTAGGTGCCCCTCTGTGTCTAGTCATGCCCACCCCCAGCCCCAGTTCTCATGCTCACCAGTAGGAGTGGCAACACAAGAGAGTGGTGCCCACAGTTTCCCTACTAGACCCACACCCAACAATGGATCTTGCACTCTCCAGGTAGTTCTGCAGTTCAGTTTGACAGAAGTTTCACCCAGGGCTAGCACTTGCCAGAAAATGCTGTGGTAAAGTCCAACCAACTCACACCCACTCTGGCTTATGCATGCACCAGTGGATACAGTCAGCCCAGCCTGGCTTTCCCCGTAACCCAGCTCATATGCAGGCCAACAGGTGCTGTAGCCCTGCCCAACCTGGTCTGCCCCTGATCCAAGCTCTTACACTCACCAGTGGGAATAGTGCCCTAGCAGGAGAGTCCCCTGCAACCTCCTTCCTGGGCTTGCACTCCTGGGTCTCATGTGTTAGTGTGGTGCTGCCACCCAGTCTGGCATGGCCTGCTTCACCTTGGCATTTGCCAGTGGGTGCTGTAGCCTGGCCCCACCTGGCCCAGTTCCAGTTTTTGTTGGTGGGGCTACAACCTGGCCCAGCCCAACCAACCCCGAGTCATGGCCCTAACGTGAACTGGCTGGTGTTGCTGCTAGACCTGGCTTGTCCTGCACCCCATTCTGATTCTCAGATCTGCCAGTAGGTGATATGAACTGACCCAGTCTTGCTGGCCCCCAGACCCGAACCATATGTTTGCTGGTGGGTGCTGTAACCTGGCCTGGTCTGAGCTGCTCAAGACCAAGCTGCTACTTACCTTGGTTCTTGGGCTCACCTGCAGGGACTGTGTTTTGACAGAGGAGTTCCTCAAGCTCATCTATCAGGACACCTCCCAGTGGCAGATCTTGCATACACCAGTAGGTCCATGGCCCACCACCTTAGTCCACCTCCTGTCCTGGCAGGAAAAGCGGCCTTTCTGGGTAGGTGGGCAGGGCCCCAGGCTGGCATGACATACCATCAGAGGACTGGGCTTAGGGGGGATCTGCACTTGCAGGTGTGGGAGCTGTGCATAGCTGAGAGAAGTGGGTTTGGGGATGTGTGGGAGGGAGGACTGCTGAGGGAGAATGTGACAGGTGAGGGATGCCTTCAGGGGACACCCACCAACCAGAATACTATGCTTGCAGGCAAATGAGGTAGTTTGAAGGAGGGAATTTGGAGAACCTTTCCAGGCCAACCCAATACACCCACTCACATGGAAGACCTGAGCTGGGCCTGTTGGTATCAACCACCTGGCAGGGCTTGAGTGTCTGCTAGTATCTGGGTGGAGGTGGACCATGTTAGGATGGGCCATGAAGCTAACATGTGAGAGAGCCAAGAGTGGGAATAGATTTTGTGGGGGATTTGTGAGCTCACCCCTGTGGGGCTGTCAAACCAGCTGGTTTGATCAAGGGTTAGGAGTGGTGAAGGGCCAAGCTAGGCATGACCGTGGAACTCACCAAAACTCAAGGGTACCAGGGTTGGGTACAGGCTGGGGTGGTCCAGGCTATAGCACTCACATCCATAGGCCAGAACACAATTCTTGGGTGTGGGGGACCACAACATTCGCCAGCACACACAAAGGCCAATGTTGGGGGGCATACTATGCTGGGTAAGAGCCTAACACCTGCTGACATTGTGAGATCTGGATCTGAGAGTGGGCCTGGTTGGGGAGCTCCTCTGTTCGGCTATAGCTCCCACTGGTGAGCATGTGGCTCGGCTGGGTGTTGGTCAGGCCAGGCAGGGATGATTCACTTGTCAGGATGACTTTGAGGAGATGGACTAGGCAGGGCTAGGCCAAACTGTAGCACACTGGCATGCATGGGAGCCAAGATAGGGTGCAGGCCATGCTGGGCTATGCTAGTTTATATGAAAGCCAGGAATGAAGGCAGACTGGGCAGGGCTAGGCTTCAACATCTACCACCGAAAGTTGGGACTGGGGGCAGGTCAGGTCAGGCCAGGCCAGCAGTATCCAATGGCAAAGGTCAAGTCAGATGATGGGTAATGCTGGGCCAGGTTACAGAAACTACTGACATGCACAAGATCTGTGGCTGGATCAGGTCTGGGACATTCCAGCTGGGCTGTGGTTCCCACTAGTGAGTACAAAAGCTGGAATGGGGCCAGCAAATTGGGCTGGACATAGCTGCAGCATCCATTGACATGGGTGTGGACTGGGCCTGGGGTGTGCCAGACTGGGCTAGATTCCAACAACTGCTACTGTTCACAGCAGCCAGGTAGGTATAGGAGAGGCTGGGTTAGGTCTCAGCACCCACTGAAACATGTGATAACTGTCTGGGAGTGATTCAGGTGTGGCTGGGCTATAGTATCCAACAGTAAGAGCTGGAATGGATTTGGGTTGGTTAGGAAAGGCCACTGTACCTGCCAGGACAGGAGGTGGACTAAGGAGGGCTGGGCCATGGACCCACTGGTATGCACAGGATCTGCCACTGAGAGGTAACTTGATAGAGGACCTCCTCTGTCAGGATGCAGTCCCTTCAGATGAGTACAAGAACCAAGGCAAGGAGCAGCCCAGACGAGGCAGGTTACAGTACCTGCTGGCATAATTGTGATTCAGGTCTGGGGGAAGGCCAGGCTGGGCCAGTTCGTAACACTCATTGGCAGATGTGAGAACCAAGATGGGATGCAGAACAGGCCAGGTTGTGCTATAATACCATCCAATTCACATTAAGGGTGGAACTGGAGAAGTCCAGGCTGGGATAGTCTGCAGTACCTGTCAACATGAACTGGGACTGGGAGCAGACTGGGCCAGGTTGCAGTACCTGCTGGTGAATGCTCAGGTGAGGCGGGCCATGCCAGACTGGGTTGCAGCATCCACAGGCACACATAAAACCTCAAGGTGGGGGGTGGTGAGCACAGTAGGGAGCAGCATGGACTCCCCTGCTAGGCCATTGCTCCTGCTGGTAAGCATGAGAGCAGTGAGGGGGACTAGAGGCAAATCAGGCTGGGCAGGGCTACTGAACCTGCTGGTTTGCACGTGAATTGGGACTGGTGGCAGAACAGGCTGGGCTAAGGGAGCATATCCACTGGTGTATGCAAAAGCCAGAGTGAGTGCAAGCTGGCTGGGCTTTGCCGCAGCATCAGATAGTGGGTACATGGACTAGGGCAAGTCCTGTCAGGCTAGACTATAGAACCTGCTGGAAAGTGCAAGGTTCAGGACCGGTAGTGGAACTAGTAGGGAAATTGTGGGCACTCCTCTGACGGGTTTTAACTCCCATTGGTGAGCATGGGAACCAGGACTGGCGGACGGACCTGGCTAGATAGGCAGTGGTACCCACAGGCATGAATGTGGGTTATATAATATGGTTGGTCAGGCTGAGCTAGGCTGCGACATCCATTGATGTGTATGAGAGCTGAATGGGATACAGGACGGATTGGACCAGTGTGCTGTACATACTGGCATGCAACAGGAACTAGGATTGGGGTTTGGGCCTGGTTAGGGTTACTGGGGGTTACTGCAGTTCCCACTGGTTTGTGTGAGTGCAGAGTGTGTAGTGGGCAGGGATGGGCAGGCCTGCAGCCTCCATGAGATGGGGCTGGGGACAGAACTGATTGGGTGTGTGGGTAGGCTGATGTGGTTGACAAACTCAGCCAGATCCTGTATAGGCTGGCACATGCAGGAGTCAGGTCTAGGGTCAACTCTGGTGAGGTTTCTTTGAGGACCCCCAGACTAGGCCACTGGACTCAGAACTCCAACCATGGGGGAAACTGCAGGATCTGTGATCTGACTGTGAAGTCCATGTGTTAGAACTGGGTGTCCTCAGTTGCTAAGGCCTGTGGTGGGCAGCATGCCCAGATGCACCCAGAGGGGTGTGACAACCAGTTCTGCAGAGGAAGTCTAGTACCAAGGAGGGCAAAACAGATTGTACAGCTTTGACAGTGAGTATCTGGGTGAGTAGAGACTCTAAGGTGACACTTCAGCCAATGGACCTTGGGAGGATTTCCTCAACCTTACAGCAATGAAATGAACAGCATCTTAGAATTATCAAAGTCATTTAAGCAATATCCTTGGAACAAGCGCCGCATGACGGACCCTGGTGTAACATCAGTGGGCGCTCCTGATCCCTGGATACTGATGAGGTTGGGTTGCTAGGAGTGACCCTCTTCCCTTCTCTCCCAACTCCCCACAAATACAGGAAGAGAAAAATTGGAAGCAATTGTCTCATCCACTCCCCCCCTCCATTCCTTGAACCTTCCCACCCTGATGGGCTGTCCACATGGTCATACCTCCTTCGTAACTATGTAAACACCATCATAAATTAAAATTTCTTCTAAAAAATTTCAGCTTCTCTGAAACTTTATAAAATCTTATGTGACTGATAGCTTCAGTTTTTAAGTTAACCTGGGAATATCAAATAGAAAGTATTTTTCAAAACCTGAACTTACAATTGCATCTATTTATTCGAGAGAATAGAGGGAGAGAGCTCCCCTCCATGAGTTCACTCCCCAAATGTTGACATGGCCAAGACTGGGCAGAGGCCAAACCTTGCGGCCAGGAACTCAGCTCAGGTCTTCCGCAGGAATTCTTTGCTTCAGTCAGCATTACTGCCCTCCAAGGCATGTACTGGCAAGAAGCTGGAGTCAGTATATACAACTGGGACTTGTACCCAGACACTCCAATGTGGGATATGGGTATTTTAATTGTTAGGCTAAATGTTCACCCCAACATTTAAACTTGTTACCATTACGATCATCATTATTGCAATTAGTTTGTTAAGTAATTCATTTATTTGAGAGCACTGGTCACTCTCCAGTTGCCTGCAGCAGCCTGTGCCCGACTGGGGCTGGCACCAGGAATAAGCACCCACATAGGAAGAAGGGACCCAGTTACTCGAGCCACCGCTGTTGACTCGGAGGGCCTTTACCCCAGCAGGAACCAGGAACCAAGTCAAGACTTGCATCCTGGCATGCTGATGTGGGATGCAGGCATCTGAACTGTTGGGCTAAATGCCTGCCCCTCCAATACTTCTTGCTGTTGTTGTTGGAAAGACAGATACATATGCAGACAGAAGGATTCTTTCCCCAAGTGGCTGCAATGGCTGGAGCTGAACTGATCTGAAGCCAGGAGCCAACCTCCTCCAGGTCTCTCATGTGGGCACAGGGTCCTAAGGCTTTGGGCCATCTTCCATTGCTTTCTCAGGCCACAAGCGGGAGCTGGATGGGAAGAAGAGCAGCTGGGATATGAACTGGTGCCTCTATGGAATCCTAGCGAATGCAAGGCGAGGATTCAGCCACTAGGCTATCGCACCAGGCCCAACCCTCCAATATGTTTTATTTATTTATTTATTAAAGACTTTTTTTTTTATTGGGAAGTCAGATTCACACAAAGAAAGAGAGACAGAAAGATCTTCCATCCGCTGGTTCACTCCCCAAGTGGCTGTAATGGCTAAAGTCGAGCTGATCCGGAGCTAGGAGCCAGGAGCCTCTTCCGGATCTCCCACATGAGTGCAGGGTCCCAAGTGCTTTGACTGTTTTCCCAAGCCACAACCAGGGAAGGGAAGGGGGGCAGCCAGGATTAGAACCGACACCCATAAGAAATGCAGGCATGCAAGGTGAGGACTTTAGCCACTAGGCTATTGCACAGGGCTCATCCCCCTCCCCAATATGTTTAAAACCAAAACTTTCAGAGCAGTGAGTGGAGTTCTGGAATTCCCTTCAACTTGGTTCCCAGACTGACTATTCTCTGATAACAAATACCAGTCATGGGCATGTCTTCCTTCTGAAATTCTGGATGTTAGTGTGTAAAATGTAAGAGCACTATTTTACATGGAAGTACAGATCTTGCCTACAAAACAGCTGAAGTTATCAATTAAAAATTGTCATAGTAGTGAATTTGTGACATTAGTTTACAAAAAAAAAGCAATGTCAAGGGCAGCTGTGTTAATGAGCGCAGCGAGCACAGCTGGAGTGCTGACATGGATGGTGGTGACTGCAGCAGTCCCCGGGGGGCACTCACTCCCCAGCAGCGGAGAATGGGCAATGATTGGCATCACTTGCTGAACAAGAGAGGCCGGACTGCAATTAGAACGTTGGTGCTCATCAAAATCAGTAAAACAAGAGGAGCGGTGATTACCAAACCTGAAGCCACAGCCCACAGAACGGCCTTGCTTTGTAAATTCTTTCTTCCATTGGGATGTTTATCAGAAAAAAGAACCAAAAAAAAAAAAAAAAAAATCCGCAGCAAAAAGAACCCCCCCCAAAACAAAACAAAACCAAAAAACCCAGCCTATGCAAAATCTAGGTATTGTATAACAGAAGACGAGCCTCATTCTGTACAATGGTCAGTATGCAGAGTGGGTGTTGTACACATTTCAAAGAAGTCACTGACACATATTTTGTTTTTACTTCAGAAAGAGATGTCCTTTGCCTGGCTCGACACTTCCCCATGGCTGTCTCACGCCTTCGTAGCAGCATTTCTGTGTGCAGAGTTGCCCCACCAGACCATATCAGCAAAGAAATGACTTCTAAGTTTCAGCTGGCATTTCACTGGCAGTGTTCACCGATTGTGTAGTAATGCGTGTTCTCTTTGAGCAGAAAGTTGACTTCAAGCCTTCAATGTTTCCTTTTGACTTCTTCAGTTGCCAACATGTGTTAGGTTTTACATGAACCGCCACTTAAACTCTGGTAGTCTTTCAGACCTTTTTTTTTAAGATTTCTTTATTTTTATTGAGAAGTCAGATTTTCAAGGAGAAGAAAAAACAGAAAGAAAGATTTTGGGGTTCACTCCCCAAGTGGCCGCGATCACTAGAGCTGAGCCAATCTAAAGCTAGGAGCCAGGAGCCTCCTCTGGGTCTCCCATGCAAGTGCAGGGATCCAAGGCTTTGAGCCGTCCTGCTCTGCTTTCCCTGGTCACGTAAAGGAGCTGGTAGAGAAGTGGAGTAGCTGGGACATGGACCGGTGCTCATGTGGAAGCCCAGTGCACGCAAGGCAATGACTTTAGCCTCTTGGCTACTGAGCCGACCTGTTTTCTCAGCTTTAATCCTACAAAATGGATTCACTTTTTAGAAAACATCCTTGATTTTCATTTTTCATATACTTAGTGCCTACAGTATAGATATTTTCCCTTCTGAATTTAGTTTCAAATAACCCGTGTCTTGTTGCATATTGTGAATTAAATTAGCAAGAGAAAAAGGGGCCATTCTGGGTGGTCATGGGGTCATAGTGACCCAAATTAATTTTGTTGCATTTTTTTAAAAATTAGATTTTAATGGTTCTCTAAGGAACTTCATTATCGTTTCTCGTTTTGGATAGAGAGGAAAAGAAGTCATCCTGCAAGCTTATAATACAGTAAGGGCTACATCTTTAGACTGCAGTCTGGTTCACACGTGCTGCACACATTTATGTGTATGAAGGGCTTTAAAATTCATACCAACATGGAAATAAAAGGTGTCTATTTGGTGCAAAAAATTATGAAGTCCACACATAGTTTTTCATGAGCTTGGAAAATTTATTTATCTGAGGGGGAATAGATAAATTAGAAAGTGTGCCCTTCTACTTTTACTTATTTTTTTTTAAAGACTTATTTATTTTTATTACAAAGTCAGATATACAGAGAGGAGGAGAGATAGAGAGGAAGATCTTCCGTCCAATGATTCACTCCCCAAGTGAGCACAATGGCCGGTGCTGTGCTGATCCGAAGCCAGGAGCCAGGAACTTCTTCCAGGTCTTCCACGCGGGTGCAGGGTTCCAAGGCTTTGGGCTGTCCCAGACTGCTTTCCCAGGCCACAAGCAGGGAGTTGGATGGGAAGTGGAGCTGCTGGGACTAGAACCGGCGCCCATATGGGATCTTGGGGCGTTCAAGGCAAGGACTTTAACCACTAGGCCACGCTGCCGGGCCCCACCACTTTTACTTCTAAATGCTTGTTGTGGCTTCTGGCGCTGGCCCAAACTGGGAGTCAGGAGCTCAAATCCTGATCTCCTGCATGGGTTGCGGGAAGCCCATCACTTGAGCCACTGTCTCCTAGGGTATGTGTTATACCCCACTGCCTCCCCAGGTACATATTGAAGATTTCCTTCTGGATCTCATTCATACTGTTGCTTCTAGTCCTTTGAGCCCACTTCTAGGAAATGTAACTCCTGGGACACTTTGTGAGATGAGTTCAAACTTCTTGAGAAACATTATCTTGTCCTCATTTTCCTGGTGGAGTTTGATTTTTTTCCATTTGAAGGTAGAACAACGTCAGGCAGGCAGCATTTCTCTCTGGAAGTTATATGTATATATTTACATATATGTAAAATCTAAATGCAAATATGGCTTCATAAGCAAAGAACTGGTATTTAGAAAATCATTCTTGGAAATTGCATACTTGCTTTGATAATTGTGTCAGGTACTCCCAGGTGTAAATGATTTCATGCAGATATGGATGTTAAATTTGTGAATGTCTGTGCTGGTTAAATAAGCCTGTGAAGTCTTTTGAGAAAGACAGCTTTGCCAACTGTCTTGTTGGCTTGAACACCTTAGACACCATTATTGGGCCCAACTGCCTGAGGACAGCAACCATGGAACCCTGCACTTGCCTTGCATAGCACTAATGCTCAACAATGCTGAAAAACCTCAGTACAAAGCAAAGTAGTATATTACTTCTCTTTGTTATACAGGTATGAGCTAACATCAGGCATAGAGCTATGCTCCACTTTTATTTATTTATTTAAAGATTTATTTTATTTTTATTAGAAAGCCAGATATACAGAGAGGAGAAGAGTCAGAGAGGAAGAACTTTCATCCGTTGATTCACTCCCCAAGTGGCCACAACAGCCGGAACTGAGCAAATCTGAAGTCAAGGGCTTCTTCTGGATCTCCCACAGGGTGCAGGGTCCCAAGGCTTTGGGTCATCCTTGACTGCTTTCCCAGGCCACAAGCAGGGAGCTGGATGGAAAGTGGGGCTGCCAAGATTAGAACTGGTACCCATATGGGATCCCGGCAGATGCAAGGTGAGGATTTTAGCCACTGGGCCACTGTGTCTGGCCCATACTCTACTTTCATGGACAATAACTCAAATCTCAGAAGTAACTCGTGGGGCAGGTGCTGTTACAGTCCCATGTAGGAGATTTAGAGGAAGCTCCTGGTTTCTGGCTTCTGACTGACTCTGATTTGGCCATTGCATCCATCTAGGGAGTGAATAAGCAGATCTCTGTCTCTCCCCCTCCTGTATCTGTATCTTGAAATAAATAAATAAGTCTTGAATAATACAACACAAAATCTATTTTTATAATTAAGTGTTGAATGTCTCATGTAATTTATTGAATTCAGTACTGAAAGTGAAAGCTAGAATGGTTTTATTGGCACACTTGCATCAGTTGAAAACTGTATTTACCATAGGAAAAGTGTGACACAGGTTATTTAATCTCACAAAGCTGATTTGAATTCTAGTCAGCTGGTCCTATCACTGTATAACTACTAACAACAATTGAACTTAATTAGTCCCCAGCTGTAGGCAACTGCCTAAGTTGTCTTGTACATAGACAAGTATTACACTGCTGGGAGAAAAGCAGCCAGCAAATGGCAGGCATCCTGGGCCTGATTAATGTCAAATTTGTGTTACCTATACCGGTGTGTGTAATATATATGTATATATGTATATAATACATACATGTATTATATGTATATAATATATGCATATGTTTTATGTATATATTCACACACACATGTTAAAGTTACGTGCGGAAGGCAGGAAATACCAGGTCACAGCAGTTCTCAGGTGTGGGAGGGGGCTGTAGATTACTCAGGAACATACTGGATTGGAAGTGGTTGAGGGCATGTTTGACAGCGGAGGAATGACTTCTGGGGTCTTCCACAGACTGGGTATTTGCACTCATAGGTAAGCAAGGGAACTGTGATGGAGTGGTTTAGAGGGGGGAAGATGGAGGGCATGTCTGGGTCAAGTGAAGTCATATGGCCACATGGGAGACTCGGACTGGGCTGAAGAGTGTTGCTTGCACCTGTTGGCACATGCAAAAGCTGGAGCTGAGAGGCCATGCCTGGCTGGGCTAAGCTGTAGAACCCTCCCGTGAGTGTTGGAACCATGTGAGGTTGGGCCATAGCAACAACCAGAATGCAGGGGAACTGGATCTGGGCAGATCCTATAGGACAGTTGGGGGCTTACCTCTGTGGTGCTGCAGGACCACTGGTCTGCATGGAGAACTGGGAGTAGTGATTGGCTGAGCCAGCTGGACTGCAGAATTCACCTGACATGGGAGCCAGGACTGGGAGTGGGCCAGGCTGGGTCAGGCTACAGTACTCGCTGGCACTTGCAAAGGTCAGGACTGAAGACAGATGACATGGCATCTGCCAAAACCTGGGAGATGTGGGTCTGGGAGCAGGCCTGGTAGGGAAATTTGGGGAACTCAGCCTGTTGTACTGCAGGATCTGTTGGTGAGAATGAGAGCAAAGGCTGTGAGTAGGCTAGGGGTTAGGTTAGTCTGTAGAACCTGTTGGCCTATGTGTGACTCAGGCCTGGGAGCAGGCTGGTCTTGGCCAGTACAGCATACAATGGCATGAGCTGGAGCAAGGACAGGGTACAGGCCAGGCTGGGTTGGACCACAACACCTGCCAATTCACATGAGGACTGGGACTGCTGCACCCACTGGTAAGAGCTGGGACTGTGGTGGGGGCCAAGCTGAGCCAGGCTGTAGTACCTGCTGGTGAGTGCTGAGACTGGGGACAGATCATCTCAGAGTGGGCCACAGTACCCCCGGCACACTCAAAACATGGGGCTGGGAGCAGGCCCAGTAAAGAAACCTTGGGGACTTCCTTGCTGGGTTGCAGTCTCCATTGGTGAGCGTGAGAGCTGAAACAGGGGGTGGGCCAGTCCGGGTGTGGGCCTGGCTGGGCTAGGCCATAGCACAGCTGGCAAGTGCAGGACTGGGTGCAAGTCATGTCAGACTGCACCACAGTACCCCCTGGCAGGCACAAGATCAGGGAATGGGAGCAGTCCTGGTAGGGGAACTGTGGACACTTCCCTACTGAGTTGCTGCTCCCTTGGTGTGCGTGAGAGCCAGGGCTGGGGACAGGACAGGGAGGTCAAGGCAACAGCACACATTGGAATAAGTGTGGGCTGAATCTGGAGGCAGATTAGGCTGAGCTAAACTGCAGCACCCATGGGTGTGCATGTGAGCCAGATGGAATGCAGCATGGCTCAGGCTAGCCTGCAACACAGGCTGGCACACACAAAAACTTGGGCCAGGGACGGCCCAGGTTGGAGTTATGGGAGGTTGCCCCAACTAGGCTACAGCACTAACTGGTGTGCATGAAGACCACATGTGGCAGGCTGAGCTGGGATAGGCTGCAGCACCTGTCCCAGCATCAGTTCACATGAGAGACTGGTCTGGGGACAGAATTGAGCAGGCAGCTATTCACCAGTATGTGCATTGGCTGGTGCAGGTGACAGACCAAGCCTGACCCTGTACTGGCTGGTGCGCACAAGAGTCAAGTCTGAGGTCACCCCAGGTGAGGGTTTTTGGGGAACTCCCAAAATAGATGGTTGGACTCAACCCCAGCCATAGGGATAATCATAGGATTTGTGGTACGACATCGGGGTCCACTTATTGCAACTGAACCTCCTCAGCTGCTGAGGCCTGTTTTGTGGATAGCATGCCTAGATGTACATAGTGGATATGAGCCAGCTCATATAGGGTATTCAGTGCTTCATCAGAGAATGGAAAAAAGCAGAACACGTTGGCCCACTTTGCTGGCTAAGGTTTGCACCATATTTCTGGGTCTACGGATGCAACTGAGGTGGACTTGGTCAGCCAATAGACCTTGGAATGATTTTCTTAACCCTGGTGCAATGAAGCTGACAGCGTATGAGAACTATCAAAATCACTCAAGTAACACCCTTGGCACATTCTTCCCCACCTCGGAGTCTCTAAGGTGTTATCAAAGGACCATCCCCCATCCCTGGGTACTGACGTAGTTTGACAGCAAGGAGTGGGCCCCTCCTCTCCCGCCCTTTGGACACAGAAGAAAAAAAATTGAAACATCTCTCCCACTCACCTTCCTTCATACCTCGACCCCCCACACCCTAATGGGAGGCTCACATGGATACGCATCTCTCTCAACTATGTAAACAATATTAACAATAACACTTTTTAAAAAAGAAATCAATTGGATTATTCATCACTGGGTTAGAGTTTGGATCTTTTTTCACTCCAATGAAATAAAAATTGTGTGGTCGGGCCCAGCGCGATAGCATAGTGGTTAAGGTCCTCGCCTTGCATGCACCATCGGACAGTGAACCATCAGACAGAAAATCTCCCTGTCTCTCTTCCTCTCTGTATATGTGAGTTTCCAATAAAAATAAAGAAATCATAAAAAAAAAAAACCCACAAAATTGTGTGGTCATGAATGAGACTGTCATGGACTGCAGCCTCTCCAAGTTGTCTTAAACTTGCTTTCAGGACACCTAGCATCTTTGATCTCAGCTTCCAACAAGGGGATTAGCATCTTTTTATAAGAGTTAAGGTAGATGCATTGGTTTACCCTTTCCCCACACAATACTCACAAAGCTGATCAATGTGTACCACGTGGGTACCTATCACACTTTTAAAAAAAGATTTATTTATTTTATTGGAAAGACGGATATCCAGAGAGGAGGAGAGACAGAAGATCCTCTGTCCGATGGTTCACTCCCCAAGTGAGCACAATGGCCAGAGCTGAGCCAATTTGAAGCCAGGAGCCAGGAGCAGGAGCTGGAGCTCTTCCCCCAGGTCTCTCACGCAGGTGCAGGGTCCCAAGGCTTTGGGCCATCTCAGACTGCTTTCCCAGGCCACAAGCAGGGAGCTGGATGGGAAGTGGAGCTGCCGGGATTACAACCAGCGCCCATATGGGATCCCAGCGCATGCAAGGCGAGGCCTTTAACCACTGCACTATTGTGCTGGGCCCACCTAACACAACTTTTTGTAAAACAGCTCACACTGAGATAAACACAGAGTCGACTTGTCTTTGTAAACAGTGGGTATTCTGCACAAAACAGCACCACGGAGATGCACAGCCTTCTGTGAAGGGCTGGTAGCTTTAAAGCAATGCTGAGGGGCCCAGTGCAGTAGCCTAGTGGCTAAAGTCCTTTCCTTGCAGGCCCGGGATGCCATATGGGTGCTGGTTCATATCCTGGTGATTCCACGTCCCTTCCGTGGCCTGGGAAAGCAGTCAAGCACAGCCCAAAGCCTTGGGACTCCGCACCCATGTGGGAGACCCAATAGAAGCTTTTGGCTCCCGGTTTTGGATCGGCTCAGCTCCAGCTGTTGTGGCCACTTCTGGAGTGAAGCAGCAGATGGAAGATCTTTCACTCTGTCTCTCCTTTACTCTGTAAAGCTGCCTTTCTAATAAAAAGAAATCTTAAAAAAAAAAAAAAAAAAGCAATGCAGGTAACAGAATCTATCTTCCATCCACTAGTTTGCTACTCAAATGCCTGTAAGTGGATGGAGTTCACTCAAGCACTTTAGCCATCATCTGCTGTCCTGTTGGGGACACACATGAATAGGAACCTGGAACCAGAAATGCAGCCAGCCAGGTCTTGTACCCAGCACTGACACAAGATGTTGGCATCTTAACTGCTACCCAAATGCTGGTTCTTTCCCCCAGGCCCATTCTAAACTACCTAAACGGTCACCCCTTCACTCTTCTTGGGCTCCCAAATGGAATCTTAACTCTTCCTGCCAACACTTGTTATGCACTGACATGTATGTTCAAGTCTGTCCTTGTTGAGGTTTACTGGGCAACAATTCTCAATTGAATCTATCTTAAGATTTTTAAGAAATACATCAGTTTAAGTATTACACTCTAGAACTTTCTATAGTTACTTCCAGAGATGTAAACAGGTGATTGGTGTTAATCTTAAAAAGTTTTTTTTTTTTTTTTAAAGATTTATTTATCCCGCTACAGTCAGATATACAGAGAGGAGGAGAGACAGAGAGGAAGATCTTCCGTCCGATGATTCACTCCCCAAGTGAGCTGCAACGGCCGGTGCGCGCCGATCCAAAGCAGGGAACCTGGAACCTCTTCCGGGTCTCCCACGCGGGTGCAGGGTCCCAATGCATTGGGCCGTCCTCACCTGCTTTCCCAGGCCACAAGCAGGGAGCTGAATGGGAAGTGGAGCTGCCGGGATTAGAACTGGCGCCCGTATGGGATCCTGGCGCGTTCAAAGCAAGGACCTTAGCCGCTAGGCCACGCCGCCAGGCCCAAAAACAGTTTTTATTGGTGTAAACAAGTGGACAAGCAGAACTAGTTTTCAATAAAAACATTAGGTGACACCATGGAGATAACACGTATCACCAGGCTACTGCTAATCACATCTGTACACGAAACCATTTTCCCATCTTTCCACCTATATAAGCTTTATCCCAGGATTCACTTTTGAACTCAAGGATTTTCTTTATTAAGAATGCTTAAGTTTGGGGCCAGTGGCATACTAGGCTAAGCCTCTGCCTGCAGCACCAAGGGTGGGGAGAGGTACCAGTCCATTTTCTAGCTGTTACACTTTAAATTCAGCTTCCTGCTTACGGCGTAGGAATGCAGCAGATGGCCCAAGTCCTTTAGCCATTGTACCTACAGGGGAGACCCAAAAGTAGCTCCTGGCTTTGGATTGACTCAGCGGATGGTAGATCTGTCCCTCATGTAACTTTGCCTTTCAAATAAGTCCTTTAAAAAAAGACTGCTTGATTTTTAAGGTGGTTAAAATCTCTTATGCATTTACATGGACCACAACAGAGCAAGCAGACATGTTGCAGAAGGAAATCTCAGAGCCCAGAATGGAAGACAACCAGTTCAAGATCACTCCGATGCAGCTGCTGTGCTCTACAGTCCTACACGATTCCCATAGGCTTTGATGTCTGACCGGAACGAGCCCAAGTGATAGTGACGGCTTCTGTGCCACCTGCGAGCTGGGGAAGACAGACTTCACTCAAGGCGACTGCAAGCAGGTGACGAGCATTTAGGGTTTATAATTAGACCATTTCTATGTGTCTTATAAAGTAATAACTTCATACTAATGCTTTCTTTCCCCTTTTGTTAAACTCCTAGTAAATGTTATATAATACAAGTGTGAGAAGTATCTTGGTTCCAAAATCCTTGGTGTACTAGAAAACACATTTGCATATCACTTAACAGTCCTGTAGGAAAGAAAAACTTTTAAAATGCGTCTAACCCAACAGTCTCTGGATTTGCTGGTTACAATCACTTTTCCTGTAGTAGCCTCTGTTAAGTATTTTGTGGAACTGATTTACCTTGTTTTTATTTATCATTATTATTTTGCAGAGCACACCACTAGGCAAAGACGTCCCACACAGCATCAATGCTAACAAAGGAAATGTCCAGGATGCAGCTTGTCAAAGTAAAAATTTTTATTCTGATTGATTTCTCAATGTACAGTTCAATATAATGCCAGTTTTTAAAGGCAAAAAATTTGGTTCCACTGAAACTCCATAATGCTACAGAGAGCTACTAGTTTTTCCAGGAAGTAGGTAAACAGCTGGAAACAGAAAGCACAACTTTCTAGCAGCATGGCAACTTAAACCCAGACCTGAGAGGTCTGTAACTTTTACACTAAACATGGCACAAACGTTAGCTGGTGACAGAATTGAGAAATGGGTAACGCGACAGCCACACCGAAAGGGGGACTGTATGTACTAGAACGACAACCAACCAACCAACCAAGGAGAGCTCTAAGGGCTTCAAAGACTCATTATAGAAAAGGGAACCAAGTGTTTGACTCAAATGCTGCTTAGAGCCTTTGTGTAGAGTTACAAATATATATATATATATTTATCCAAAAATATGTTTTATACACAGAGATGAGATCAAAGCTAGCTATAACATAAAGCATTGTCTTTTGTAAGACTATCCACCTGAATTTTCAAATTCTTTAAAGTTAGTGCATTAAATGTTTTCCAAATATATTTACCTGACATTTTTTATAGATATAAATCAAGTATGTATTATTTCTTAAAAGGGTTTGTATGTTAAACAATATTTTTCTAAGATGCTATGCATATCAAACTTATGACAAGCCCCATTAAGAATCATTAACAAACATTATCAAAAAGGGCTATATAAGTATTTACTCTTCATACTAAATAGTTTGAGTTCCAGCTTACAAGTGTTGAAAATGCACAAGAATGATTTTGTTTCACAAATACTGTTATATTGTTTTCATTCAATATATAGGGCAATAATCTCCACATGTTGTAATCATTAGTATTTGTTTTGTTTTGGTAACTGGGCATGTAACACTAACAACCACTAACTATAAAATAAAGCACACAATTATTTTTGTGATCTTTACAAATCCTTTTTTTTTTTTTCAGGTGTAAATGCTACAAAAATTCCTAAAAATTAGAGGACACTGAAAACATATTAAAGTTTGACATCCAACTTTATGGTATTTCCATTTTGCCCTGAAAGATAACCTAAAAAATATGACCTTGTTAGAACAGGTCACCTTGATAATATAAAAAACTGGTGAGAGCAAGAAACTGTATCACTGATATGTGGGATAGTTTTTTCTCGAAATCATTATAAAAATGTTCAAAGATATAAAACCAAATAAAATATGGTGGTGGTCCCTAAACTATTTTGAAGGCAAGTAGCTTAGTCTGAGCTAAAGTATATTTTCACTCACAGTAATCCCCCTCCCCTCAAACACCCTTTAAAAAATGCATGAAACAGTACAACAGCAAGAATCAAAGAGCACAAACTGTATTTCCAAAGAACAGAAAAATATCTAGTGCTGAAAGTTATAGTAAAAAGCAGATTTCTTTGGGGACATTAATCAATTAGTTTATCATTCATTATGAAGATTTCTCTTTTCTATTACGGGGAGAGTCGGCTCCATTTGAAGTCACTGTTCCATTTACACCATTTTCTGAAAAAAATAAAAGGATCAGTGTTATCATCCTTTATGAATGAATGCAAGCAATCATCTTTGCATACAAAGT
The DNA here is from genome assembly GCF_030435755.1 of Ochotona princeps. Taxonomy (NCBI): domain Eukaryota; kingdom Metazoa; phylum Chordata; class Mammalia; order Lagomorpha; family Ochotonidae; genus Ochotona; species Ochotona princeps. The sequence goes on from NC_080840.1 coordinate 55,989,191, forward strand.
TATCTTTGGGAAAAAAAAAATCTCAAATTCCATATATACTCTGGCCCAGAGCAATAATGGCTAAAGTCTTTGCCTTGCATGCACCAGAATCCCATATGGGTGCCCATAGTGTCCCAGCTGTTCCACTTCCCTTCCAGCTCCCTGCTTGTGGCCTGGGAAAGCAGTCGAGGATAGCCCAAAGCCTTGGGATCCTGCATCCAAGTGGGAGACCAAGAAGATGCTCCTGGTTCCTGGCTTCAGATTGGCTTAGCTCTGGCCATTGTGGGCCACTTGGGTAGTTAACCAGCTGATGGAAGATCTTTCTCTGTGTCTCTCCTTCTCTCTGTAAATCTGCCTTTCCAATAAAAATAAATAAATCTTTTCTTAAAATTCCATACATACCAGCATGAAATACATTTCCTGATGCTTAATCTTTACTAATATTTACTTAATATTTACTAATATTTAACCAATCAAAATCTGAAAGCACATTAACCACAAGGAACTCAAGGCATCAAATTAAATTCAAAAATCTTAAAGATTTAGTTATTTACTTGAATGGGAGATGGAAGCAGAAACAGAAAACACACACTATCGCCCATCTGTTGGCTCCCTCCCCCAAAAGAACTGTAATGGCTAGGAACTCCACCCACCATGGCTTCCCCAATGTGGGTTCAGCCTTTTCAAGACATTAGCAGGCAGCTCAATGGCAAACAAGTATGAGATGCTATTGTTACCCGCAGTGGCTTAATGGGGCAGGGCTCATGCAGTGTGTCAAGTTACCTCTTAAGATACCCACAATCAAGTTCTGTCTCTACCTCCAATCCAGCTTCCTGCCAGTGCATAAACTGGTAGGCAGCAAATCTATTTGAGTCAAGTACTTGGGTCCTTGCCCAAATTGGAAGTCCTGGATGGAGTTCCTGGCTCCGGAACTTCAGCCTGGCCCAGCCCTAGCTGTTGTGAGTATTTGAGATATGAACCAGTTGATGGAATGTATCTCTTTCTCTCTCAGTTACTTTGCTTTTCAAGATACGACGTTATAATATTTTACCCAAAAGAAAGCTAGCATGGCAGTTGTAAATTCAGACAAAATGGAGAACTGATAACAAAGAAAGGAAATATTAAATGGGAAATAATTACAGTCTGAAAATTTGATGGAGCTAAGAGCATCTTCAAACAATGCAAAGCAAAACTTGCAAAAGCAGAATTTAAATCCTTTAAGTTCAACAGAAACATTTACCAAAACTGGATCTAGATGGAACTGTGATGAAAGTCTTAACAAATTTTATGCAACTGATATCATTCAGAGGATGTTCTTTTAATCACAGGCAGTAACAAAGGAAACCAGTACACGACCAAGCTTTGCAAATTAAACAATGCAGTTCCAAATAATCTTGGAGTCCACTAAGAAATCACAACTGGAATTACAAAACAGTTTGAACTGAATGATAATTCAGAACTTGCTAAAAGGAATACTGAGGGTATATGCCCTAACCCAAATAAAATATTGACCTGCAAGCATGGGTAACAAAAAGACATTATAAATAGATCGATGCAAATACACTTGCAAATTTATATAAAACAACTAACCTGAGAAACAATTTACCAAAAAAATAGGCAACGAAGTAGAGTATCTGAATAATTCTATTACCTGGGAATGTGTAGCTAAAAGCCTTCCCATAAAGAAGACTCTAGGGAGCGGGGCTGTGGTGCAGTGCATTAAGTCATGGCTTGCAACACCAGTACTCCTAGTGCAGTGATGCTGGCTCGAGACCAGGCTGTTTGATTTCTGTTAATGCGTCTCGCAAGTCAGCAGATGATGACCCACATGCCTGGGACCTCATCATCCTTGGGGAAACTTGGCTGAAGTTTGACTTTGACCTGGCTGAGCCCTAGCTGTTACGACCAATTGGGAGGTGAGCCAGTGACGAAGATCTCTCCACACCCCTCTCTTCGATGTTCTGCCTTTTAAGCTGAAAGACAAAATTCTTCCCATCCAGCTGAAGGCAGTTACTGACTCAACTCCCCCATGGAATCATTTAACCATGGAATCCTGAGGTTATTATATCTATAATTTTGCTAAAAAATAGAATAACTTTTTATAATATTTAGAAAATCAATAATAAATACCCTACAACAATTCGACCCCCCAATCTCAGCATGATTTTTTTTTTTATATTTGAAAGGCACAGAGAGAGAGAGGGAGAAAAAGAAGATAGTAGTAACAGAGAGAGGGAGGGAGAGAAGACAGTAATATCATAGTAGATCACAGGAACTCTGCTGTGGGATCAAGTGTGTCCTGAACAGTGGGTAAGTTCTGTGCCTTAACATCTGCCTCCAGGCATTGTTTTGCTTGATATTTTTTATCCCAGTGATTATAAAACACTGACCGCTGAATACAAACCTGTTCCTTTTCTAGAAGCCCTGCCCTTAGTCACTGCTGGTTTCTTCTTCACAACTGGTGCCTGAAAAGTAGAATGTTCTCTCCACCGCCGAAGCTGGAAATTGATGAACTTCCACATCATGAATGCCTGGGTGATGCAAATGGATGCCAGAACAGCGATCCTGACAAGTATTAAACAAATGAAAAATCAGGGTGTACACAGAAAAGGCCACAAAGTAGTCTGGATCCTAATATGACAGTTACCGCACCTCTTGACAAGATTACACTCATTACATTAATAACTTATTCCAGAAGTGAAAATAAAATGTTTTATAAAACTGTAACAGGTGTGAAAATAAAATGAAATGAGTCTATTTATCCCTGTTAGATGAGTCACATCCTAGAGAAATTGGTAACATACACTGTACAGCAGCATCAAGTGAAGAAAAGGCCCTGGCAGCCGTACCTTACAGCCAGCACATTGAAGTTCCCCGTGCTGAAATCCAGCTTCTGGTTCTCTGCTCTTGCAAGGCCAAAACCGACAGTGAGCACGGAGAGAATCAATGTCAGAAGTCTTCCCAAAACAAAAAGAACTGCCCACAGAGAAAATCTGTAAGGAAAAATGTCAAAAATCCATTTCATAAAACTATGAAGCAAAAAATACTCTATCAGAAATTAGACTACCACTAAACAAATGCATTTTTTAAAGATCCCAGAAGTTTCATACTTCAACCAAGCAAAAAATGTATATATTTACAGAAAACAATGTGCACGAATGGATAAATTCACAGCAATCAGGATTTCCATTTCATTATCATTTGTTTAGAACAGTCAAGTTCCTTTCTTCCAGGGCTTGAAATGTATAACAGGTTACAGTTAATGAATGTCAAAACATAACTTTTCTTCTTACCATGCTGCAAAAGATTCTACAAATGTTTGGGAAATGCTACATATATTGCACACTGAAGACGTGGAAAACCTGTTAGCCCATTTAAAGTTCTAAGATACCCGGCAGAGAAATATGCTCATTTGTATTTTAACTTCATCTCTTTTTGCACGATGTGGAAGTACCGTTAGAACTACTGGAATTCTGGACAATATTTGGAAAATTCTGATCAAAATAAAAGCTGTGCTATAAAGAAAAGGATGTTCAAGTACAATGAGGGATTCCAGTTTTTTCTAAAGTATCTTCTCTATCATTTCTTCTCCAGCAGCAAAACACACAAGTAAGGCAGGAGTTAGAAAATCCCCAGCCCCCTGAAAACTGCAAACTCCAACACAGCATCTTTTCACCAGAGACAGACTATTTTTGGGTGTAAAATACCAACTCTGAATTTTTAAATAGTCTTATTCTATTAAAAATGCTACAAATAGCTTAAAAAGTAATCTAACTGCAAAGAGCAAGAACCTTAGCAATTCACATACTGACATTAATTACCTGCTAGACTGGATATGCTTAACTTACCCTTTCTGATACTTTTCGTCACTAAAATAAAACAGGCGGGAAATATGGAAAAGAAATTCAACAAAATAATGCAGCACCAGAAGAACAAGTCCCAGATGATTCAAGCTGTTAAAAAAACACATACACACATACACTTAAGAGTGGGAAAATTATCAATGAGGACAGATTAGCATATTACCTGATCAACCCACTTAACACACCCCAGAGAGAGTCCAACTTACTTCAAAAGATAAGCTCCAGCAATGTGAAAGAGGTAAAGGCCAATGTAGACAAGCTGACGGGGAACGTCTTCCTGCAAGGAGAAATGTACATCATAGATCAAAGCGCACTGAAACAGTTCTAGGAGAAAGTGAACCAGGCCTGACCGCCCGACCGGCCCACCCAATGCCTTACCAGCCATATGCTTCAGAATGCACTGGACCTTTGCAGGTCTCAGCTCCTTCAGCTGTTCAGAGTGAGGAGCTGGCTTTGCTTCAATTAGACAAACAAAAATCCTTTTTAGGGTTAAGCGCCATGGTAGTGGAGCAGGTGTCATGGCTTAGCAGGTAAAGGTGGGAGCCTGCAGTGCCAGCATCCCTTACGGGCGCTGCTTCAAGTCCTAGCTGACCCACTTGTGATCCAGCTCCCTGCTAATGTGTCTGGGACAGCTGCAGAAGATGCCCCAAGTGGTCAGGCTCCTTATGACCCATGGGGGACACCTGGAAGAAGTTTCTGGCTTTTAACCGCCCTAGCTCTAGCCATTATGGCCATTTGGGGAGTGAACCAGTGAATGGAAAATCTGTGTGTGTGTATGTCTTTAATTCTACCTTTCTAATAAATAAGTAAATATTAAAAGAAAAATCTGGGCCCAGCACAGTAGCCTAGATGCTAATCCTCACCTTACATGCACCGAGATCCCATATGGGTACCAGTTTGTATCCTGGCTGCTTCACTTCCCATCCAGCTCCCTGCCTGTAGCATGGGAATCAATCAAGGATGGCCCTAAGTCTTTGAACCCTGCACCCACATGGGAGACCCAGAAGAAACTTTTGGCTCCTGCCTTGGGATCAGCTTAGCTCTGGCTGTTGCAGCCACGTGGGGAGGGAGCCAGTGGTTGGAAGGTCTTTCCCTGTGTCTCTCCTTCTCTCTGTAAATTTGACTTTCCAATAAAAACAAAACAAATCTTTTTTAAAAAAAGATCTAAGTTTTTTTTCTATTCAATATTAATAAAATTTTAATAAGCATACTTATTTACTGAGTTTAAAGCCCTTCTAATATTGTCCGCTAATTAGAAGTATGCTGTCTTTGTTTACATGAAATAGTGCTAATATTTTTTAGGTATGTGTTAGTCCCTTCATTGTCAGAATTAAAATTTTATCTTCTTACTTACAATACCGTCTAGTTATATATCCTTTTCTCCTGAATTCCTCTGGAATCTGAAGTATCTAAATTTTATTTTTGTTTTCTCTCAAAACTCTTAGCTAGCCCAGTTATATAAAAATTGTACCCCTGCCCCCATGATTTTTTTATTTCCTTGAAAGGCTAAATTTACAGAAGGAAGGGAGAAACAAAGGGAGACTCAGAGAGAATCTTATTTGCTGCTTCCCTCCCGAGGTGGTTACAATGGCCGAGGCTGAGCAGGTCTGAAGCCAGAAGCTTCTTCAGGGTCGCCCATATTGGTTCGGAGGCCCAACCACTTGGGTTGTCCTCTGCTGCTTTCTCAGGCGCACTAGGGAGCTGGACTGGAAGCAGAGCAGCCATCAGTCAAACGTGTCCATATGGTATGCTGGCCGTGCAGGTGGCAGCTTCACTTGCTGTATCACAGCGCTGGCCCTAAAAACAGTGCTTTTAAAAATACTAAGACCCACCATGACATCAAGTTAGGGGTCATACCAGCAGCTTGTTTTAAAAAGATTTTAATTGGAAAGTCAGATATACAGAAAGTAGGAGAGACAGAGGGAAAGATCTTCTATCTGCTGGTTCACTCCCCAAGTGGGCCACAATGGCCAGAGCTGAGCTGATCCAAAGCTAGGAGCCAGGGGCATCTTCTGGGTCTCCCACATGGGTGCAGGATCCCAAGGCTTTGGGCTGTCCTGGACTGCTTTCCCAGGTTACAGGCAGGGAGTTGGATGGGAAGTGAAGCAGCCAGGATATGAATCAGTGTCCATAAGGGATTCTGGTGCGTGCAAGGCAAGAACTTTAGCCACTAGGCTACTGCGCTGGGCCCAAAAGCATCTTTTAAACTATGAAATAAAACAAAATATTGCAGAGTGCACAGCACACTCTCTCATGAAGATTTTACTAGCCTTTTTATTTGGAAGGGTTATAGTTCACTCCCCAAGTGGCTGCACTGGTCAGGGCTGAGCCAGGAGCTTCACCCAGATCTCCCACATGTCTGCTGCAGTCCAGGCACTTGAGATATCTTCTGTTGCCTTTGCATGCACATTAGCAGGGAGCTGGGTCAAAGTGGAAAGCTGAGACATGAACTGGTGCCAAAATGGGAGGTCAGCACTGCAGGTGGTAACTTTACTTGCTCTGCCACTAGGCTGACCCCTATTCCAGAATTTACATACCAAAACATATACTGAATTATGATGTATTTTTTTTTCATTTTGGGTTTCAGAAAAATGTCTTTTAAAATAAAATTTTACCAACATAAGCTGACCAAATGGCTGTTAACTGATGAAAAGCCTATACCTCATTCCTATTCCCTATGCTTCTGGAAGTCTTATACACACACACCCCACCACCTCCCCCACTCCCGTAAGATTTACATTAGCCTTGTTAGTACTATAACTATTAATTATGATGATTAAAACGATCTGCTGCTGGTGACCAACCAAGCTGCTTTCCTCTAGAATCTCATCACACTCATCTCCTGTGTCTAGCACAGTGGAGCCCAGGACCCTTGTGGTCGGCCATGTGTTCCCTTCATTAGGACAGAGTTTTTTCACCAGATAGTCTAAGAAACAGTAACGATTTTCATGTCTAGTTTTGAAATGAAGAACTTTTTCTGGTAAGACAAGCACAAAAATTGTTGAAAAAGTAGAACATGAGACAACCTCAGTAGCAGTAATACATGGCACGAAACTTCGGGAACATTCTGAAGGCATGATACCAGGTTTACGTGGGTTCTTCTAAAATGAGCCAGAATTAGCTCTAAAAATAAGTGGTCTTACGATCAAGTCACATCACTTTCAAACTTCTAATGAAATATTTTCCTTACAGAATGAAAGACAGCAAGAGAAAAGGCATGGAGATAGCATGCTGAAGTTTAGGCACGAACAACTCTCTTCTGTTGTAATAATTTCAGAAAATGCATGGTATTACCAATGTGATCTCACATACTACAGATACAGACGTGTCACCAGGTATGACTTGTGTGGAAAAGAAGCTAAAAAATAAATTTATTATGGCAAAAAAATGTGGAAATCCAGCAACATGCTACTACTTTAATAAATTTCTATTGTTACAAGAAAATAACTTTGGGGAACAGAGTTGTAGCACAGTAAGTTAAGCTACTACTTACGATGTCAAAATCCCACATGGATACCTGCTTGAGTCCCAGCTGCTCTACTTCTAATCCAGCTTCCTGCTAATGCACCTGGGCAAAGCAGCAGAAGATGGTCTAAGTACTTGGTTCCCTGCCACTCAAGTGGGAGAACAACATGGGAGTTCCAGGCTCTCAGTTTGCCTCGCCTGGCTGTAGCAGGGAATGAACCACAGAACGGAAGATCTCTGGTGCTGTCTCCCTAATTCTGCCTTTGAAATAAGTAAATCATCTAAAGAAAATAAAATGTTTTTAAATACCTAATAAGGGAATCAGTAAGATATAAGAAAAGATGATACACTCTGGAAAAACTTAGCTAGGTAACTTCAAAAAGTGATAAATGACAGATATTAATACCCAACCTGCAAATGAACAGTATCAATAGCTTTTATGAAGCAGGAATGGGTTAACAAACATTCTAATTTAAAACTTATATCATATGCAACTATATGTAAACATAATGAAACAAAAATAGAATATCAGAAATAAAACACTTGGCTATTTCATGGCTTCCCTAAAAGTTCATTTATTCAAGTCAGTGGAGAAATGGTATTTTAAATCTTCTCATGGGCAAAGTGGAGAGCTGCTCCTATTAAAGTAGATAGTGCACGTACTTTGAATTTTCTTACTTAAAAACAATTAAGTCATCTGTGACTAATATACCTCTTGAATTGCAAAGAGTATGCCCTGCCTCCTCTGTCTGCAGAGCTGGTTCAAAACAGCCCCTGCACTGATTTCTTCCAGTTAAGAATTCTTCCAAAAATAATTTCATAGAGTAAATTTTAAGAAACTGTTTAACACATATGCAGCTGCTACTTTCAAATTATGCTAATTACTTGAAACAGTTACTTTCAACTGTCATATGTAGGTGTTAAAAAATAGTTTCAGTTAAGTTTTAACTTATGTAAATTATTCCATAAAAATTAGATTGCATTTCTGGAGAAATGCCATCTGGCAGAAGCTGATAAGAGAGAGCTTCAGGAACTGAAATGAACAATTATTTTGAAATGTCCCTTAGAAGTTACCACAGTCAGTGAATGGGATTTACACATGGACTAACAATGAAACTGACAGGTGTTATGCCCACTGGTACACAAACACCTAATGAAAGCTTAAAACATTTCAGCCACATCAAGAAACTGTTACACAGTAAGTAGCACTGTGTAATACTGCAATGACCGAAATGTCCTACAGCTCTCCTGTCCAAACTATCATCCCCCACAAATGTGGTCCAGGGGCGCCTGAAGCATGCCTAGAGTGCCCAAAGTAGTTCACCTTGTTTTCATTTAATGATAATTAGTCATATGTTGTCTAGAAGCTACAGTTTTGGGCAGTACAGCTTTAACACAACTAGGATTTACAACAGGAGCTTACTAACCAGGGAAGGATTACTGGAAAACTGTCTTTGGCCTAGAAGGATCTTCATCTGAATCGTTATAATCAACTTGGTCAGACATTGTATTTTGTTAAAAAAAAAAAAAAAAAAAAAAAAGACTGCCTGCCATGGCACACAGCACTATTTTCTGATGTGGTGCTGTTTCTTAATCCTAGCGGACATCATTGGCTGCAGACACAAGCCAATAGCAAATCAATGGCAAAACCGGGAAGTGACCACAGGACACAGACAAATACTCTGTAGCTTTGGGAAAAGCAGAGATAAACTGGTCACTGGATAGGCTGTTGCACTTATTAGGATGGCTTCTCAAAATAGGCTTCTGAAAAAATGTGCTTAATTTACACACACACAAACGGGCACGCACACACACAATGTAACAGAGCATACTGAGTCCTCATAGTCTGAGAACCTAGCCTTAGCTTCTAACAAATGACTACATTTGCTTCATCTATATCTCTTCCCTCTTTCCTCTCTTCCAAAACTTTTTGAAGTAAATCCCATATAACATTACATATATGAGGATTTATTTCTTCACAATGCCTGATCTTTTGTTAGAGGACAAAGCTATTTCAGGAAAAACAACTGGTATGTTGGATTATAAAATTACAGAAGGGGTAGATACTAAGGTGCTCTTGGGATGCCTGTGTCTCACCCGGAAGCACCTCATTCTGGTCCAGCTTCCTGCTAACCAGTCTGGGAGGTAGCAGATGATGCCCTGACTAGCTGAGTCCCTGCCTCCCACATGGCTCCTGCCTCGTGGCTCTGGCCTGGCCAAGCTCTGGCTGTTGCTGGATTTCAGGCAGTGAACCAGTCACAGGAAGATTTCGGTTTCTATTACTCTTCCTTTGAAATAATAAATGAAACTTCACATAAGGAATCAAATTAGAGAATACTGATATACATGAAGTTCAAGAGAAGGAAGAGAGTCTAGAGAAGAGGTGGAATAGCTGGGACAAACTCTCAGATCATTATGCAAGCGGCTTTGGTAGTTTATAACAAACAGAAGCCAGGACAGGTTTCAGAGGAAAGAGCCTGTTAAAGGACACAAAGCTGACTTTTGGGAACCCAAAGCCTGACTTCAGAAGTGCCCAGAAAGGCGGCTGGTTCAAGGCTCCAGTAGTTTACTCATTTGCTCAAACACCTTTTCCACAGGCCAAAACAGGAAGGCCCCACCCCCTCAGGAGAGGCTAACTTGGTGAATATTTAACTATGATTTTCTTTTTCCCAATGCTGAAGCTTTCTTTGGGATCGGGCCCACCATACTGCTAGCTGTAGAGTAAACGGACTGATCTTTTTCGTCTCAATAGTGAAATATATTGCAAAGAATATCAGTATGATGAAACTAAAATCACCTTTAAAAATTTTTGTTTAAATTTTACTTTAATTTAGAATGTCCTAACAATTTTAAAATGAATTATTAGCATGTCAACCACAGATGATTTACCTCTAAATTAAAATACACAAAGGGTTTTTTTCAAAAAATACTTGGAAGTTTTAGTTTTTAGGAAAGGGTGGTGCTGGAATAATAAAAGGAAAGGGTCAAAGTGAGAAAGTAGGAGGGAAGGCAACAACATGAAGAACAGTTAATTTCAGAAACACTTTTCAATAATTTCCAGCTTACTTTTTTGGTTTTCTGGAAGTAAAGTTCAGGAAACGCATGAAACCAGTAAGCCAACTGTGATATGTAGAAAAACTTCATTTGAAACCTGCACAAGACAAGAAAGTGAAAAAAAAAAATGCATTTAAAGCATATTTTTAAAGAAAAAAAGTAAACGAATACTGGGCATCAGGATATAATAAGTAGCAGCCTCTGTGTTACCATTACCCCACAATTCACTGCGCACCTGTAAGAGCTCTTGTCTCCTTGGGACACTGCCACCATCATCCCATCCTGCACACACCCCTTCTCCCCTAAACTCACAGCAGGCAAGCTGTTCACACAGATCCTAGGTGGGTGCACTGGAACCCCAGCAGTCATTAAGTACTGATCAGCATGTCTCACTGACTACTGGAAAGGCAGCAAACATCACCCAAAGAACTATGAGACTTCCTCAAAATGAGGACAGGAAGCCAAAAAGGCCGACATAGAATTAAAGCACATAGATTAGTGATCACCTGAAATGGGAATAATCCCAATTTGAAGTATTTTCTGGCATTTTTCTTAGGGGAATGTAGTAATTCCATCTGGATGGAACATGCAGAGAATTCCAAACAAATAGAGGCAGGGCAAGAAGGGCTGGGGTAGGGGAGGTGCGGGGCGTGATGGGTGTAGAGGAGAGGTGGGGGAAGCAGTGTACTAGTAGAACAAGCCTCCTGACTATAGCACTGACATCCCATATGGGTGCTGCTTCAAGTCCCACTGGCCCCACTTCCTGCTTACAGAGTGGGAAAGCAGTGCCTTATGGCTCAAGCCCTTGAACCCCTAGACCCACTTGGGAGACCTGGAAGAAACTCCTGGTTCCTGGCTTTGCGAACTGGCTTTGCACTGACCATTGTGGCCATGTGAGGAGCAAACCAATGAATGTTAGATCTCTCCCTTTCTCTCTCTGTAAATCTGCCTAATAAAAATAAATCTTAAAAAGAAAAAAAAAGCACACAAGAGTTCCTCAGGAGATAAATCCTAATCAATTTAGAATCAAGTTTCCTACTTTGCTTGTAGACATTTATAGACTATTTCCAAGTCTAAAAAAAGCAGATTTTCAAATATCCATTTGGCTGTAAAACATTTTTGAAATCCATGCATATTTTTCCAAAACATTTTCCATAAACTTTTTGTATATCAGCCCTATGCATGTATTTAAAAATCTGCTTTTTAAAATCAAAATATACTTATTTTTACTTTTTATTATAATGAACTTTTTAAAGTATCTTGGTATCTCTCTAGCCTTCCCACTTCCCCTTTAAGCTTCCTTTTCCCTCTCCTTATGAAGTTGAAAACAGATGGCCTGATAAAATTCACTGAGTTAGTACAATTTTTTTTTTTAAATCAGAGAACGGGGGCTGGCATTGCGGTATAGTGGGTAGAGGCACTGCTTGAGATCCAGACATCTATATGGGCACTGGTTCATTTCTGACCCAGCTCCCTGCTAATGGCCTGGAAAAAGCAGCAGAATACCACTCAAGTGCATACACTCCCGTAACCACCACATAGGAAACACAGAAGATGATTATGGACACCTACAACTTACCTGGCGTAACAAAGTACACAGAATAAAAAGAGATAGTTCCTTCTGCCACTAACATATATTATAATATTGTTGGATAAAAATATGATCCAACTATAGAACAAGACAAAATATATGCCAAAATGAGGCATTTTGGGATACACAAGGCCAACGGAGATAACATACCAAGGAAAATTAATGTGGACCAGTAGTACCAGAGCTAGGCTTCAGCAATGAGGAAATTCTTGGAATGATTTTGTAATCACTGGACTACTGACAGCACAGTACAGAAATACAGTGGGCAGGCCTGGCCTGATGGAATAGCTTATAGGCTAAATCCTCACCTTACAAATGCTGGGATCCCATATGGGTGTCAGTTTATGTCCTGGCTGTTCTACTTCCAATCCAGCTCTCTGCTTGTGGCCTGGGAAAAGCTGTGAAAGATAGCCCAAAGCTTTGGGACCCTGAACCTGTGTGGGAGACCCAGAGGAAGCTTCTGGCTTCAGATCGGTTCAGCTCCAGCCACTGTGGCCATTTGGGCAGTGAACCAGTGGATGGAACATCTTAAATTTCTCTCTTTCCTTCTTTCTGTAAATCTGATCTGCCTTTCCAAAAAAAAAAAAAAAAAAAAAAAAGGCACTGGTTCTGATCCCGGCAGCTCCACTTCCCATCCAGCTCCCTGCTTCTGGCCTGGGAGAGCAGCAGAGGATGGCCCAAAGCCTTGGGATTCTACACTCGCGTAGAAGACCTGGAAGAGGCTCCGGGCTCCCAGCTTCGGATCGGTGTGGCTCCAGCCTTTGCGGCCGCTTGGGGACTGAATCAAAAGATAGAAGATCTTCCTCTCTCTCTCCCCTCCTCTATGTATATCTGACTTTCCAATAAAAAAAAAATAAATAAAAAATATATCTTAGAAAAAAAAAGGAAAGAAATTGGGTGGGACAGAAGAAATAGTCCCTAGGCTTGAAAGCTTATAGCAGAAAGTAAGGCAGGCATGAAAATGCACTGGGGACAAAGTGCATATATTATGCAAAGAAAAGGAGCAACAGAAGGAAGATGGGGTCCTTCAGAGGAGAAAGGAGAGCAACGTAAGATGGAGTACTCAGCTGAGATTACTGTTAAAATTGGCTCTCTCACGCTAACCAAGACGTTGAAAAGACTACAGACATAAAAACCCTGCATAAATTACATGACTTACGTCATCAGGCTATGGGGATAAGCCCTCCACAAGATAGTTGGGTCTGAGATGTAGTTTTCCTAAGAAAAAAAGATAAAAATTAATCCAGAACGTAATGCAAATTTCTCAGAAAATAATACAGTATTTTCATTCCTTAACATTTGTTTCTCTGTGCAGGTACCAAAGAGTCAACTAACGTCAAACATATTAGTTATTTTCAATTCAATTTGAATTGCTTACTTAATGAAGTGAAAATCCATGTGAGAGACAGAAAGCAAAATAAAAAATCATTTCTGGTGTTCAAAAAAATCTTTCAGTCCAGTAGAATAAAAAACACACAGACATACAAGCAAACGCGAAACAAGGACTACACAGCAGCGGCACACGGCAGGGTAACGGCAACCACAGGAGACGGCTTCTGGTGTGGGTGAGCAGGGAAACAGCTAAGGAAAGGACAGCAACTGACTGGAGAGGCAGGCTCAGAGTGCAGCCTCGGCGTATGAATCACGTGCACAAAACACTGCCCAGCTCTTCCTTAGGCCGTCAGGTCTGTTTCAGTGAGAATTATGGCATAGCCAACAACAGAAAACATCTTAGTAAACTTTTCCAACAGAAGTGGAACTGTTAATACATTTTTTTTTAATTTAAACTTAAGTTTACATTCTGATATATTTGTCAAGTCTAATTAAAGCAGCAAAGTGTTGTACTCTGGGAGATTTCTTAGCCTGCTATTCATCTCCGACATGCTGATTAAAAAAAAAAATTATGTGCCTAACAAAGTATGTAACTATACAGGTGCCGTATAAATCTGAGGGTTTATTACTGCTAATATTAAAGTTGATGTCTTCATTATCTAAAGTGACATAACGAAGGGCTTGATCACCTAACAGAAAAGCCATATTTTTAGATGGCTTAAAGTAGAAAGGACTGGAAACACTGTAATTCATGTAACCTAGTAAAGCGCATCACTGATATCCTTTCTGCTGTTACAGCAGTGTCTGTAAATGACTACTAGATACACGAAACAGAGCATCAAAACACGAGTAAAACTTTCTGAAACTGTAATGTAAATTTTTTTTTGCTTTTGCTGCATAAAAACGAGAGAGAAGTTTACCACGAAATCTCTTTATTAATAATAGTTTATCAGTAGAATTCCAATTTTTATGTGACAAAAGAGAATAATATTAGAGGGACATACTTACAGAGATTAGAATGAATGTGCCCCAAACACAAGCAAAAAGGTAGAATGCACTAAGTTGACCAGATTCATTAAACTTGCTGTGTTTCGTTTTGGAGAAGTGCATTCGCCTATTAATTTTCTAAAAGTAAAAACAGCCATAAGTAATGAAGAATAAAATATATGTGCTTACATACATATATATACATATATAGACTATCATACCAGGGGGAACTGGTACTTTACAAAATATAGATTTCTGAGATTGAATACTTACATCCAACACATACTCTTGAATTATGGCATGAATAATTATCGCCACTAGCATGTAGAAGAAAACTGTAGCCAAATCTTTGATACCATAGTGATAAAGGGATGCTGATTCAGCAGCTTGTTCTTCTAAAGGCCAAAAAGGACACACATACACAAAAATATACGTAAGATTATAAAAACGGCACCGAGTACAACACAGTTATGGAAACAAACGAAGGAAAACTAACCTAAAAAAGTTACACACAAACACACTTAGTTGTTGGATATTTTGAATCTTAGGGGGCAATGGCAATGGAGGAAGAGACTGTCTAGAAATATAAAACTTCAGAAATTACTTACAAAGACTTGACACATGTTAGTCACAGCCATCAATGACCAAAAAACGGGGGGGGGGGTAATATTTTATAAATTGGTTATTATCCCAGGGTTATAGATCACATTGATAAAATTGCAATTAGCCTATTTGCCCGCCTTACCAAAAAATTCAAAATTTCCCATCTCTACTTTCAAAGTAGATACTATATTAAGATTCAGATGGAAAAACTGATTGACTTGTATCTGATTTAGTTTGGAGAGGATCTTGAGATAGGGACACGCATCACTTAAAATTGTTTTTAATCCTTGCAATTAATACATTTTGTTCAAAACAAATCTTAAGCAAAATACTTGCAAATTGCCGTACCATACTGTTCTCAAACTCTAGTTGACAGGGACCATTTAGCTAAAACAAATGCTCTTGGCTGGCATATTCAAATTTCAGGCCAACGGGGTACACATTTGGCACAGTGGTTAGGAGGCTATGTGGGCTACTTCCTGTAAAATGCCAGTTTCCCACCAACATGCACCTCACAGGCAGCAGGTGATGGTTCAAGTGGTGGGGGCCCTGCCACCTATGTAGGAAACCCAGATTGAGTTCCTGGTTCCTGGGCTCAGCCTGACCCAGCCCTCATTGTTACGGGCATCTGGGGAATGAAATAATGAATGGATGGGGAGATTTTTCTCTGTCTCTTCTTCTCCTCCCTCTGCATTTCAGGTAAATAAAAAGGACAGCATTGTAGGGTTTTTTTCAGGTTGATATCAAAGTCAATAACCAATATTTGTAAAATCACATATAGCTAAACAAAAACCCAATTCAACATTACATTTGAAGTAGAAAACACGTGGGTAGATTCACTACCTGAATATTATTAGTTCATCAATACTCAAATACCTCCTATCTCTTACCCAGGCTTGTTAATCTTATTATCATATTCAACTACAATTATTTTGCAAAAAACAACCTGATTTTCACGGAGCATGACTTAGAAAAAATTTAAATAGATGAAAAACACAGTTAATATACTGTTACCAGATAATTTCTCAAGTTCCCTGACATTCTTTCTAATCCAAATAACTGCCTCTAAACCAACTTTTTTTTCCGCAACAGAAAGTGAAAATAAAATGAACTCCAAAGGATCGTAACAGGGTCAAACTGTAACTTACAAGTCAGAGAAACCGAACGTTGAATATACTGCATTTACAGAAGGCTTGACAGAACGACGACACTTTAAAGAAATCTAAAATTTTTACTCCTAGAATTTTCTTCAGCAAAGATCGGAGGGCAGAGGAGCCAACATAAAAGGTTCTTTGATAGAATTTCAAGTCCTTTGATGAAATCATGTAATAAATACTCAATATGTAAAACTAATGTTCATACAAAATATAGGATGAAGTCAACTGAAACCATCAGATCTTGCATTACAAAAATAATACAAATAACCTTTAGCTTAACCATGGAAGAGATCTGCTGAAGATTAATACAGAACCTGGGATTTGTGTAAATTTCTGTTTGAACTACTTAAAATAGAAAATTCTTAATAAAAAAGTACCTACCTGTTGCAGGGAGGGTCACATTGTACTGAAGAGTAACAAAAATAATAGAAGCCTTTGCTGTTATCTAGAAAGAAAAATAAAATCAAGTCAGTGTGGCCTTCTACCACAGAGACCTAAGGCAAAGACATTACCAGCTGCCCCAGATCTGAGAACCACCAGCACTGGAGCACCTGTCAGACACAGTGAGAACTCCTGATTACAGAAAATTGGCAGCTAGCATAAGTTATCAGCCATTCTTTATTTTTTCTCACAAAGTATTTGCTGCACTTCAGATGAGATGGTGTAATTCATCCCTAACTTCACATGATACCTCCCTGGAGTTCCATAAACAGTGATTTGACATTTAATGACTGTCTGTTCTAGACCTATCTAAACACTTAACACAAAGTTCCTGTCAAGACAATCTAAAATAATAAAACAACTGGTTAGTAAGAGAATGGATCCCATGATCTGTGGTGTTTGTATTAACCTCTCACATTCATGGCACCGAGGGTGTCCACAGGTGTGCTACTGAACTGGGTTAGTGAAAGTCAGAAGAGAAAAAAGTCCTCACTCCTCTTTAACATCTGTAGGCCAGCAGGCACAGTGCTAGACAACACCGGAGAAAACAAAACAAATGCCAGAGCCCTTGATGACAAGACGCTCAGCTATGTCCCAGGGACAGGGAAATGCACTGTAATGTGGAACGCAGTCAATGCCGATAACTTATGCCATGAGAACACAGGATCAATGGTGACTTTCTGCATTTCTGTTTCTTTGCCGGCGCAAGGAATGCAGTCTGTTCTGGAAAGACTTCTTGGGCAAAGTGGAGCTGAGTCATGTCTTGTTGAAAAAGAGGTTCTGCAGGCTCATCTAGAGAAATGCAAAGGTTGGTCAAGACCTACACTGCAGGTAGAGTTGCTGCATGTGACAGTGGCATGCCATTTCAATGTTGTTTCATTTCCAACCCAGGGAAAACAGCAGAAGATGGTCCAAGTGTCTGGGCCTCTTCCATCCATGTGGGAGAAGCAGATGTAGCTCCTGGATCCTGGCTGTGGCTTGGCCTAGGTTTGGCCCTTGTTGCCATGTAGGGAGTGGACTAGCGGATGGAAGATTCTCTCTCTGTAACTCGGATTATCAAGTAAATAAATAAAATCTTTTAAAAACAACCAAGAGTGCAAAGGTCAAGTAGCTATAAACATCAGGCTAGGCCTTCAGCATACACCAGGGAGTGGTAGAAAAGTGTAGAAAACCTTATACAACGCTGGAAAGGACACTGTTGAGCTAGGTGGTTTAGGCTTTATTTTAGCACCACTGGAGAGTTTGAGGAAGGAAAAGTTTATTTCTGCCTTGTAGAAAGACTTTGGGCTGTGTCCCCCAGAGTCCCTTGGCCCCTGGAATCCATTCTCTGCATGGCAGCCACAGGGATCTTGGCTCATTTACCACACAGGCAACTTACTGCCTAAACCCCCGGACTCGATTCCCACCTTTCCAGGCTCGTGTGGCCTACAAATTCTTTCTGCTTGGACTCTTTCTCCTTGACCTGTACCACTCTCTGTTAGATCGCTTCTTGTCCCCCACATTTCCTACCAAAGGGTCTGTGCACGGCAGAACCTGTAGATCTCAAGCCAAGCACACTGTACAGGGAAGCCTTCTCATCTTTCCAGACTGGGTCATTCCCTGTTGGAGCAGAGAACAGCATTCCTTTCCTGCACATGCATGCCTTGGGGGTAAATGTATTAGCAATTTTTGCCTCACCCCTTAGAAAATAAGCTCCCTAAGAGCTGGGAACAGAACCCAGCATGAGGCTTGGCACATGAAGTAATTGGTCAACGTTAATGAATGAATAAATAAATAAATTCCAGATAAAATTCAAACTGGACTAAGTAAGCGAGCCAAGTATAATATTTTTGCAGGACACCACATGAAATATAATAAGCTTTGACTGAAGCAGTGGTGATGGGACAGAGAGAGGTACTGCTAGGCAGAATAAAGCTTAGAAAGTGAGAAGAAAGGGCTAAACATGATCCACTGATGTTGATAGTTTGGACAATCGGGTGAAAAGTGATATAATTAATAAAAGCTCAGAATACAGGTGAATAGCAGGTTTTAAGTGAAAAGAAATTTGAGTTTGACACAAAGAATCTTCTGTGATGCACAGGCGGCAGCTAAAAATCTAGGTCTAGAACTGAGGGGGTAGAATCCACCTTAGATTAAATATTAGAAAGGATCTATTTACAGACAGGAACGAGACGTGTAAGTTCGCAAATCACATACTCAAGGGCACAGTATCCACATAGAAGACATCAAATCTGCTGACACAGCAAAGCAAAGCCAAAACTTCAAGTTCTCAAAAGTGAGAAAGAAAAAAATCATCAGAGATACAAAGAGAACAAAGGCAGCCTGGCATCTTAAAAGCCAAGAAGTGAAGGTTTCAAAAGGTGCGGTTCATAAAGTTTTTAAAAGGGATGTGGCAGAGAGGGCACCAGACTGGATAATTTAAGCAATCATCATTGGTCACAGTCTGAATGATTACAATGAAGGTGGTTGCAGCAAGGAAAGCCACCTGCCATGCCTGCATCCAACATAGGCGCACCATTCAAGTCCAATCCAGCCCTGCTGCCATGCACCTGGGTAAATGCGGAAGATGGTTCAAGTCCTTGGACCCCTGCTACCGCCCATGTAGAAGACACAGATGGAGTTCTTAGCTCTGACCTGGACCAAGTCTTGCTGTGGTGGCCATAAAATGTCTCTCTCCCCCTCTGTTGTTCTTTCAAATAAATAAGCAAATAAAATGTATAAATGTTGATAAAAATGTAAAAAAAAAAGTATATATATAAATAAAGAAAGGAACCCAAGAGAGACAAAGTAGTGTCTCGTAAATGTCAGGTCCAGATCTGTATGGTATTTTTGGGCTGGAAGTGACTGAGTTTGTACTGGGGCAACAGGGAAGAAGGAGAAACGAGGGGGTGATAAGGATGGAAGGTCTCAGGTCTTGGTAGGGAATGAAATTCAAAGAACAGAGTACCTTTGAACAATGTTTCCTTTTTAAGACTGGGAAACAGGTAATAAAGGTTGAGTGAGTATTCCTTACCCTAAATGCTTGGGACTAAAATTTAAGATTTCTTGGATTTTGGAAAATCTGCATTTACATAATGAAGTATTTTGGGGGAAGACTCAAAACAGGAATTTCATTTGGTTCATCTTATAAGCATCTTACTCAATATGGCCTGAAAGTAGTTCTGTACAACTTCTTTCGTGAGCCACAACATGGAGCCATACGTGGAACATTTCGTGTGTGGTGTGATGGAGGCACTCAGATTTGGGGCTGTTTTTTAAATTTCAGATTAGGAAGATGAGATAGAGAGACAGGTAAACTCTAAGGGCAGGAAACTGAAGAAATCTGCATTTGAAAAACTATTTTCCCTGGGAGGAAAAAGCAATTTCACTTTTTCAGCCTAGGGAGAAATACTGAGTACTTCTGTAATTCCTTTAGGGAAAGGAGTTGGTCAGGGAAAAATGACAAAGATCACTAGCTATTACTTATTTCGGACACTAGAACCTCTGACTCTCCATGCATCAGCACAAGCGACTGACTGCTAACCCGCAGCAGGCACAGACACGAGCGGAATGGAAAGGCAGCTCTCTCACCCACGGCTTCATCTTCCACAGTTTCACTCACTGTAATCTGAAAACATTACATGGAAAATTGCAGAAGATAAACAAATTGTAATTTTCTAATTGCATGCCACTCTGAGTAGTATGGTGAAATCTTCCTCATCCCATGGAGCATGTTACAGAAATCATCCCTTTTGTCCAAGATACCCGGGCTGTATATGCTACCCGCCTGGAGTCAGTCAGTCGGAACTGCTGGGACTACCCTTACAGAGCAACCAAATACCATGTCACAACGCCTACATCACTACCTCCTTGCAGCTCATCATGAAGGTACAGTGGCATCTTCCATCATCCCCAAAATGGTGAATGCACTACAATGAGATGTTGAACACACTCACCTTTTATTGTAGTACCTGGTTATAATTTTTCTGTTTTATTATTATGATTCATAATTGATAATCTCCCTGTGCCTAATTTTTCAATTAAACTTTACCACAGGCACACAGGTATTCTACAGACAGTGCTTGGTGCCAGCTGTAGTTTTAGATAACCACTATGGGGGTCTTGGAACAGATAAGGAAAGACTGTTGCAGGTGAGCAAAACCTGTGGGGAGAAAAGCAAAGCAGTACAGTGGCTGACACACTGCAGAAAAGGAAAAGCACCGTAAAACAATCAACTAGGGAGAAGACTGGCATCTAAGCAGAACGAAGGAGGTAAACAAAATGCAGCTTGTGCCTCTACTCTGTGGAATTGAGGTTCTGAAAATAAATTAGACGTGTATGATAAAGCCCAGGACATGAACACTGAGGTGAGAGGCTGAAATGAGGCACCCTGCACCAGCACGTGAATGGAAAAAGCTAGTACAGCTACTGCTACAATGTTGGTCATTCCCAAGGATTCGCATTAGAGTAGGAGGCTGGCATCAGTTTCTATGGCAACATTATTTTCATGTAATTACTTTCAATAAGGTTGATTACTAAACATCATTCAGTTTTTATATCTTTGTTTAGACTGTCTAAAGAAACACACATACACTCTCTCTCTGCCCCTCCCCTCTGCCCCGCCCCACCCGTTTCTAGTTTGCAGCATGAAGTCACTGCTATCACAACTATGGAAACTTGTAGTTAGAGTCCTTCACGAACACGTGAAATTCAAAGATAAATTTAGTATTAAATTCTAAAAGCAACAAAAATTGGATTGTATGTTTGTGCTAGGATTTCAAATAACAAAACCTTGCCCTCAGCTGGTTTGGCAGAATGAAAAGAGGAAAAATACAAACTATATACCCCAAAAAGCTTAATGAAAAATTAAACCAGTCATCACCCTTCTTCCCATTTCTAGGCTTCTGGAGTCCTACACTCTAGCCAACAAAATGTAGCATCACAATTAATACCAAGATACAGTTTAGAAAGCAAATATGCTGCAGAAATTTATGCACACACTCAAAAGTAAAAATGACAGTGTTTATTATAGTTCGGGACATTTACACCACTGCTCTCCCTTTGTGAGAAGAAAAATGAGACTTTAGATAGGAGTTATGACACTAATGGTCTATGTCAGTGTTGTATGCTAAGTTATATCAGCACACCGTATCTTTAATTATGTAGTCACTCATTGGTGGGAGTTTTTTTGTAGTTCTTCTCAATAGATGAAGATGTTAACTATTTGTATGTGTTAACAGGAAGGTGTGGTTACACTACACACACTGACTTCCCGAAAGGTGACAACTAGTGCTCAATGTGAACTCTACCTCCCCACCAGCTTACCAGAAAATCCCCCCTTCCCAAAGAAGCATCACGCGCCTGAACCCTGCTCTCTCGCGCGTGCTCATCCCACAGCTCCACCAGCTTTACATTTTTAGACCATTAAAAATTTCCCAACTCAAATGTCGAGCCACTAATTACACATCACACTTTGTAGTAAGTGGACAGATACCTTAGTAAACTCTAGCTTCAAAATCCGTTAAGTAAATCCTGATAATATAACATTCCCTAGAATTCAAACTCTTCCATTTCTTGGCAATAGACTGTACATTTCTTTCTCAATCTTTTAAGTAAAATAATCTTTCTACATGTTGTCGGGCTCTTCTTTCATATTAAAAAATGCTTTTATTTCCCAACTTGGACAATTTTCCAGGGGATAATACTAGCTATTACTTACTGTACGTCTCTTATAAACCAAACATTGAACTAGATCTCATACACGAGCAGTCTTCCTCAGTCCACAGAGTAACTTCATGGGTCCCACTTTATAAATAAGTAGACCTAAATGCTGAAGTGTCCTAGGCCAGAGAGCTCTAACTTGAACTTGGATCCCTTTAATTTCAGAAGATATGCGTTTTGGTATAATAACATTGCTTCTTCATTTTGGTCAATCATTACAGTTATTTCTTTGTTAATTTTACCATAAATTCTGACATTTCTTCAAAACACTTATAGAAAAGGCTTGCCAGTTTTGCAGACACTAACTATACTATTATTTGGCACAAATACTGCAATCCTATGTTGACTTTTGAGATTCAAGTGTGGTTTTTATAAATAGCAAAACTAATCTAGTGTAGATAACACATTTTAGACTCTTAAAACTCAAGAACCTGTATAAACTTCCTTCTTCCTTGTACTACTTTGGCATTACTCTTTGAACTGACTTTAAAAGCTTCTGGTTCGCATTTTTATTGTGTCTAGATACACAAATTTTATAGATTTACACAAAGGCAAAAAAATCTATTCAGTTAAAAAAAGTCTTTAACCCCATAAGGGGGGGTGTAGGTGGTAAGCTTCCCTAGAAACCTGATAAAGGAATATTAAATGCTACATAGACACAAAGCTCTATCCTTTCTGAGTGTCAGAACTTCTGATTTCTATTACCTATCACTGAAAGCATTGCAAATACGTCTTGCAGGCAAGAGTGTGCTCCCTCCTTTTTTTTAAAGTCAGGAATTCTTACCACATGAGATGGGTCATGGCAAGTTACACAAAACTGCTGAAAGTACAGCATCACAAAAACAAAGTATTACTTTTTAGTTTCAAAACAGAAAGCATGTAACTAGCAGATTCAGAAACTGTACAAATGTTTAGCCTTTTAAGGTTAGCCAGACATCCTTACACTGCTGTGTAAACTGTCAGATACCTTCATACTGTAACCGCTGATCCTTGCCAGCAGTGCCTGTAAGAAGCCCAGTACAAAAGATACCACACGTGGGCATCCTTGGGGCAGAGTACATGAAGGTTCCCCATGAGGTGCCAGCATCCCATATGGACACCACCAACTCATGTCGTGGCTGCTACACTTCTGATTTTGGCCTAAAAAAAAAAGCAGTGGAAGATGGCTCAGGTCCTTGCAACCCTGAACCCATGTGGGAGACCTGGAAGAAGTTCCTGGCTTGCTAAACTGCAGCCACTGTGGTCATTTGGGGAATGAACCAGCAGATGGAACATCTCTGCCCCATCTCTCCTTTTCTCCATAACTCTACCTTTCAAATAAAAACAACCTTTTTATTTTTTTAAGAAAAAGGATATCCTTCATCAGAAATCTCCATTTTTTTTTCATTTGAAGTTAGAAAAAGAGCGAGCCCCAGCACTCCTCTCTGCTGATTCACTCCCTAAAGGCCAGTCGCAAGGTGCTGAAGCCAGAAGCTGAAAACTAGGGCCAATTCTCTCCCACAGGTGACAGGAACGCAATTGTTGAGCCATAAGTGCAGCCCCCAAGGGTCCACATTAGCAGAATCGAGAGTCAGGAGCCAGAGCAGCCTGGATCCCAAGCATTCCAGAGGAAGGGGGGGGGGGAACACCTGCCCAAATAGTAAACTTGGAAGCACTGACACAATGACCTCAAAGGTTGGGATTTTACAGCATTTTAGACCTTGGATTATGGATGAAGTCTATACAAACATCCCCGTATCAGAAAATTTGAATCACCCGGGAAAGAAGCACGATCACCCGGCTTAACATGAAGCTGGCAACGTGTTTCCTTCTGCCCTCCCTTCGACTCTGTACCTGCCACCTCTTCAGCCGGGGTTTCAGTAACAGATAGGAAACTAACAGGAACAAAAAGTATCTATATCTAGCCATCGAAAAACTCGATTGAAGAGAAGTGAAAATACTGTGAAATGCTACCCACTTGTAACATTAAAAAAAAGTTACACTAAAAACAAATCATCTTTTGGGCACCAGTAGCTTTGTTCCATTCGTTTTAAGGATTTTTCACTCCACTCATTTATTTAGCACATTCTACATGGCCCAGGTACTATGGCAGGCACTGGGAATATTATTTGCTTAAAAAAAGAAAAAAAGAGTAACTGTCTACCTTTGCCAAGGCAACAAGCCGGGAAGAAGGAGACCGAGAAAAATACGCAAAAGTCTGTTAGGACACAAGGGCTGCAGGGAAAAATAAAAAAAGGTGAAAAAAAGAAAAGGAATGGCTGTATGTACTGGGGGATGGGGGGGGGGGGAAGGGAGGCGGTTACAGGTTCACTTTGCAAAGTTTATTACCCACATTCAACAGCTGTTAAAGAAGTCATCAAAACAAGGGAGATGTGGGAAGAGAATTTACACACTCCTGACAGGCTGCTGCTTCGGGAAACGGAATCACTCCTTTGCCTGACTCTCTGCACCTCCTTCGACCTAGCAGCCCCCGGTTGCTCGCGGGTGGGAGGCACAAAGTTCGGTAACTGTCCGGGAAGAACATCGGTTGAAGACCAGAACGCCACGAGTCGAGCGTGCTTTCAGGGTGCCCAGCGGCCACCGCCCTTCAAGTAGGCAGCGAGACGCCCGCCTCGCCTCCAGCCCGGGTCTGAGCAGGGTCCCTCCCTCTCCCCACCAGCCCCCGGTCGTCACTTGGGGCCTGCGGCGGCATTGGGGTGTGTGTGTGTGGGGGGGGGGTGTCCGCTGGGCCACGTCCTCGCACCCCCGGATTCCGCCCACCCGGCCCGAGCCAGCACGCAGGGGCCGCCCCCGCCCGCCAGCCCCTCGCCGGCTGCCACGTAACCCTTCGCGGGAACCAGGAACTGCGCGGCGCGGCCGGCGGGCGGGGGCGGGCTGGGGGGCGACTCCGGGCCCCCCCACGCTCCCCAGCACCCCCGGGGGAGCTGGCCCGAGCCGGGGGGCTCGGCGGCGGTTGACGCCGGGGGCCCCGCCACACTCCCCGGTAACCCCGGGGGAGCTGGCCGCAGCCGGGGGGCTCGGCGGGGGCGGGCCGGGGGGCGACGCCGGGGCCCCCACACTCCCCGGCACCCCCGGGGGCGCGGCAGGGACGGGCCGGGGGGCGACACCGGGGCCCCCACGCTCTCCGGCACCCCCGGGGGTGCTGGCCCGAGCCGGGGGGCTCGGGGGGCGGACCGGGGGGCACCTCCGGGGAAGCCGGGGGCCTCGGAGGCCGGCGGGCGAGCAAGGGCAGGCCCGCACCTTGTCCCGCACACCCCTTTACCCTGCGGTCCCCGAGCTGGGCTCACCTCGAACATGAGCCCCAGCAGGAAGACCATCGCCACACAAGAGACGATGTCCGCGTGATTCTGCACGATGAATTCGTGGCTCAGGACCGGGGGGCTCTTGGTGCTCTTCTTGCGAATCGCCATGGTGCGGCCGCCGCCCGTGCCTGCAGGTGCTCCGCCCGGGCTCCGCTCTTCGCAGCTGCCGCTCACGGACTCGCCGCCGCCGCCCCTCGGCTGCTGCTCACAGCCCCGCCGCAGCCGCTCGCCGGGGCTTCACTTCCCATCCCACAACCAGTACGCAGCCGCCGGGGCCGCCCGGAAAAACAAAAAAAAAAAAAAAAAAAAAAAAGTGAGCCAGCAGCAGCGGTGAGCATGCGCACCAGGCAGACGACGCTCTCGCGTGCCGCTCCGGCGAGCCCACAGCGCCACTTGTGGGCCGGAGGTCGGCGGCCGGCGGGTCGGAGCGGCGGCAGCGAAAGGGACGCCCCTTGCTCCGGGCCAGGCCGAGAAGGGGGTGGGGGGGATTGGCGGTCGTTTGAGGCGCGAGCTTCTCGAAGCCGCCGCGGCTCCGAGGGCGGCGGCGCGCGGTGTGCGCACGCCGGCAGGCATGCCTTGCCGCCCTCCTGCCATCACCGGCTCGCGTGGCGAATCCTGCTGACACCCGGAGGATGGTCGGTTCTTGAAGCCGAGTGCCGGAGGCCCAGGTGACGTGTGTATGTGTTCTGAATACACGGAGGACATTTTCCCGGCTACCAATTGCCTTTAAAAATCACCTCAGGGTTAATTTTAACATGCCTTGGGAGCTTTTCCCTATTCTTTAAGACGTCACTGGCTTTATAAAGCAAATAACTGCAACCACAACAAAAACCCTTCCCTATCCCAGTCCGTTCCAATCCGCACCTCTGCTGGGCTTCAGGCTGAAAATGACGGTTTACTTACTTCACATTTTGTGTTAACAATTTTTCAGTAGTCCAAGGAGATGGTGAAATAGGACCGTGGATTCTATGTTCCTGTGCATCCTTCTGCCCAAGCTAGGAGCCCTTCATTCTTTTCTTGGTGAATTGCATCACTGTTTACACATTTGCAAAATCTAGAACCTAAGTCATCCCACGTGGGGCCCTGCCAGCATCTTTGCACTCACTACATCAGGTGATTCGAATCCTCCCTGCCTCCCCACCCTCGCCATTCCCCAGCTCCTCCCCAACCCCAAAAGATAATACTTGCCTAGGATAATACAACTCTGGTGGAATCACTTAGTGTTGTAAGAATGAGGTTTTTTTTTTTTCTTACAGATTTTCTAAAAAATGTTATTTTTGTGAAAGGGAGAACAAGAGTGAGAGATATAGCTTCCATCTGCTGGTTCGCTTCCCAAATGCCTGCATTAGCCAGGGAGTAGCCAGGCTGAAACTAGGAGCTAGGATCTCCAGCCAGGTCTCCTGTGGAGATGGCAGGAACCAAAGAACTTGAACCATTTACCTGTTACTCGAAGAGTGCACACCAGCCAGAAGATGGGCGGGAAGTAAGCCTCAGACACTGGGATATGGGGTGTGGGTGTCTCAGACAGTGGCTTAACCCACTGCACAACATCTGCCCCATGGAGGAGAGAGTATTTTCCTGAAGACCTGGGAGAGGTAAGGGATCAAGCCACATGGCTGCACAAAGTGGAACCCATGG
Organism: Ochotona princeps; assembly: GCF_030435755.1. Taxonomy (NCBI): domain Eukaryota; kingdom Metazoa; phylum Chordata; class Mammalia; order Lagomorpha; family Ochotonidae; genus Ochotona; species Ochotona princeps. Next base: position 56,016,303 of record NC_080840.1, read on the forward strand.
AAATACAAACATGAACACTTAACATGAGATGATCGAAGGAAAGTTAGGGCTCTATAAACATAAAGTGGCCTTTTGTTATTTTTCTCTTCTCTGGGCAATAGCTAGTTTTACTTCCTTCCAAATCGATTTCCAATTCTCAGCCCAGAATGATACCTCTAACAAGACGAACATTGTTTTCCCTTCTCTGTGGAAAGACAGCGTCACTGGGAGCCTCTTGCCTCTGGTTCCTGCCTATGCAGACTTGAGCCCGGCTTCTGTGCGATTCCACCGGCATTGCCGACTCCTCACACAGTGCACAGAGCCCTGTGCTTGCTGCTCAGGGGCTCCCCTGCCTTTATGCTCGCTGCTGCTGCTGGCTGCAGTATTCTCATATACCCCCCGGAAGATGTCTACCCTCCCCTCAAGTTCCATTTACACGTGCCCTCTTTGTTAAGATGTATTTATTTTTATTGTAAAGGCAGGTCTACAGAGAAGAGAGACAGAAAGATCTTCCTTCCTCAGGCTCACTCCCTAAATGGCTGCAATGGCCAGAGCTGAGCCAATCTGAAGCCAGGAACTTCTTCTGGGTCTTTCATGTGATTACAGGGTCCCAAGGCTCTGGGCCGTCCCCCTGCTGCTTTCCCAAGCCAGAAGCAGGGATCTCCACATGCAGTGGAGCAGCTGGGACATGAACCAGCACCCATACGGGATCCTGGTGCATGCAAGGTGAGAGCTTTAACCACTAGGCTGCCATGCCAGGCCCAACATGTGCCCACTTTGAAACCATTCAATTCTAGGATTGACCTAAAATCTTTCGTCCCCTTTTTAAAGGTTTATTTCTTTATTTGAAAAGCAGATTTTACAGAGGAAAGAAAGAGAAATCTATCACTGGTTTAATCCTCAAATGGCCCAAACCACTGAAGCTGAGCTCATTCAAAACCAAGAGCCAGGAGCTTCTTTCTGGAACTCCCGGATCGGTGCAGAGGCTCAAGAACTTGACCCATCTTCTGCCGCTTTGCTGAGTCATAAGCAGGGAGCTGGGTTGGAAGTGGAGGAACCAAGACATGGACTGACACCCCAATGGGATGATGGCACCACAGGTAGAAGATTAACTCACTTTTCCATCACGGCAGTCCTGATTCAATTGTACTTTTAAGATCGTTTTATTGAGATAAAATTTGTAGCAAATAACTTACCTATTTAAATTGTACAATTTGATCATTTTTAGTGTTTTTACAACATTTTCCAACCATGATAATCTAATTTAGAGCATTTTTGTCATGATCAGGCATGCTCTATTTCTCTGACATCACTGGCAGCCCTTGGCAGCCATTAATCTATTTTAATCTACTTGCGATTCCTCTCTCTCTATTTTGGACATTTCATGTAAATGGAATCAGAAGTTTTCTTTTGTGACTGCCTTTTTTCACTTAAGGCAATGTTTCCGAGGGCCAGCCATGTTGGAATATGTATCAGTATTTGTTGAGTTTTATGGCCAAATGATATTCTGTTGGATGAATATGTCACATTTTATTTCATCATTCGTCAGTTGATGGACACTTGGTTTTTTTCTGTCTTGACTGTTCTGTGTATTATGAACATTTATGTTCAGGGTTTTATTTGAACACCTGTTTTCAATTTTTTAGAGTATATTCTGACAGTGAGATTTATCTTTTACTTTTGAAGAAGTTAAAGATTAGTTTTCAAAGTGACTGGACCTTACCAGCAATTTGTCCAAATTCCTTTGCATCTGCCTAGTAATTTTATCTATCTTGATAAGAAATACTTTCTGTGACTTTGGTTTGTATTTCCTTGATGCTTGATAGTGTTGACTACGAGCCATTTCATATATTTTTTAGTCATTTGTGGAAGATCTGTTAATTGTGGAGAGTGCGCCCCTGAACCAAACCACCAAATGTCCACAGAACCCCGAATCTCAAATATTCTCTACAGACAGAATTTTGCAGAAGGCAGACTTCCTGCTGAGATTTTGGGTCACTTTGTTGACAAAGTGTGCATGGACAGGTGTGAGGCTTCTTCATTATCATCTTCCTTTTCCTTTAGTGATTGTGGCATGAACATATCTGATTACAAAGTTCTGTTAAATTCCTTTTCTAGTTAGATCTGTTTGTTTACTAGTATTGGATCCTGTAACTCATGTTTACTTATCCTGTTGCCTGAGACCTAGTGATTGTTCCCCAAATCCCTTGTGACCTATCATTGGAGTAGCTTGTATGCTATTGTTTAGTTAACTAGTAACTTTTGTCTACCTGCTTGCCCTGCAAATTGGTATGTTACCCCAGAAAAATCCAATAAAGTGCATTGATTCATCTTGCCTCTGTATCCCCTCCATCCCAAATTATTCTTAGCCTGGTTGTCACAACTTGAGTCGCCACCCCCACTAGAGGGATTCCCTGAGAGTCATCTGTTTATCTTCTTTGGAAAAATATCTATTCAAAATTTTTACCATTTTCTGAGTTGGAAAATTTTTAGAAATTTTACTGAGTTGTAAGGGGTTAAAAAAATACATTCTAGGGGCCAGCACCATGGTGTATCAGTATAAACGCTTGCCTGTGGAGGCAGCAACTCATATGGGTGCCATTTGAGTCCCATGGGTTCCACTTCAACCCAGCATCTTGCTAATGGCCTGGGAGAAACAACAATGGCTGACCCGAGTCACTAGTCTCCTGCACCCACATGGGAGACCCTGAAGAAGCTCCTGGCACTCAGGTCTAGCTGCTGCGGCCTTTTGAGGAGTGAACCAGACAATAGAAGATATCTCTTTCTCTCCTTCTAACTCTGCCTTATAAATAAACAAATAAATAAATGCTTAAATTTTAAAAATACATCTTCTATACCAATCTCCTATCAGTTATATGACCTGAAAATATTGTCTCCTAGTCTTTGAGTTATCTTTTTTGTTGATGTCTTTTAAAGCACAAAAGTTTTTAGGTTTGAGGGAGTATAACTTAACTATAGTTTATCATTATCCCAAGATCACAAAAACTTATTCTTGTACTTCCCTGTAGGAATTTTATAGTTTTGATTCTTACATGTTGGTCATGATGATTCAATTGTGTTTTGTATCACTTCAATTTAGCAATTATTATGTGGTATTCTAAATATTTACAAGTTATTTTCACAGTACACTAGTGCCCCCTTAGGAATTCCAGGCTACAAGCAGGGAACTGGATGGTAAGTGGACACGAACTGATGCCCATATGGGATGCTAGCGTGTGTAACGTTAGGACTTTAGCCACTATACCGCTACACCGGGTCCTGGAAGTCTTACCATTGTGTCTTACACTGGTTGATAGTATAATGTTAACCTTTCAGTGCTCAGTATTTGTTGAAAAAGTAAAAAAGACTTTACATGAATTGAAAAGGAAACCTCAAAAACAAATTAGAAAATGAATCAAAATGCAGTTTTTTTTTAACAAAAATTTTTTTATTGGAAAGGCGGATATACAAAGAGGAGAGACAGAGAGGAAGATCTTCCATCCAATGATTCACTCCCCAAGTGAGCCGCAACGGCCAGAGCTGAACCAATCTGAAGCCAGGAGCCAGGAGCTCTTCCAGGTCTCCCACGCGGGTGCAGGGTCCCATGGCTTTGGACCGTCCTTGACTGCTTTCCCAGGCCACAAGCAGGGAATTGGATGGGAAGCAGGGCCGCTGGGATTAGAACCAGCGCTCATATGGGATCTTGGTGTGTTCAAGGCGAGGACCTTAACCATTACGCTATTGCGCCGGGCCCCTCAAAATACAGTTTTACAAGTTTATTCATTTTAGGTACTAGGTCTTCAAAAAGTTCATGGAAAACATGTATTATGAAAAGAGTTCATTGATTTCATAATTTTTGTGTCAAAATAAACTTATCTTCTAATTCTATTTTTCCAGGAACTGTTTGAAGTGCCCGCATATTTACTTGCAATGTTCCAAGTAAATCCTGAATACAAAGGATATTGTTGTGAACAAGACAGCCTTTGTCTTTGTTCTTGAAACACAGATGTGGACTGGAAGATGCAGAGGAAGCATGTTCCAATGGGAGAGGTGCTTTCAAAGACTCAGTGCAGGCAACATGGATGTGTTCTAGGTCGTCTGGAAATGCATTTTTCACTGACATCTGTGTGAAGGCTCATGCTGGCCTCTTCACACCTTAAGATGTCATTTCTTGGGGGTTCTTTTAAGAGCAATACCCGCATGTCTTCTTTCAGTTGCTTAAATAAGATGGTCAGCTAGAGGAGCTTTTGTGGTTGTGTCAGTCGGGCTGTCCAGGAAACTGATGGTGAAGACAGAGTTAGAAGTAGACGAGATGCATTGGTGGTAACACTTGTGAAAAGGAAGGGTGGAGAGAAACAGCAGGGGAAGACTTCAGAATACAAGCTAGGCTTCATATTTGTGAAAGCAGGGGAAGCAGATTGGCAGGAAGAAGCTCAGACTGAGATAAGAAAGTTTCAGCTGCTGCAGTGGGAGACTTAACGCAAACTACCCAGGAAGGTTCCCACACTGGACAGGCAATGTCCTTGGGCCATTGCTGGGCTCAGTCAGGTAACACTGGCTGCCACTGTGCACTGGTGTATCCCACGCACAGTCTCACTTCTATCAGGAGGTCCTCTCCTCACAGCTCTTTGTTGGGATCTACTAACTACTCCTGCCTCTTGCTTCTTCATGCATCCTGTTGTTGGCTTAAAATGTTTTTTTTTAAAATTTTTTAAAGGCAGAGAAATACACATTGATACATAGATATAGAGAGGGAGAGAGAAGAAGAAACAGGGTGGGGGAGAGAGAGAGAGAGAGAGAGAGAGAGAGAGAAAGAAAGAAAGAGAGAAAGAGAGGCATCACTCCCAAATGTTCACATAGGTAGGGCTGGACCAGGTAAAGTCAGGAGCCTGGTACTTACTTAGTCTCTGTCTCCAATGCGGGTAGTAGGAACTCATTTATCTGAACCATCACCTGCTGCCTCCCATGATACATATTAGCAGGAAGCTGTTCTGAAAGTGAAGGGACCAGTACTCAAAACAGGCATCTGATAAAGCATGTGAACAAACCAAGAGGCAACTTAACTGCTGTAGGAAATGCATGCCTAGTTGTACCATTCCTTATCGTTGATTATCTTGCTCATAAGCTAGAGTCCTGAATTACACATTTTATATATAGTATTGCTTCTGTTAGGACCTTGATGAATATGAAGGTAATGAGTGGCCTTGCAGAGTGCTTTCTTTGAGCTGGTTGGAACAAATGGCTAACTGCAGTGGGTTTAGAAAGAATAGGAAGTAAGAAGATAGTGGCAGAAGTAAAAGCCAATTTTTTTTCTGCAATTAAAAAAAATTATTTGAAGGCAGAATTCAGAGAGAGATGGAGAGGCAGAGGCACACAGAGATCTTCCATCTGCTGGTTCACTCCCGAAATGGCTGTAGTGGGCTGAGATGAGCTGATCCAAAGCAAGGAGCTGGGAGCTTCTTCCAGGTCTCCCACACAGATGCAGGGTCCCAGGGCCTTGGGCCAGCCTTTGCTTTGTATATCTACATCTTCTATACTCAGGCCATAAGCAGGAAGCTGGATTGGAAGTGGAGAAGGCAAAATAATGAACTGTCACCAGAATGGGGCATGCTGGTACTGGCAGATGGACCATTAGCATGTTGGGCCACTGTGTGACCCGTATAATTCTCTTTAAACTGTCTTCTAAAAATATAGGTGTGTTTTAATTGAAAGAGACTGAAAAGGGGATATATTAGATGCAAAATTAAAAGAATTAGCAGAAAAGGGTTAGGAATCAGTATGGATCTTGAAAAGTAGAACCAGTGGTTTGAACTCTGAATTCTCCCTATAACTCTCTTTAGTGTGTGCCTTTTGTTCCAACATGGCATCAGTTTTTTTTCCATTGTGTATAAGCCTCAACACATGTGCATTTCTTTTTTTAAAGATTTATTTATTTTTTTTTAATTGGAAAGTCTGATATACAGAGAGGAGGAGAAACAGAGAGGAAGATCTTCCATCTGCTGAGTCACTCCCCAAGTGGCCACAACAGCCGGAGCTGAGCTGATCCCAGCCCCAGGAGCCCGGAGGTTCCCCTGCACATGAGTACAGGGTCCCAAGGCTTGGGCTGTCCTCTTTTGCTTTCCCAGGCCACAAGCAGGGAGCTGGATGGGAAACAATGTTGCCAGGATTAGAACCGGTGCCCAGATGGTATCCCAGTGCATGCGAGGTGAGGACTTTAGCCACTAGACTACCGAGCCGGCCTCTACCTGTGTAATCTATCAGAGCGATCTCAAGGGAAGGCTGGGTTGGGTTGTATAATAATTTCAAACAAAATTTCATTGGTCTGTTGACTTTCTGCTTCAGCTTCTTTTAGAAGCTAGTGCTACAATATTTTTTCTTAGAATTCTCTTTTCTCATTTTATTACTTAGTGTTTTTAATGAATTTCAACTTTGGAAGAAATAACTTTTAATAATAATGACCTTCTTGCAATAGCATTTAAGCCCAAAATAAAATCAGTTATTGGGATTTTAAAGTGAGAATATTGAGTTAAAAAACAAAACAAACTCCACCATCCATCTTTTACATACATCAGTGTTTCACCAGCAACGTTTGTGGAGATTTTGTGGGGAAACCAGTGTCTGAAAGTCTGCTGGAAATAACTGCCATCAGACACCACACAGACAATGAAGTGCCTTGGATATGGGCACCTCAGGATTAAACACGTTGCTCGTCTTGGTTCGACTCCACTACTGCCACTGCTAACCCATTTTAGCACTGTTCACCATTGTCACCTTGCTGAATGACTTCCAAATGTATGCTTCAGCCTGACTCACTCTGCAAAAGCTCAAGCTGTCTGTGGATCTGTGCGTCCTCTGAGCTTTTTGATGGAAATTTGTGCCACCTCTTACTGTCCCCCTTGGATGGGAACCTTCCCTTTGCCTGGCCTATTCACATTGTTTTGACACCCAATAGTCACTCAGGGGTCATGTCTCACAGTGCTCATGTTTAAGTCACATGTATTTTAATTAATAAAGGTCCCAAAGCATAAGACAAGTGATGCTGAAAGTTTAGATCACAATAAATAAATAATAAATAGATGAAATAAAACAGGAGATGCTTCCTTTAGGTGAAATGGTGAAAGTTCTTGACAATTAGGAAAGAAGAAAATCATTTGTTCTGGATAAGGTGATAGACATTGTTGCCCATTATGAATGAGGTGTTTGTTTTTTACACTTTTTGAGTGACTCATTTGAACCCCCTCTCAAGATGGTGCATGAAAGACACCATTTTCACCATTGTCTTGGGTCTTTCCTTCCTTGGAGCTCCCTCCTGTTGCTATGGCATGAGACCTTTCTTTTATTCTCTTAAATAAATCCTGCTTTGCACACTGAAAAAAAATGGAGAGAGAGCTAGAAAAGAAAATCATTTGCTCAGGGTGCTGAGAACTGTGGTGAGAACAAATCTGCTGGGGCTGATGCAAGGGCTCCATTGGCTCTCCGTTTGCCTGTAAGCACCGGCATATACCATATGGGCACCCGTTCTAGTCCTGGCTGATCCACTTTCCATCCAGCTCCCTGTTTATGACCTGGGAAAGCAGTAGAGGGAGGCCCAAAGCCTTTGGACCCTGCACCCATGTGGGAAACCCAGAAGAAGCTCCTGGGTTTTGGCTTCAGCTCAGATCAGCTCTGGTCATTACAGCCAACTGGGGAGCAAACCAGCAGATAGAAAATCTTTTTTTTTTTTTTATCTCCTTCTCTCTGTAACAAACCTGTCTTTCCAATAAAATCTTTTTTTTCTTTTTTTTTCTTTTTTTTTTATAATTTTTTTTCTTTTTATTGTATTGTTGTTGACAATCTTTACATAGTTAATTACAGTTAAAGGAAAAAGAAGGAAAAAAAAGGTTTAGGGGGATAGGAAAGTGGGTAATGCTATTATGTCCATATTGTTTCCATCACGTATCTGAGGTAAAGGGGGATATTGAGGGAGAAGCCCCACCCGGTTTCCCGCCCACCCTAAGTCCCGGATGTGGGGCATGCTCTGAGATATGTGCTCGAGTGGTGTTAATAGTTCTGCAGTTATGAATCGCTGCCAGTTTCGCTCGATGAGGTCGTCCACCAATTGATATGGTCCATCATAAAGTCTCCGTTTGCCCCATAATTTGCTGCCAACATATAGCTGAGATGAATGATTGTCCTGTTCTGTCTTCTGTTTTTTCTTGGTTAGAGTTCTGAGTCCAGCAGTTCGATTGGGGAGATCTCCAAAGATACTTTGAGGTATTCCCAGACTAGATTCTTATATGTTCTAGCAAGCACAGGGCCCGGCACAGTCCATCACCCCGATCAGCTGGTGGTTGCAATTGCTGGGTTGGTTCTGTTTTCAGTCCCGAGTTGCACTGGAACCAATGGGTGTTGCAGTCCAGTCTGGTTCGGCCCTTACATCAACCAGTGGGAGCTGCAGCCTAGTAGGGGCGACCCACAATAACCCCCACCAAGCCCGCCCCCTACCCTGGTTTGCCAGTATGTGTAGCAGAAGACCAGTCTGTCCCCCATCCCATTTGGCTCTGGTACTTGTCAATGGGTATTAAAGCTTAGTTCTATCTAACCAACTCAACCATCCAGCCCTCACAGATGTTGTTGAGTGCCTCTCTATCTAGCCATCCCAGCCCCCATCCTAGTTTTCATGCCCTCCCACGGGAATAGTGACCCAAGAAGGGGGAACCCACTTTTTCCCTCCCAGGTCTCTCTGTCCCGGTTTATGCACTCTTTAGGTGGTCCTGAGATTTGACTCGACAGAATTAGTCCCCAGTGCCAGCTTCTGCCAGCTGATGCTGCGGCCCTGATCTAGTCCACATGCAGCGCACAGGTGTTATAGCCTTGCTTGGTCGGGTCTGTCTCTATCCCAGCCCATGCTCTCCAGTGGGAGTAGCTGTCTGGTGAGGGGACCAGCCCCTTAATCCCCCCGCCAGCTCTGCCCCTTCCTTCCTGGATCTCACGTGTGCTAGATGGGTGCTGCATTCACATCCAGTACAGGCAGCCACGCCCTGGCATTCCATAATGTGTACTGGTTGTGACGCAACCAAACCCGGCCCATCCCACACTCTGTTCTGGCGATCGGATTTGCCAGTGGTTGACATGAACTGATTCAGCCTGGTCTGCTCCTGACCCATGCCGAATGTATGCTAGTGGGAAACTTTCCATGGCCTATTCTGGGCTGTTTCCTATCATGCTTCTTGCGCTTACCTGCAGGGACTGTGTCCTGCCAGAGGAGTTGCCCAGGCTCCTCCATCAGAACCCCTCCCAATGCCAGATTTTGCGCTTGCCAGGGGGTTCTTGAGCCAACCCTACTCAATTCACCTCCTGTCCTAGCAGGAACAGTGGTTTTTCCTGGCTGGCTTTCACCCCATTCTGGTTCTTGATGTTGGATGTTTCAGCCCAGCCATGGCTCGTCCATACCCACATACAGCTCACACATGGCTTAGAAGAGGAGTGAGACCCAGCCTAGTCAGTCCCACATCTACCCTGGTTCTCCATAACACCAGATGGTGTTGGGATCTGAACCGGCCTGGTGCATCCAATCCCAGCCCACACTAGTGCCTAGGGTGACTACAACTGTTTCCTAGATAGAACGCAGCCCCCATTCCAGCACATACACTCCTTGGTGGGAGCCTCATCCCAGTTGTGGTGTCCCCTTACCTCCCCAATTGGGCCTGTTTCTAGCCGTAAATCACACACCTGCCCGTGGTTGTTCTGAGGAGCATTAGCTGCAAGCCTCAAGTTCATTTGGGATTCCCTCATTGCCAGCATTCTGTTTCCTCCATTTTGATTGAAGGGATCCCCAAAGAGACTTTGAGGTGTTCAGAGATCAGGTTACTAGCAAGCACAGTGCTTCATGCCCCAAGCACTATGGGTTCAGGAGGGAGCCTCCCAGGCAGCAGGTCAATGAACCAAAAGTCAAAAACTCTCTGGCCGGGCGGCCAGCAGGCGGAGCCTGGCGCCAAATGGTGCGCTGGCCGCCCTGGAGAAGCTCCCCACGTGTACGTGGTAGCTACTGTGTGTTCCCAGGCTTGAGGCGAGGCCATCCCAAGGCCCCCCGGCAGGCAGCAAGGTAGCTGCCTGCCGGAAGTTCAAGTCCTTGGGCCCCAGTCCCACCCTTCCTGGCTCCTCCCCCCAGCTCAAGCCACATGGCGAGCAGTAGGGGAGGCCCAGACTCGCTACACAGACCCCCGGGACTCACCCAGAAAAGGGGTAGCCATCGAGGTTCCGGCAAATCTGGGAGCAGCTCCCCACGTGTACGTGGTAGCTACTGTGTGTTCCCAGGCTTGAGGCGAGGCCATCCCAAGGCCCCCCGGCAGGCAGCAAGGTAGCTGCCTGCCGGAAGTTGACCAATAAAATCTTAAGAGGAAAAAAAAAAGAACTAAATCTGCCAGGGCTGTCATTATGGTGCAATAGGTTAAACCTCTTCTGTGATGCCTGCACCCTGCATTGGAGAGTCAGCTTCAGTCCTGCTAATGTCATGGTTCTAGGTCCCTGCGAATGTGCCTGGGAAAGCAGCAGGAAGTGGCCCAACCACCAGACCTACATGAAGTTTTGGGCACCTGGCATCAAGCTGGACCATCATCAGCTGAGACACCCGTTTAGGGAGTAAACCAGCAGATGCAAGACTCTCTGTCACTCTGCCTTTCAAATAAATAAATAAACAAGTAAATAAATAAATATTTTTTTTGGAAAATGTAACAAATCCACTCAATAAATTATAAAGAATGGAAAGTAAACCCATGATAATTTGTTGTCATACTTTAAACTGAAAAGTTTGGGGCTAGTGTAATAGTGCAGCAGGCTAATCCACCCTGTGGCATCAGCATCTGGTTCATGTCCTGCATCTGGTTCCCATCCAGCTCCCTGCCTGTCGCCTGGGAAAGCAGCGGAGGATAGCCTATGTCTTGGAACTGTCCACCTCTGTGGAAGACCAGGAAGTGGTTCCTGTCTCCAGCTATGGCAATCATTTAGGGAATGAACCAGTGGATTTAGACTCTCCTCTCTCTGGTTTTCCTTTCTCTCTCTGTAAACCTACCATATAAATATAAATGGAATATTTTAAGAAATCCGTAGTCATAGATATATAATTAATTTCTCTCATTTTGGCCTCCCCTCTCCCCCTGCGTCATTGTGGTGCACTCAGCTTGGTAATATTTATCCCATGAATTCATCTGCAGAACTCAGTGAATTACCTTTAGTGTTGAATAGTTCGCCGGTTTTCCTGTAGGGATTGTCACACAACTAACGCTGGTTATTTTATGTTGTCACAGGAATTCACATATTTCCTTGTAGTTATTTCACTTACACTAATGAGAAGCTACAAAATACCATCTGTACTTGTTAGTAAAATGTTACAGCTTGATAGGATGAAATTTGCGTTTCTCATCTAGGGAATTAAAACTCAACAGCTGTTTTAAACTTAAACAAGTTATTTTACTGAACCTCCATTTCTTCATTTGAAACAGAGCCAAGATCACGTTCCTGGGTTAGTTAATACAATGCATCCTCATTACATGCTTTTCCTGTGGGTAAGGTGGGTCCGACTGGAAGGCGTAGAGGAAGGCATATTAGGCAATTCAGAACATGAGCCATCACAGATGTCCTCCAGAACCTGGTGGACAGGTTCTGGAAGTCAAGGGTAGGGATCAGGGAAGAAAATCCCACAGCAAAATGAACCCAAAGGAACAGGAAGAATACAGGGAATGAATTGTTATTGAATCAAAGGCCAGTGACTTCGGAAATGTATAGTAGGGTGGACTTGTGAAATAGCCTGGGCAGTTGGAGATGGAGAGGACTGAGCGGAGTCAGCTGTGTTTTCAGAGAAGTCCTAGTTCTCGTGAACATACAGGACAAGGGGGCAGGTTAACTGGTCCCTGCGGAGGCTAGCACATCACAGGGTCAGCAGCAGCTCCTGAGGATGCCTCGTACGGTCCCTGACAGTCAGTGACCTCTGCCCGTGAGGCTGCTTGGAGGATCACTTTGGCTGGAGGACAACTAAGCACAGAGCACATCCGTTTGCACTATATGCTGCTCCTACAATTGTGCTTTAGGGAATCTGTGCATGGTAGAACTAAGTGCACATCTTGAAGCCCCTCAAAATGATATATGACTCAGCTCCTAGAAGAACCAAGGGCTGAGAGTGGTAGCCAAGGATTCTTTTGCTTATTTGCAACTACTCAAGCACTCTCAAGCAAAGCTAACAGCGCAAAGAAAAATTATTTTAATTCCCCGGCACTATTGATATACATTTATTGATTTTAACTTTATATTATGCAAGAACAACAAAATGTACTATTTCAAATGATGACGCAAAGATCAATATAACGGTAATAAGGTTTTACACATATTAATTCTAAGGTTGAAAGATGTGAATCTTTTAAGATTTATTTATATTTATTGGAAAGACAGATTTTTACGGAGACAGAAGGAGAGACAGAGAGATCTTCCACCTGCTGGTTTATTCTTCAAATGGCTGCAATAGCCAGGGCTGAGCTGATTCAAAGCCAAGAGCCAGGAGCTTCTATCCGGGTCTCCCACATGGGTTCAGGCCCCGAGGCTTCAGGCTGTCCTCTACTGCTTTCCCAGTCCACAAGCAGGGAGCTGGATTGGACATGCAGCAGTGGGGACTCGAAATGGTGCCAAAATGAGATGATGGTGCCACAAGTGGAGGGTTAGGATATTATGCCACAGTGCCAACTCAGAATGTTAATATTTTATCTTATGAAGTTTGGGTGAAGAGCCCGGTGCTGTAGCCTAGCAGGCAAAGTCTTTGCCTTGCATGTGCCCGGATCCCAAATGGGCTCTGGTTTGTGTCCTGGTGGCCCCTCTTCCCATCCAGTTCCCTGCTTGTGGTCTGGGAAAGCAGTAGGGAACTGCCCATGTGGGAGACCCAGGGGAGGCTTTGGGCTCCTGGCTTCGAATTGGCTCAGCTTCGTCCGTTGTGGCCACTTGGGGAGTGACTCAGCGAATGAAAGATCTTCCTCTATGTCTTTTCCTCTCTGTACATCTGCCTTTCCAATGAAAATAAATAAATCTTAAAAAAAGTTTTGGGAAGAAAAATGAAGTTCATTTCCTAGGCTACTCATCACGCCTCTGAGCACCAACACAGACCTATCAGTTTTTTCTTTGGTTCTCAAACTGCCTTCTAATTACACCCGCAAATGACAGTGTCAACACAGCAGCACTCTGTGGAAGTGGGTTTATAAGAAATAGGATCGTCTGAGCATGGGCCGAGGGAGAAGGATGACACTGTTCCTCAGACGGTCAGATGGGGAAAGGAGGCGGTCAGGAACATGAGTGTGGATGCGCTGGAGAGCTGGGTTTTGCCTGTACTGGGTTTCCTCCCATTGATGGCAGACTGTGAGTGACAGCCAGGTGGAAACTCGTTGCAGCCAAAGATTTAGCTTAGGTGAAGTGAGTCAGGCTGAAGCATACATTTGGAAGTCATTCAGCAAGGTGACAATGGTGAACAGTGCTAAAATGGGTTAGCAGTGGCAGTGGTGGAGTCGAACCAAGACGAGCAACGTGTTTAATCCTGAGGTGCCCAAATCCAAGGCACTTCATTGTCTGTGTGGTGTCTGATGGCAGTTATTTCCAGCAGACTTTCAGACACTGGTTTCCCCACAAAACCTTCAGTTTAAAAGTGAAACTTTTAAAAGTCCACAATATTCTCTCACTTTAAAATCCCAATAACTGATTTTATTTTGTGCTTAAATGCTATTGTAAGGAATGTGCTGGTCCAAAGGTCATTATTATTACAAGTTAAATCCTCCAAAGTTGAAGCTTGTTAAAAACACACTGAATGAGGCAAGTCATAAAATGGAGGAAGAAATGGAAATAATTGAAGAACTGAATTCCAAGAATGAAGTGCTGTAAGACTAGCTTCCAGGAAGCTAGTGCTAAACGAACACAGCGAATTAGCAAGGTCGTCCTGAGTCGAGTTTCTGAGACTGTTTGGCAGCTGGGAGGCTGGGGCTGACTGCAGAGTTTCTGAGTTGATTCTGATCATGAGTCAAATCTGACAAGCAGTGATCTAATAGAATAAATATATCGGTTCATAGAAGAGGAGAACTTTTTCCAGCTGTGAAATCTATTTTCATGGAAGTGCATGAAATAGTTAAATAGCATCTTCCATAGCATTAAAAAAAAAAACTCAAAGCAAATAAAGCAGGTAGACATTTAATATATCTGTGTCTCCCACTGACCTTTTGTAAAATAAAAATCAATTGTCCAATATTAAGTTAGAAATCTGTTGAAAGAAAAAAGAATCATCTGAGTTGAATGAAAAAATTCTACCTCTGGGCCTTCTTGAGAGATTTAGATCCAGTGCACAGGGGGCGGCCCAGGGCTTTGCCTGGTAATCAGTGCCCCAGCTGACAGTGATGGATGTGGTTCTGGCAAGCACTTATGTACTGAGATGTTGGAAGCTTCATGATATTCCAGGGTGTGTTCCGATTTACTTCTCAAATCTTGAAATCTACTATGTACAGTAGGCATTCTTGAAGACTAAGTAGGGGAAGAAAGTGAAGTTAGTCTACTTCTGTGACGTGGGCCAGGAAGACATCTGTGGGATAAGACTAGGGTGCTTCTCCCAGAGACTGTTTTTCAACCCTTGGGAAGGTGCTAGATGCATCCATTGCACAGGTGTATCAAATGCAGCTAATGGAGATGCAAGTCTTACCCAAAAGGAAGATGTTTATATTTAGTGGAGTACACCTTTTAAAAAATATTTAATATATATATATATTTTAGTAAAAAGTCAGATATACAGTGAGGAGGAGAGACAGAGAGGAGGATCTTCCACAACTGCTGGAGCTGAGCCAATCTGAAGCCAGGAGCCCGGAGCCTCTTCTAGGTCTCCCACACGGGTGTAGGGTCTCAAGGCTGTGGGCCATGCTGGATTTCTTTCCCAGGCCACAAGCAGAGAGCTGGATGGGAAGTTGGGCTGCCAGGATTAGAACCAGCACCCATATGGGATCCCAGAGTGTGCAAGGCAAGAACTTTAGCCAGTAGGCTACTGCACTGGACCAGTGGATTATATCTTTTAGAATTCTGTTAAAACTAAATAGTCTTTTGGTAGAAATCTATTTTACTTAATACAAGTGCCAAAGATATCGTGGATAACTATAATTGTACATAATATAAGGTCATGTATATGTATCCTGAATTGCTGCAACATGTTTTCTGGAACCAACTGATTTGTAGCAACATGTTTTTCCAGGTGAATGTTAATTTCCAAGCATTTTTTTTTCTCCAGAGACTGATTTCTTTATGGTTATCCTAAACTTCTTGAAAATACTAGTAAAAATGAATAAATAACCTGTCTGTTCAGTGCTGGCGTATCTGTGGGTGACTTGGGTGAAGTCTCGGAGAAATGAAGCCGGCGCCTACTCTCTTTAAAATAGTTATGGAATCCGAAATTCCAACAGCACTCCCAGCCAAAGAAATCTGAATGAACCAGAGACCTCCAAAACCTTCTACTGTCATGTGTCACCTCATGACTGGTGTGTTCTGATGTCCTGAGGAATGTGAAGGCATTTTTCAGGAAGCATCAACATCACTCAGTGATATAATCTTAGGGGACCACATTCCTAGATGTGGCGTTATTGACTACAATGTTGTTATGCAATGTGATGGTACACTGAAAAACCAAGCTGGGCTCCTCCCAGTGGCTATCAATAGCACCCTGCTGGATTCAGGGAAACTTGGATCAAATTCTCTTCAGAGGGTTCCTATGGTGCAGCCTTTTCGTTTCAGCTCAACTGCGGTTACTGTAGCCGGTGACTTTCCGCCCATGCTCAAACAGATTATTTGCTTCTGTATTTTGGTCTGGAGGTCTCTCTGAAACACTCCCCCCTGCTTCTTTAGTCTGAAGCAGGCTCTGGACACATTTTTGTCTCAAATCTTCCCATTGGTGTTTTTCTATGTTGGATTCATTATTTCAGCTGTGTGTTTTTACTATTTTATGGAGCACATCATCCAAAAATTCCCTAATGAGAAGTGTGGCAGAAATCCTTTTATTTTTTATTTTTTTATTAAATTTATTCATTAATTACATTGTGTTGTAATTACGTAGAATCTGGGATTCTCCCCCTACCCTCCCCCCATGGTGGGTTCCTCCACCCCGCTGCATAACCATAGTTCAAGTTCAGTTGAAATTCCCTCTTTGCAAGTATTTGCCAAGCATAGAGTCCAACATCTTATAGTCCAGACAAGTCCAACTACTTATTGGGTAGACCCTCTCTGGTCTGAGGGCAGAGACAGCAGAGTATCTTCCCGGTCAAATAAAAGCACTAATATACCATGGCAGAAATCCTTTTAGGTGATTTACATTTACATATGATTGATTGGTTGGTTATAGACTTCTACTATAAAAATAATTTCTGCCTCAGATTTCTAGAGACATTATGAATAATGCGCACAGTCCTATTACCTGTTGCTACATTGAAAAAGCCAATGCTGTTGTGTTCTTGTTCGCTTCTGATCACTAACCCATAGTTCCACCACAGCATCAAACCTAGATTCTTTTAATAGCTCCTCTTTATCCCTAACAACCTGCCATTTCAAAGTAGTATGACTGTGTGTTTTTTGTATTGTTCAGTGCTAACTTGATGCTTTCAATTTTGATAATTGTCTTCTAATTCTGTAAAATGTTCTTATTTTTCTCTCTGATGATCTCTACTTCTCTCTTTTTAGTCATTTTTTCCCTGGATTTCCTATTAACTTAATGTGTTTCATAGTTTCCTCTTACAGTATTTTATCTTGAGTGTACTTTAAAAAGCCTTTGGAAAAATAGGATTAAAATATAAATTTATTTTGCTGCAAAAGGTTTTGAAATCCATACACATGTCTTTGTTACAAATGAATAACCTTCAATTTTTTATGGGACTTTTTTTGAAATATATTTTATTTATTTGAAAGAATTAACAGAGCGAGGACGGAGAAAGAGACCCTCCAAAGGTTGGATTCACTCCCCAGATAGTCACAATGGTCAGGACTGGGTTAAGCCAAAGGCAGGAGCCTGGAACGCCATCTGGATCTCTTACATGGTGTCAGGAATCCAAGCACCTGGGTGATCTGCTGCTTTCCCAGGAGTATTAGCAGCAAGCTAGATTGGAAGTGGAGAGGCTGGGACTGGAACCAGTGCTCATGTGGGATGGTGGCATTCCAGGCAATGGCTTATCCTGATGTGCCACAATACCAATCCTAAAAACTATCTTAATTTTGCTTTCCAGATTTTTTGTTTGTTTTTTTTTTTTTACGTGGTTTTACTTTCCAAAGCTTTTAGGAATTGGACTTGTGGCACAGTAGGTTAAGCTTGATCTGTGATGCTAGCAACCATATGAATGCTGCTGCTGCTGGTTGTGGTTGTTGTTGTTGTTGTTGCTGTTGTTGTTGTTCTTCTTCTTCTTCTTCCTCCTCTTCTTCTCAGTAGTGATTACATGGTTGATCAGGGTGGGAAGGATCAAGGTTTAGGGAAAATTGGGTGAATTCATTGCTTCTAAATTTGCTATTTTTTCTTGTTCCTGGGGGAAGCGGAGAGACAAATGGGGAAACCACTCATGACTTTCACCATGTCCCAGTACCCAGGGGTGAGGAACTGCCACCTCGTTATCAACCCAGAATCCCAATGTGTACATATTCTGAGGGTTCTGTCCAAGTGCTTTGCATAGTTCTGGAATACTGCTGATTTCACTGATCCGAGGGTGATGTCACCCTCCCAATGTCCATTGGCTCCGTTCACCGAGATTTTTTGCTGTCATTGTTTGTTTGGAGTAGTTGTCCAGTTAGTTCTGTTATTCTGCTACAGCACAAAATGTGCTGCCATAGTCTCCTTTTACAATAGGGCTGTGTCCACTGCTCCACCCTTTTCATTAAGTAATGCATGTTCTTGCAAGTGAGTCCAAGTACCTGAGCCAGGTGTTCCAAGCATCGCCGATTCCCCCACCCCTGGGGCTCACAAACATGGCACTCACCTAGTAGATGGGCCCTGGGCCCTGGGCCAGGAGACCCAAGTCCCGCCAGGTCCCCTACCCTTGTGGTTCATGATGCTCTGCTTCTGATCCTATTCTTACAAATGAACATGGAAAAGTAGTAGAAGATGGCTCAAGTGCTTAAGCCCTAGCCAACACATGTGGGAGACTCCAGGGAGTGCCAGGGTCCTGGCTTCTCCAGGTCCCATTCTAGCAATTGTCACCATTTGGGGAGTAAACGAGTAGGTGTTAGATTCTCTCTTTCTGCCTTTCAAAAATGTAAAAAGTAAATCTTTAATAAAAGCAAAGCTTTTAAAGAACTATTTTTCATGGTTTCCTGTTCTTATTTTATGAATGATAATGCTTTTCTTATTCAAGGATACTAAGTAAAATTTCTTTGCTGGAGTCATATTTTTTCCTCCTCCCTTCTTTCTCATTTCTGCTTTCATTTCTGATGACCTTTGGATTTCTGCTTAGGATTTATTGAATGGAAACTATTATACATAGGTAGGTGTCTGGGAGCATTTGTCAACTGTAGGATTCTTTACAGGTGATGCGGCCCTGATGTTGGAGATGCCATATATATCTGCATGTGAAGGGATTTCTTTTTCTCCCCAGGGACATAAATTCTCTTGGATCTCATCTTTATATTTTTGGAAGTGAATTTTCTAGGTATATTAGAGAAAGGGAAATGGAAACTGACTATTCTGACACTCATTTCTCTGCATTCACCTCTAAGAATAAACTTCATTTTCTTGTTTGGCATGCTAGAAGGAGTGATGGCCTGACTGTGTAGCATTGGGGAGGGGATTTTGGAGTGTGCTGGGCAATCAGTCTTTCAACAATTCCATTTTTAGATGCCAGTCGACTGCAGTACCTGGTACCTCAAATTCTGATTTTCTCAGGGTGTTTCTAGGGTGGACTAGCTCTTTTAGCTCCTGCAGCAATTTTAACTTACAGTTTTATCACTGCCTTAGCTCTGCTGACTTTCAGAATTGGGCTAGAATATCTGTGGTGTCCTCTTACACTTTGTCTTTGCTATGATTTTCATATATAGTACTACAGCCTACTTTTCATTGGATCTTGGGAGAAAGTAACAATAAACCTGTGGTTCATCTGCCATAAATAAAAATTAATTTTTTGAAGACTAATGCTTAATATGTTTTAAAAAACTACAAATGTGAATAGCTTCTTTAAAAAGCTAAATCTGTCAAGTTAAACTCCAGAACCACCTGGAGAGTACATAATAAGGAGTGGGAGTGGCCTAGTAGGAACATAGTGGGCCCCTCCTTCTTGGGTTGCCGTTCCCACTGGAGAGCACGATAACCAGGACAGGGACAGGGGTGGCTAGACAGAAAGGCACCTGCCAGTATGTGTGTGGGCTGGATAGTAAGGTTGGCTGGGTTGAACTAGGCTTCAATGCCCATTGACATGTATGAGAGCTTAATGGGATGTGGGCAGACTGAACAAGTCTGCAGTACAGAGTGGCAAGCATGGGAACCAGGGTAGAGGGCAGGTCTGGAGGGGGTTATGGGGAGTCGCCCCAACTAGGCTGCAGCTCCCATTGGTTTTGCATGAGGGCCGAGTATGAAGTGGGCAGGATCAGGCTGGACTGCAACAACCATTGGTTTATGTGGAAGACAGGGTCAGAAACAGAACTGACCCAACAACTGCAATGACCAGCATGTGCATAAGCCGATTGGGGTGACGGATGGTGCCAGACCCTGTACTGGCAAGCACACTCAAGAATCAGGTCTAGGATCACCTCAAATGAAATTTCTTTGGAGATCTCTTCAACTGAACTGCTGATTTCAGAACCCCAACCATGAAGAGACTGTTTCAGCCAGTCGATTCTGAATAGATTTCATCGTGCTTGGAACAGTGAGATTGGCAGCAATTCAGAACTGTTTAACTATCAAGACTGTTTGAGCAGGACTCATAGAGTGTGCCTCTCATCGGAGACCTGGGATGGGTGGAAGGCTGGGTGGGGCTTCTCTCTGTGTTTCTCCCCTGACCCCAAATACAGGGGAAAAATGATGATAATAGTGTGGAAATAATAGTCTTACCCACTTAAAAAAAGATTTATTTATTTTTTTTATTGCAAAGTCAGATATAGAAAGAGGAGGAGACACAGAGAGGAAGATCTTTCATCCATGGATTCATTCTCCAAGTGACTGCAATGGCCAGAGCTGAGCCTATCTGAAGCCAGGAGTCTGGAGCTTCTTCCAGGTCTCCCACCTGGGTGCACGGTCTCAAGGCTTTGGCCCAACCTTGACTGCTTTTCCAGGCCACAAGCAGGGAGTTGGATGGGAAACAGGGCCACCGGGATTAGAACCTTTGCCCGTATGGGATCCTGGTACATTCACAGTGAGGACTTTAGCAGCTTGCATTACTCACGGGGCCTGTGAGTAGCTTTTGATTTGTGTTTGTTTGGGGCTCAGAATTTTTAAAATGTAGCACTTAAGAGCAACCATTCAGAATAAAATGTGTGGTAAGCACTGTTGGGGATTTAATGTTATACAACCCAAGAGTGGTTAAAATCAGCATCAACCACATTGAGCTAGAGTCCTTGTTTAATACCGTTGATCTTGCCTTCTCAGACACCACTCCCCCAGTGCTTGTCTTGTCCTCGATCAATCAGTTTTCCTTGCTAGCTTCTATTCATGTACGCTCACCCCATGGCTGGCTGCCTCCTCTTACTCACTGCTTCAAGTGCTGTCTCAATGCTGATGACCTTCTAAGCTGCCATCTCTACTCAGCCCTGTGCATGAGCCCCTCTGCAGACAGGGGGTGCAGCTCAGCTTTCCACTTCACCACTGGGCAGGTCAGTTATATCCACTGTTTTGGGGGAGTAGTTCATTGGATTCTACTGGACAGATTCAGGTCTTTTGAGTTTAATATTTTCTTATATTTTGGATAGGTAAGACATTCAAAGAATTCAAAATTCCAAAAAGATAAGATAATACATTGTAAAGGTTCTGGTATCATACTTTAGCACTCACCCACTCCTATATTCTCCTGGGAGGTAATCAGTGCTGTCAGTTTGATATTTGTGGCCTTTTCTTCAGGGACACCTTATGCACACATAAGCAAATAGACTTATATATACATATATGCCCATCTCCTACTTCTGTACTTTTGATTCCAAATTTGCTTTCAAAGGTCCACCACCAATGCAGCTGAACTACCATCTTCACAATGAAGATTTCTATTCTAACATGGAATTTTTTCCACGCCAAAAGAAAGATATCCTTCCAAGCTCTGCCCTTGCTGCCACCACCCCCAGAGGAAAAGAAAAAGAGTTTTCTTGCTTCGCCACTGCCGAGAAAGCAACAGCAGCTCTTGTTCTGATCCGTTGTTCTGACAAGCACAGTGAGACTTGTAAGGGGAAGGGACACTGACAAGGAGCAGGGACAGAACTAAGAACATTGGCACTTGAATCTTCTCATATTTTCCAGGAGTCTAGCTTTCATGGTGCTAGCCACTTCACTGACATTTCCTTGAAGTGACAATCTGGAAAGGAAAAAATACTTCTCTAGGACTTAAAAATGCTCAGGGTTGCATGGAAAACATTCAAGCTGTCCAAAGTTGGCCCAGTCATTCTGTAAGCTACTGTCGAGAATTCTGATTTATTACCTATTTTACACACATTAGGAAAAAGGAAAGCTACTCAGGAAGGCACCAATCAGTGCAGAATCTTCCTGTCATACTCTTCTTCTGAGGGTTGATCTCCCACTCCTGGAACAGGTGCAAGCATGACAGCAAAGTGGGGCCAAATACAGCAGTTCCTTGATGGTACAGTCTGGCCATGCAAATTGCTGAATCCTTCCCCTAAGAAGGACAAAGCTGGAAGAACCAGCTTTTCCTGATTGTTATGGGGTAGTTACGTGGGAGCTCAGAACTGCACGTGCCTACATGCCTCCAGTCACATGGAGGAGCCTATCACTGGTGTGAGGTTGAGGTGAGAGATCTGAAGTTGCACTGATGAGATCCAATCCTTGATTTTGGTCATTTTCTTTTTTATAAGGATTTATTTACTTATCTGAAAGGTGGGGTTAGAGAGAGGGAGTGAGTGAAGGAAAGAGGGAGGGAAGGAGGAAAAGAGGGAGAGGGAAAGGGAAAGAAGGAGAAAGAATTTTCTCTCTGCTGGTTCAGTTCCCAAATGGCAGGCAGCAAAAACCAAATGCCAGAGCTGGGCCAGGTTGAATACAGGAGCCAGGAACTTCATACAGATCTGCACTGAGTTCAGGAGACCAAGGACTAGAGCCACACTATGCTACTTTTCCAGGTGGGTTAGCACAAAGCTGCATCAACAGTGTAGCAGCCAGGCCTCAAACAGGCATTCATACAGAATGCTAGCGCTGCAAGTAATGACTACTCACTATGCCACTACATGTGTTCATATAATGTTGGCCTATCATCTGTAACAATCTGTTTAGCCCTAGTTCCGCATACCTAAGAGTCTAGGAGTTACCTCCTGCATGTTCCCTCCTACTTCAAGCTCTTACGTGTATCACAGAATCATCTTTCCTCCCTTCTGCATGAGTCCTGCCCTATTTTTATACTCTTTCAACCACATCTCACCTGGATATTCAAGTCAGAAATCCTTCTAGCCCTCCCTTTTCCTACTCGATGCCCATCTGTCAAGATGCAACAGGTGTCTCAGTATTATTCTTAAATAGGCCTTCTTTTAACTCCTTCTGCTTTTTCCTTCCCTCATTGTACTGAAAAGACCAAATTCAGCATTCCTACCCTGCCTCCTTGCCTGTTCAGTGGGGTCCAGGTGGTTAGCCTATTGTAGTCATCATAAGGACTGGTTGCTAACATGAAAAGTGGTGGCAATACGGGAGAACTCGCCAACAGAATAACTACACCAATCACACCCTTTACAAGGGTTCTGCATCTGAGCCACTAAGAGCTACTTGGCTGCAAAACAAGCTGCATATGTACAGAGAGGAGTTAGAGGTGTTGACAAGGACATGGTAGAAACTCCCGAGTAAGCAGAAAATGAGAAAGCAGCAACTGTGACTCACACAGAACTACTGAGTATATTGAATGGAGGGTCAAGTAATCGACCAGAGTGCAAAAACAGAGGAGCAAAACTACCATGATGGTAGGGGACAAACTCTTGCTATTGAGGAGATCACAAAATAATAATAGAACTGTCCTGGAACCTGATTTGCTGTCCAATTCCTAGTGGAAAATATTAAATGGAACATTCCAGAAACAAACAATTCCTTTGTTTTAAGTTGCACCTCACTGTGAGTAGTGTGATAAAATCTTGCAGCATTTCCTAGTGACTGGCCTGGGATGTGAACCACTCCTTTATCCAGCATATCACACTGTATACACTGCTCATCTGTTAGTAGCCATCTGAGCTGATCAGATTGACTGGGGTGGTGTTACAGCACTTGTGTTCATGTGAAGTTTTATTTTACTTTGTAATGACCTCAGAGCATAGGAGTGGTGATGCTGACAATTTGAATATACCAAAAAGAGGAGGCTACACAGTACTTTTTAAAGTGAAAGTGTGAAAGTGCAGTAGGACATTTCGAGAGACCACATTCAATGTTCTCCACTCTATTGTGAGTCATTGCAATCTCTGCCTGTGCCTAATTTATAAGCCTTTAACATAGGTATGTATATATAGAACACAAATGCAGGGATATAGGCAGAGCATAGGCAGTCTCATGCTATCTGAGGCATCAGCCCTCCACAGCAGGTCTTGGAATTTAATCCCTGCCAATAAGAAGCGCTGGTGATGGCAAGGCCAGTGATCACATTCCAGCCTGTGTGAAGCTGGGCTAAAAGATGATGTAGAGTTCTTGTGTGATTTCTTTGTTATCACGAGATTCTTTTTTCTTTCTCCCCTCTACCTACAATCACCATATCTTCTAGTCATATCCTTAATTCTCCCTCCCTGTGATGCCTGACCCTATCTCTTCATGCACATGAACAAGTTTTTCCAAATGGAATAATTCTTCCCATCTCCCAAATATCCCTAATTTCATCTGTTTATCACTTATTCATGATGCAATTCAGACATCTCTAAGCAGCTGTTTTATAACCAAGCCAGGTCAGATTCTCTTCCTTTACTCCAAACTTCCTGGTACTGCATATTGTGATTAATTCTCCTCAACTAGCATGAGTTTCTTTTAGGAGCACAGCTACTGTTTTGTTCTCTTCTGTATTCCCAGTGCTTGGTCCAGTACCTAGGACAAAACATATAATCCATGAATACCTCAGTTTTTGGTAAGGCTCTCAGTTTTTGACCCTGTCAAAAGCCACTGGGTTTAATAGCCTTCTGTTATTACTCCATCTTCCAATTGATCTACTTGCAGCCTGTAGTATCTGAGGTGCATGATCATGACTTTCAGACCATAATTTCATGATTTATAAGAAATTCTCCTGGTTCAAAAGGAACTTACTGTCTTTGTTCCCTAATTTCCTTCAAGAATGGACACAGAGCTCTGAGTTGAAGTTGACTCTGCTGGTTCAGGAAGGAGGATATGGCCTGGACTAAAGCACACTGATGAAATAAGAGGTAGGGATAAATTCTGGGGGTGAAACAGGCAGTGAGTGCTTGGTGAAGAATTGGGCATAAGATGAGTGAGGGAGGCATCAAGAATTCAAGAATGTTTTTTGACTTGACCAGCTGAATGACTTACATTCAAAGAGAGGAAAGAATGGAGATGAAGCAGATTAAGAGGAAAACTCCTTTGTATTTTCACACAATCAGATTTTTTAAGCATTTATTTATTTTTATTGGAAAGGCAGATTTTTTATTAATTATTTTGCATTATGTGACAGTTTCATAGGCTCTGGGAATCCCTCCCCCCCTCCCCTCCCCCGGTGGATTCCTCCACCTTGATGCAGTATTACAGTTCAAATTCAATCAAGATTCTTTCCTTGCAAACATATACCAAGCATAGAGTCCAGCTACTTATTGTCCAGATGGCTTGAACAGTTTCTTGGGGAGACCATTTCTGGTCCGAAGTTAGAGCTGGTAGAATATCATCACAGTCAATTAAGAGTCCCAATATAACATCAACAGCAATTTGCAATATTATGGAATTGACATGGTTTTGAGTAACCAGTATGTTAAAAAAAAAAAAAAAAGCAAGTCCTAACCACAACCTATGATTAGCTCATTGACATTTCAATTTTAGTTTATTTTTTTTTCATTTCTTTTTTTATTATTTATTATTTTTAATTCATTAATTACATTGTATTATGTGACACAGTTTCATAGGTACTTGGGTTCTCCCACCCCTCCCCAAACCCTCCCACCATGGTGGATTCCTCCACTTTGTTGCACAACCACAGCTCAAATTCAGTTGAGATTCCCCCATTGCAAGCGTATACCAAACATAGAGTCCAGCATCTTATTGTCCAGTCAAGTTCAACGGCTTCTTAGGTATACCCTTTCTGGTCTGAAGACAGAGCCAGCAGAGTATCATCCCAGTCAATTGAAAGCTCCAACATACCATCAGCAAAAATTTACATCATTATGGAATTAAGTGACATAGTAATGAGTAACCAATATGTTAAAAGTAAATGCGAGTTCTTAACCACCTTCTGTGACCACCTCATTGACATTTCAATTTTAGTTTATATACAACATATAACATACATAACATAACATGTTATACATAACATCATATCATCTTAAGTTAAGGCAAACATGTGGTATTTAACCTTTTGTGATTGGCTCATTTCCCTTAGCATTACGGTTTCCAGTTTGGCCCATTTGGCCACAAAGAACTGCATTTTGTTTTTTTTAATAGCTGAGTAGTATTCCATGGAGTAGATGAACCATAGCTTTCTTATCCAATCCTCTGCTGATGGGCATTTTGGTTGCTTCCATGTTTTTGCAATTACTGATTGTGCTGCTATGAACATAGGAGTGCATGTTGGTTTCTCATAAAACAATTGTTCTGGATATATTCCTAGGAGTGCTATTGCTGGATCATACGGTATGTTGACTTTGAGTTGTTTGAATATTCTCCATACTGATTTCCATAGAGGCTGTACCAGCCTGCAGCCCCACCAGCAGTGGAGTAGGGATCCCTTTTCCCCGCAACCTCGCCAACAAGTGTTGTTGGTGCTTTTATTCATGTGGGCCAGTCTTACTGGCGTTAGGTGGTACCTCATTGATGTTTTAATTTGGATTTCCCTTATTGCCAGGGAACTTGAGCATTTTTTCATATGTTTATTTGCCATTTGGGTTTGTTCCTTTGTGAAGTGTTTGCCCATTTCCCGTGCCCATTTCTTGAGTGGCTTGTTTGTTTTGACATTTTGGTTGTTTTGTAGCTCTTTGTATATTCTGGAGATTAGTTTATATACAGGACCGGCTGCTATATACCTTAAAAATAGCTATAAGGTACCATTCAGCTGTCTTGTGTCTATTTCATTTTAGTATTTAGCCATTTGTTGTGTTGAAGTATAATTTTGCTGATCTTGGCAGATTTTAGGATAATCTAGACTGGCTTGTAACTCTAACAAGATATTTGTCGACATTTAAGGTGCAGAACATTTTTTTTTTTTGGGGGGGTGTGCAGGAAAATCCTCAACACCATGGTGAGGAGTAACTAATCTTTGTGTCCCATCCAGCGAGGCATGAGCCAATCCACGCCAGCTCTTTCCTGTCAGATTTCAAGCTCTACTTTCTGTTGTTTGTCTATTTATTTTAGGTTTTTTTAGTTTGTATGATTGTTTGTTTGCTGTGAGGGGTTTTCGAAGCGATCCCGATGGTCATTGCGAGGGAGAGCGGGGGTCCAGAGCTGGAGCCAGGCTCGGACCAGAGAAAGCTCTCCTCCTTGGTCCCGAAGGACATTTAATGAGAGAAGGTGAGACATAAAGATCTTCCATTTACTGATTCACTCTCCAAATGGATGCAATGGCAGGAGCTGAACCAATCCAAAGCCAGGAGCCAGGAGCTTCTTCCAGATCTCCCATGTGGGTTCAGAGTGAAAAGGACTTGGGCTATTCTCTGCTTCTTTCCCAGGCCATTAGCAGGGAGCTGGATGGGAAACGGAGCACCTGAGACATGAATTGACTCCTATATGGGATCGTGGTGCTTGCAAGGGGGACGATTAACCATTTGATCCGTTGCACTGGCCTCTCGGATTTCTTTCTGTCTACATTTTGCTTATATGCACTCAACTCATGGAATGGAAATATGGATGGTTTCACATTTGGTGGTAGTATTGAGGAGGACACTTAAAGTTACTCTTTTTTGTTTTTTTACCTTTTTTATTATTATTATCATTTTATGATACAGTCCCATAGGCCCTGGGATTTCCCTTATCCGCTCCTCAATTCCTCCCCCCCTAACTAAGTTCCCCTATATTATTACTATAGTATAGTTCTTCATAAACAGTCATAGGTCCATCATTGTGGGCATGGACGATGGCAGAGTCCAGCATTCTATTGTCAAGATATAGTAAACAGTTTCACTGGGAGTCCATCTTTAGATTGGAAGTAGAGATGCATACTGCATTGTATTCTCACATCTGGATAGGATTGTCGCCATTACACAGTTACTATACATCCCCTTAAATGAAAAGCCACAAAACAAAATCAACAACAGGAAGAAAAAAGAAATTAAAAACACCATGAAGTTAAATAACATGCTACTGAATGACTAATGTGTTGCTGAAGAAATGAAAATCTAGAGCCCTCTTGAAGAAAATGATGCTGCTCTATGATCTATGAGTCAGTGAAGAATTTAATGAAAAGAAAGTGTTTTGAAGAGATGAAAGTAAGATTGCTTTTGGTCAACCCTCTTGGGAGTTCTGTGTTCCTCCTGTATTGTTTCCCAATTCTTTCCCCAGATTAGTGATATGCCCTCTTCTTATTTTCATTGAATACACCTTTTTTTTTTTTAAAGATTTTTATTATTATTGGAAAGCCGGATATACAGGGAGGAGGAGAGACAGAGAGGAAGATCTTCCATCCGATGTTTCACTCCCCAAGTGAGCCGCAACGGTACACGCCGATCCGATGCCGGGAACCTGGAACCTCTTCCAGGTCTCCCAAGTGGGTGCAGGGTCCCAAAGCTTTGGGCCGTCCTCGACTGCTTTCCCAGGCCACAGACAGGGAGCTGGATGGGAAGTGGAGCTGCCGGGATTAGAACCGGCGCCCATATGGGATCCCGGGGCTTTCAAGACGAGGACTTTAGCTGCTAGGCCACGCCGCCGGGCCCTGAATACACCTTTAATCCCAGTTTCTCTTTCTGCACCTTCTGAGTCTCCCATAACTTATATTTGTCCCTTTAATAGTGTCTTTCAATTCTTGAATACTTTTTTTAGGTTGACCCAGCTCTGCTTCCAGCTTTTTGTTTGTTTCCCTCTGGGTGACAGCAAATATCTTCCTTTTCTGAGATTGTTTCTCTGCCTCCTTAATTCTATTTTGGAGACTCTCCACTGTACATTTAATTTGCTCCACTGTATTCTCCATTTCTTTTTTTAAAAAGATTTATTTGTTTTTGTTGGAAAGTCAGATATACAGAGAGGAGAGACAGAGATGAAGATCTTCCGTCTGATGATTCACTCCCCAAGTGACTACAATGGCTGGAGCTGAGCCAATCTGAAGCCAGGAGCCAGGAGCTTCTTCTGGGTCTCTCATGCAGGTGCAGGTTCCCAAGTCTTTGGGCTGTACTCGACTACTTTCCCAGGCCACAAGCAGGGAACTGGGCCAGAAGTGGGGCTGCCAGGATAAGAATTGACGCCTATATGGGATCTCGGTGCTTTCAAGGCGAGGACTTTAGCTGCTAGGCCACCATGCCAGGCCCAGTATTCTTCATTTCTAACATATCAGCTTTCATGTGATTTATTTCCAATGTGACATATTCCTTAAATTTCTTGAATGCTTACTGTATGTGTTTCTCGCTGTTGATCAGAAGCTTTATAATAAGTGTTTTGAATTCTGTATCCCCCGTTTTCTCCATGTCTTCCTCAGTGAACTCTGAGGTTGGGAAAGCGTTTTGCTCCATTGCAGGAGAGTTTTCAGTAATATTCATTGTGCCTCTGTCTCTTCTTTTGCTCCTGGTCTCTTCTTTTGCTCTGATTAGAAGATTCTTCTCCTTGGGGCAGGTTTCTAAGCTGTGTCACCCACAGGTCTACAGTTCAGTTTTACTTATTGCAGTTGGTACATGGCTCTTTGTTTGCAGTCAGTTTTGCCACTCCTTCCAGTGAGTTCCAGATGTGGGTTCTTATGTTAGATTTCCACCATGGTCTCTGTAGCCCCAGCTCCTGGCTCACCAGTCTCCACCTGCCTAGGCTGCACTGTTGTCTGTGCAACCTTTCTCCCACTTCCAATTGGAATAGGTCCCAGGATCAGGGAGAGACCAGGAGATCTATATAGCTAGGTTGTTGTTCGTGATAATCTTGCAGGAACCTGTTGGCTGTTAGGTCTGAGCACCACACGGACCTATTTTGACCCGCACGATGACATAGTCGGTATTATTTTTTTGTGGGACCAGTGCAATGCACTGAGCTCAGTGAGTTTGCTCCCAGCTCAGAACATGTGCAGCTCAGTGTTTTCCCTTGCAGTCTTAAAACTTTTGCCACACTGTAAGAAATAGCATCTGATGTGCCACTACTAGAGTTCTTGATCTCCTGGCCATCAGGTCTGAAGGCTACCAGGACCTGTCTTGGGTGGAACCTGTAGGATGCCACATTGTTACAGTTCACTGAGTCAGAAATGAGTTCACTCTCTGCCCAGTGCATGCGCAGTATTGTCCCTACCCTTTGCCTCCTTAAACAAAATGGTGCCCGACCCTGATTCAGCTCTAGAGGGCAGACAGGGCTATGATATCCGCCATGTTCCTGCACTGCTTGTCTGGGATCTGCTGCTCTGTCTTTGTCCCTGGTCAAATCAAACAGACCAGCAGGTTGGGTTCACCTCCTAAGCTCGCAGTGAAAGTCCCTTCCCACCTGGTTGCTGGTGGAGCCACTTGCTGAATGCCGTGGTGGTATCAGTCACTGCAACACCACACTCTTGTGTCCATTGCTTTCTTGTGTCTTTCAGTCTACAGGTGCCCCTCTGAGTTATTCTGACTTCTCCTATTTCCTGGAATATGCCCTTTCTGTTTCACACTGGCTAATGTTTCTCTGTTCATTTTAAACATGTCCTTCAAAGTTCCTGTCTTTTAATTTACCATTTTAACCATATTTAAAGGTATTCTTCTCTGAATTGCATGCACTCACATTGTATTGCTGTAACACTATCATTCATTTTTTCAACTTCCCAAGCCATAATTCCTTACCCACCAAACAACAACGCCGTAATACCCTCTGTGCAGTCTCCGGCAACCACTATCCTACATTCCACCTCCATTAATTTGATTATTCTGAGTGTCTCATATAGGAGGAGTTACAGTTTTTGTTCTTTTGTGACTGAGCTATTTCACTTAGCATAATGTCTTTAAGATTTACCCTATGTGGCCACATGTGTCAGAATTTTTTTGGAGTAATAATGTATCGTATGTTTGTACCACATTTAATTTATCTGCTCATCTTTGGATGGGCAATTAGGTTGCCTCCACCTTTTAGCTATTGTGAACAATGCTGTTGTGAGCATGGGTGTACAAATACCTGCTGAAGAAGCAAATTTGAGGGAAATGCATACTCAGCTGGAGACTATACTAATTTTCTGTGTGGTTTTGAGGAAGCACCATATTGCTTTCCATTGCGGCTTTATCAGTTTATGTTCCCACACACAATGCTCAAGGGTTTCTAATTTCTGTTTCTCTTACGCTTGATATTTTCTGGTCTTTTTAAAAAACAGCCATCCCAATGAACAAGAAGTGGTCTATTGTTTTTTGATTTGCATTTCTTGAATGATTAGTGAAGTTGAAGTTTTTATGTGTTTATTGAATGTTTGTATACCTTCTGTAGAAAATGGGAAAGATTTTTTTGGCCCTTTTTTAAAAAAATTATTTTTGATGATATTTACATAGCTGATTAGGGTGGGAAGGATCGGGAATTAGGGGAAAGTGAGTGAGGCCATTGTTTCTACATTGTCTTTTTCTTCTTCCTGTGTCTGGGGGAAAAGGAGGAAATAAGGGGAACAACCACACCCGGCTTCCCAACTGTCGCAGTACCCCGGAATGGGGAAGTGCCACCTGATGTTCTCCCAGGGTCCCCAGTACGGAGCATATTCTGAGGGTTCTGCTCAAATAGTTTTGATAGTTCTGAAATGCTGTTGATTTCACAGTCCCAAGGATGAGGAAATCCTTCCAAGGTCCATTGGCTGGCATAGTTCACCTCAGAGTCTCCACTTTTCCAGAAATTTGATGTCACGCTTCACTAAGGTAGTTGATGAATTTGTTCTGTCCGCCTTCCCCTACTCCTCTATGCAAACCAGCAGATGCTGTGATCCAGCCCAGCTCTCTGCTTGCTACACACCTGGCCTTCATGTACACCATTGGGAGCTGCAGCCCAGTCAGAGTGATCCCCAATAACCCCCACTGGGCTAGCCCCCAGCCCTGGTTTCTGTGCCGGCCAGCATGTTCAGTGGACTGGTCTGGTATATTTCACCTCCCATTCAGTTCTTGTACACATAATTGGATGCTGAAGCCTAACTCATCCCAACTGACTCCACCCTCCAACCCATACTCATGCCAGCGGGTACCACCATCTGTCTAGCCAGGCCTCATCCCAGTCCTGGTTTTATACTCACCAGTGAGAGTTGCAGTCCATCAGAGAGGTGCCCACAGTTTCCCTGCTGGACCTATTCCCTGCCCCGGATCTTGCACTCTCCATGTGGTTCTGCAGTCTAGCTTGACAGAAGTTGCCCTAGTCCCAGCATCTACCAGCTGATACTATAGCAAAGCCCAATCTGCCTGTACTTACTCTGGCTTATGTATGCACCAGTAACTATAGTCAGTTGGCCCAGCCTGGCTCTCTCCCTAACCCAGTTCACATATAGGTCAGCAGGTGTTGTAGCACTGCCCAGCCTGGTCTGCCCCCAGCTGTAGCTCTCATGCTGACAAGCAGGAGTAGCCCAGCAAAGAAGTCCCCATTGCTCCCCTGCAGGGTTCACACTCTCCTTCCAGGGTCTCATGTTTGCTGGTGGGAGCTATGGCCCAATCTGGCATGGCCCATGTTACCTTGGTATTTGCTGCCAAGTGCTGTAGCCTGACCTGGCCCCATCTGCCCCCTGCTGCAGCTTGCGCTGGTGGGTGCTGCTGCCCAGTTGTCCCAGCCAGCCCCCAATCTTGGCACAAATGTGACTTGGTAGGTGCTGTGGCCTGACCCTGCCTGTCCTGCATCCTACGATGGTTCTCACATCTGCCGGTGGGTGTTATGAACTAGTCCAGCCTGGCCTGACCCCAGACTAGAGCTACACGTAAGGCAGTGGGTACTGTAACCTGGCCTGGTCTGGTTGCTCCTTGCCTTGGTTTTTGAACTCACTTGCAGGGACTGTGTCCTGACAAAGGACTTCCCCAAGCTCCTCTATCGGGTCTCTCCCAGTGGCAGCTCTCATGCACACCAGTGGGTTCTTGGCCCAGGCTTAGTCCACCTCCTGTTCTGGCAGGACCAGTGACCTTGTCCAACCAATCCACACCCATTTGGGTTCTTGCTGTTGGGTGTTATAGTCCAGCCACACCTGGTCCATGTCCTGTTGCAGCTCTCACACGGTTCAGTGGGGCCGAGACCTAGCCCACCCCATTCTACACATACTCTGGCTTTCATGAAATGAAAACCAGTGGATGTTAGGAGTCTTGCCCAGTCTGGTGCACTCCAGACCCAGTCCACACCCATGCCAAGGTACACTGCAGTCATGTTCAGCCCAAATCACCGGCCCCAGTCCAACTCTTACACTTACCAGTGGAAACTTCAACCTAGCCAGTGCGTTCCCTAAGTTCCCCAACGAGGCCTGTTTCTAGCCACAGTTCTTGCGCATGCCAGTAGTTTGCTCTGACCTAGCTCAGCACAGCCCATTCCCCATCTTGGCCTTTGCCACTGGATACTATGGCTTGGATTTGGCTCTCTCTCTCTTTTTTTGTTTGTTTAATATATTATTTAATCTTTAGTTTCCTATGTTTTATTATTATTATTTCATTTTATGACACAGTTCCATAGGCTCTGGGATTCCCCCTATACCCTCCCAAAGCCCTTCCCCCCATATTGATTCTTCCATATTATTACAGTAGTACAGCTCATAAACAGTCATAATTCCATCACTGTGGGCAGGCATGGACCATGCAGAGAGTCCAGCATCCTACTGTCAAGATAAATTCAACAATTTTATTGGGAGACCATCTTTGATCTGAAAGTAGAGATGGCAGAATTTCATCCCATCAAATGAAAAGCCACAGCACAAATTCAATAACAGGAAGAAAAATGGAAATTGGATTTGGCTCATTTTTGAGAGGGTTTTTTGTTATTGAGTTTATGGTTATCTGTAATATATATTGGAAATAGAAAAGGTTTCTAAGACATGAGAATATGATGAAAATGCAAGGGATTCTTGGGAAGAGGGGATAGAGATGAAGATGTCGTTAAAATACAAAGAAATCTCTGTGTTAGCTACTTGGGGGGAGGATAAACAAAATACTTTCTTGAGGATCCTTAGCTTATTTTTTTTTTATTATTTTTTTTTTAAATATTTTATTTTTATTACAAAGTCAGATATACAGAGAGGAGGAGAGACAGAGAGGAAGTTCTTCCGTCCGATGTTTCACTCCCCAAGTGAGCCGCAACGGGCCGATGCGCGCCGATCCGAAGCCGGGAACCTGGAACCTCTTCCGGGTCTCCCACGCGGGTGCAGTGTCCCAATGCATTGGGCCGTCCTCAACTGCTTTCCCAGGCCACAAGCAGGGAGCTGGATGGGAAGTGGAGCTGCCGGGATTAGAACCGGCGCCCATATGGGATCCCGGGGCTTTCAAGGCGAGGACTTTAGCCGCTAGGCCACGCCGCCGGGCCCAGCTTATTTTTATATTGTACTTTAATTACATCCTGGGTTACTTTTACCTGGAAATTAAGAATGGGCTACCGTGTGAATGTAACTACTACTAAGAAAACCACTACTTCTAAGAAATGGCCTCTTATAATCCTCTAATATAAAACAGACTTTTCATATACAATTCACTTATAAATTGATGTTTATATAATAAAATGCAAATTTGGAATATATATATTGGATACATTAATGGACTTCAACAAATTATTCATCACATAATACTTTTAATTGTGCAATTTACATTTTTCAGTTAACAAAAGTTGATTTTTTATCAATCATTTGTGGGATATCACTACAAAAAATATACAATATTATAGAACCAATGCTTAATCACAAAAATTACAGAAACATGAAAATAAAGCTATTATCTTCAGATAATAGACAAAGATTGAGGAAAATTTAAGACATATAAATCTGTACTGTAAACTGAAGCTGCTAGAGAAAACAGAATTACCGACCATTGGTAACAGAAAACTAATCTCCAAGAATAACAGCCATTTTAACTTATAGAAATTTTATTATTTTAAAGTAATTACCATTGATTATTACTAAAAAGTGCTAAACTGTTGATTCTTAATTTTTGGTAAAAATCTGTAAGGCTAATGTTATATAAAAATCTGTATTATCAATGTGTAATTTATAGATTTTAGAATAACATGACATTATTCAATGTGTATCTAGGATACTTTTCAATATATTCCACACTCTAATATTTTCTCTAAATGATCCACAGCTAAGAAAACATACCATCCTCTAAAATAAAACAGAACTTTCATTAATGCGACATTAAAGAACAGCTTTCCATTTCTGGCCAGGACGTGTGTCGCTGACTGTGGAAAGAAAATGAGAGTACAATTTAACAGTGGGTAAGTAAATATACTGGATTTTAAGTTGTCTTAAAGCTAGAAAAAGAACTCATTTCTAAAATAATTGTCTTTAAAATTTTTACTTACTAAAAATAAAAAAAAATGTTTACTTATATATTTGAAAGGGTTACCAGCTTGGAAGGAGAGAGAACAACCCACTGGTTCACTCCCCAATGGCCTCCACTGGCTAGAGCTGAGCCCGTCTGCGCCAGAAACTTCCTCTAGGTCTCTACATGAGTGTACAGGCCCAAGCACCTGGGCCATCCTCCCAGGCAAAGTAGCAGGGAGTTGGACAAGAAGTGGAACAGCCAGGACTCAAACTTATGCCCATATGGAATGCTGGCACTGCTGCCCATTACGTTATAGTACCATATTCTGTTGCTCAGTAGTCATTTTACATGTGTAGACGCTGGAAGGCTTCTATATGAAACTCAAGCTTTTAGCCTTGATTGTAAGAGTCAAACTTCTATCACTAATTACAGAATTATTGATTTGTTATCTTCGAATTTACTGTCTTTACTAGTGCTTAAAACCTCTGGGTGCTCACAAAAATTCTTCATAATCTTGGGGTATGGGAAAAGAGAAGCTATCTTTCTCTTGACTTGCCCTCCCCTGACTTTTCTTTACAATTATTTTTATTTGGAAGGCAGAGAGAGAGAGAGAGACAGAAAGAGAGAGACAGATCAGTCTTCATCTGATGATTCACTTCCCAAATGGCTGCAATGACTAGAGCTGAGCTGATTCAAGCCAGGAGCTTCCTCTGGGTCTCCTGGCCAGGTGCATGGGCCTAAGAACTTGGGCCATCCTCTGCTGCCCTCTCAGGCCACAAACAGAAAGCTGGATTGGAAGTGGAGTAGGCTGGATATGAACCAGCGCTCAAATAGGGTGCTGGGGCTTGTAGGTGAAAAATTAGTTTGCAAAAATGCCACTGGGCCAGCTCTTCCTTGACCTGCCTTTGACTGTCATTCTGAGGGTTGGCTGAGGGTTCGAACAGTAACTGAGATTCTAAGTCATGTGGAGTTTTGTTTCCAGTGTATAGTACACTGGTTTGATGCTATCAACCTTCCTAGGACCAATTACTTCTACTTCAAAGTGATATTCACTTTTAAGTGAACGTTGAAGGGTGTTATTTTTACTAAATGAAAATAATGCATCTGTTAAAGTATTTCAAATGGGAGGCAGCTCCATGGCATAGTAGGTTAATCTTCCTTTGTGGCACCAGCATCTCATATGAGTGCCCATTCCTGTGTCGGCTGTCCTACTTCTGATGCGGGTTCCTGTTTATGACCTGAGCAAGCAGCAGAGGATGGCTCAAGTCCTTGGGTCTACTGCACCCACATGGAAGTGAACCATCAGATGGACGATGTTTGTATTTCTCCTTCTGTCTGTAACTTTGCCTTTCAAATAAAAAAAGTAAAAAATAAATCTTCAAAAAAAAAGTATTTTAAATGCTGTTAATATGGGCTGACACCGTGGCTTCCCTCTACGATGCTAGCATCCCAAATTGGAGTGCTCATTTGAGTTGCAGCTACTCCACTTGCAATCCAGCTCCGTGTTAATACTAGGGATGGCAGTGGGAGACGGTCCAAATATCTGGACTGCTGCCATCATGTGGGAAACCCAGATGGAACTGCAAGTTTCGGGCTCTGGCTTGGGTCAGCATCAGCCACTCTGGCCACTGTACCCATGATGGGGAGTGAATTAGTGGTTGGAAGATCTCTTTCTTTGTATTGTGCTCTCTCTCTAATCCTCCCTTTCAAATAAATACATGAATGTCTTATAAATAAATAAAAACATTTATTCACATATGAATAAAAATAGGCAAGTAACAACAAAAACCCCTAAAATTTGAAAGTGTACTTACATATTTTTCCTTCTTTTTCTAGTTTCTTCAAATGAAGAAAGATATTATGTTCAGCCATTCTATGTAAGGTCTCAGGAATGTTCTAAAAGTAAAACATAAGTGATTGAGAAAAAATTTCCACAAAGAAAAACATTAACATTTTTGAAACTTTTGAAGAAAAAAATGCAACAAAAAGTTCAACTTAAAAGTTAAACATTGGATGATACTCTGCTGACTCTGCCCTCAGACCAGAGAGGGTCTACCCAATAAGTAGTTGGACTTGACTGGAGTATAAGATGTTGGACTCTATGCTTAGCATATACTTGCAAAGAGGGAATTTCAACTGAATTTGAACTATGGTTATGCAACAAGGTGGAGGAACCCACCATGGGGGGAGGGTGGGGGGAGAATCCCAGATTCTATGTAATTACAACACAATGTAATTAATGAATAAATTTAATAAAAAATTAAAAAAAATAAAGTTTGAAACCCTAAAAAAAAAGTTAAACATTTAAGCTTTTTTTGAAAATTATTTTTATTTTTTGTTTGAAAGGCAGAGTTACAATAGGAGAAACAGAAGTCTTCCAACTGGAGCTAAGCTCATCCCAAAGACAGGAGCCAGGAGCTTCTACAGTGTCTCCTTCGTGGGTACAGGGTCCTAAGGACTTGGGCCATTCTCGACTCTCTCAGGCCATCAGCAGGCAGAATGGATGGGAAGTGGAGCAGCCGGGACTTGAACCAGCACCCATATGGGATGCTGCTGCCTCAGGTAGAGGTTTAGCTAACCACATCATGGTATACGTTGAAAAATTAACTTATTTATATTGATTTTTTTTATTTGAAAAGCAGAGAGACAGACATGTTCCATCCCTGATTTACTTCCCAGTGCTAGGGAAGGTTCAGGAGCCTAGCACTGTATTCTGGTTTCCTCAGGGGGAGGAGGGGGACACTGCATCTGCCCCTCCGTGCAGTATCAGGAAGCTGCATTAGAAGCAGAAATTCCAATACGGGATGTGGAAGTCCCAAGCAACTGGCTTAACCACTGCCCATGTCTAACACATTTTAATACCACTCTAACTAAAGAATTTCACTTTGTACATATTTCTTGGGTCTCTGTATTTCTTTATATATTCCTGTGAATAACACAAGGTGTTTGTCCCATAAATATAGTTCCAGTTCTGTTTCCCCACGCTATGAATAGCCTTCTATACTGGTATAGAGTAAAAACTCATTAATGTTTTATTTAACTTAAGTGTCTTTTAAGTTGAGACTGCTGGTCTCAACTCTACACAATGGCATTGCCTATGTGATTAAGACTTGTTTTTATATTTTATAAAATTTATTTTTATTTGAATTGTATTTTTTATTATTATTTTTAAATTTTTGTTTTTTCATGATACCGTTCTGTGGGCTCAATGATTTCCCATTCTACCCTCCCCAATCCCCTTACCTTTCTACTGTCATCCCCCATATTATTAAATATTATAGTTCTTTAGCAACAGTCTTAAAATTATATTTTTAATAATTTTTAAAAAAATTTAATACTGATTATAGGAGTAAGGATATCAAACACCCATGTGAGCCTCCATTAGGATGGAGATGATCAGGTTGGAGGAAGATAGACACAGATATTTCAGTCTTCTCTCCTTTGTCCAAAAGGGAGGGCTGGGGAGATTGAGCTGCTCCTTGCTGTCAGACTAGACTAGCACTCAGGGACTGAGACAGTTGTTTAATGTCATCAGATATATAGAGATACTGATGTGGGAAAGAATGTTCCAATGGTGTTACTTTAAATGTCTTGATTATTTTGAGAACCACCCTTGGTGGTTCCTATTCTTATTTGCCCCAGAGGTTTATTAAATTCTTTCTAAGGTCTGTTGGTTGATCATGTGCACCTCAGTATGTGTTCACAGATCTAGGTGTTTGCTATAGAGTCTGGTCTAGAGTGTTGTTCAACCTGTCTCACTTTCGACTTTTTGATGAGGTACTGAAAGTTCTTTGTTGACTTAGATGAGCTGCCTATCTTGTTTTTTTGTGTGCACTTTCATAGGCTCTTTATTCTTGCGCAGGAGTCAGTAACTGAGGTGGCCAAGTCCTGCAACATGTGCTCTGGGTTTCAACCACGGGTCCATGTGATTTTCTCTGAGGTCATGGATTGAAAGCATAAGTACAGTTGGGAAGCCCTAAGATATCTTTCCTGGGAGGTCCTCAGTCCTGGCTCTCCTGTGGATCTGTTGAAGGAGGTCAGGTTCAGCCTGTCTGCTGTATCAGAAAACATACTGGTGGGTACAGGCGCCTGGTCAGTCCCACTCCCAGTCCTGGTTTTCATATGCACCTGTGGGTGCTTCAGTCTAGCAGGGGTGTTCCTGAAGATACCTTCCAGGCCCAACCCCATCCCCGGATTTTTTTTTTTTTAATTTTGATGATCTTTACATCATTGATTAGGGTTCCAAGGTTCAAGGGCTACAGGAGAGTGGGAAGACCATTGTTTCCACATTCTCATTTTTCCTTCCTGTATCTAGGGGAAGGGGAGAGACAAACACCCACCCTCCCAACCATCCCAGGGTCTC
Organism: Ochotona princeps; assembly: GCF_030435755.1. Lineage (NCBI taxonomy): Eukaryota > Metazoa > Chordata > Mammalia > Lagomorpha > Ochotonidae > Ochotona > Ochotona princeps. The sequence continues at coordinate 56,055,520 of NC_080840.1, forward strand.
CAGTGTGGGGCATGCTCTGAGGGCACTGCTCAAGTGGTTTCGATAGTTCTGAATTGCTGCCAATCTCACCAGTCCTAGCATGATGAAATCTCTTCAGAATCCTCTGGCTGACATAATCCACATTAGGGTCTCCACTTGCCCAGATTTTCACTGCCAGTACTTGGCTGGGGTAGTTGACAAATTTGTTCTGTCCTCTGTTCTGGTACCAGGTGTCCTATCTGCATAGGACTCCAATATACTACCATATCCTCCATGTGCATTTGGATATGCTGTCCACTGCTCCATCTGAGCCACTTAGGAGGCTCAGCTTTGACACCCGCACTCACATGGAACCTGCAATTCTGTTCATGGTTGGGGTTCTGAGTCCAGCAATTCTATTTGGGGGATCACCAAATAAACTTCGCATAAAGTGATCTCAGACCAGATTCTTGTGTATCCTTTCCAGTACAGAGTCCGGCACAGACCTTCGCCCCAATCAGCCTGTGCATATGCTGGAGGCTGCAATTCCCAGCCCCAGACTGTGTGTGCACTATTGCATGCTGTGGCCCAGTTGGGGCCAATTCAAAGAATCTCTACCAGATTTGCCCCAGAACATAGCTCTCAGGAGTGCCAGCAGTGTTGTGATCAGTGTGACAAATCTGCCTCTTCTTCCAGCTCTCATGTGCTCAAGTGGGTGCCTTGGCCCTCTGGATTCCGCATCCTGATACACCCCATCTCAATGCCCTTATTACCTGCAGTTGCAGTGGCCTGGTCTGTGGAATCCCCTAGAATTCATCCCATTCATGTCAAACAAGCCCTTGGTGGTTTCTATCCTTATTTGCCCCAGACCCACTTCCTGAAGCAATGTGCCCCTTCCCCTCTCATGCCCCTCTCAAATTGCCACCCTATCTTGTCCAATATCACTGGATGGAGCTTTTGGTGGGCCCCAGTGGCAATATGTCCACAGCTTCATCCCGTCCTTTATGTGATTCAGACTTGTACTGGGAGCACAGTGGATTAATCCACTGTCAACAATGCAACATTCCATATGAGTGCTAGTTGAAGTTCTAGTTGTTCTACTTCTCATCTAACTCCCTGCCAATGTGTCTGGGAAAGCAGCAGATGTTCCAAATACTTGGGCCTCTGCACCATGTGAGAGATTCAAATGGAATTCCTGGCTCTGGCATTAGTTTGGGTTGGTTCTAGCCTTAGCTATCATTTGTGAAGTGAACTAATGAATGGAAAATCTCTCTCTCTTTTTCTCTCTCCCTCTCTATCTCTGCTTTCCAGACTGATAATTAAATCTTAAAAAGGAAAGAGTTGGTCTGATCTGGAATATGTACACTTACCATAGTCTATTAAATTGGTCATTATAATATATTTGTGGCAATTTACAAATAAAACAAAAATTACCTTGTAAATAATTGCTACAAGCTCCTTTGCTGTAAATGATTTCTCAGTGTTTTCCCGAAGTAAAGCAAGAATTTGATCTTCTCGAATATTTCTGTGAGAAATGTATTCTAGAATTTTAGCTTCAGCATTGTGGATTACTGGGCCATGTCCTGAATTAAAATTATTATAAAAATGTTAAGTACAATGGAAGTTATTTGGAAAGCCATACAGATATAAGAGATTTAAAAATTATTCACAATACCAGAAACGTGAGAGGATAAAATAAAACCCATATAAAATACCATTACACACACTGAAAACTATAAAACAATTTAATATTGCAATAGAAAACAACAGTGAGACAGCATACACAACAATAATAAGTATTCAGAATGTGCTAGGCAGTACTCTTCATGATTAATACATATTATTACAAGAAGCTCATGGGGGGACCACTGTGATTTTATAGCAGAGACTGAGCAGTGGGTATGATGGCTGAGGGTACATGACCTGTCCATGGCTATACAGCTAACAATGGGTAGAGATGGCATCCCGACTTGGAAGTTCTTAACCACTGTGACAGCAGAATTTTAAGAATATAATGGATTGATAAGTTGGGAATTCAGAAATTTTGATTGCCCAGATTAAATTATGCTGAAATTTAATTACCTCTTCTCAAGTCACAGCATGAACTTTGGCTGGCCACAAACGCCATTAGCTGAGCAGTGGTTAGGGCGTCTTGGAATCTCTCAGAGCTTACTTCTTTAATTGCACAGTGAGGATACCACTACCTACCGTATGGGATTTTGGGGAGGGGGACAGCTGAGAGAGTTCCTGCTCGTAACCCTATGGCACCTTGAATACACAGTAGTTATGACCATGACATGTAACTGACACAGACTCCCATTTGTTGGAGTCACTAACGCAAACACTCCAGGCACCTTTAGTCGTAGGCAGCTTCTCTTCTGCACAGCATAAACGTAAGTGCACTCATTTACACACTCCTCTTTAATATCAGCTACCAGAGTTTGTTTCTTTTATGTCATAACAGGAAGGTGCATGCCCAGCCTCCCTGTTTGCTACTCTCAGCAGTAGGCCCGTGTGAGACAGTGTAAGACGTTTAGGCTATTGGACTGGCAGATCTTCTCAAGACTCTTTGGATAGTAGCAAGAGAGAAGGTTTTAGAGGATTAAGCACCCAGCCTCCTTTTCTTCTGTGCCTCCTTGTTGTGCCCATTGCTGCCTTGGCTTTTCAGATGCCGGGAACTCCTATTGTGGAACAGTGCCGTGATAGAAACAACAGGTGTGTTTTTCTTCTCCCAACAATGGAAATAAAATGCACTATCTTATGGTAGAGGCAGCAGCTACTGATACTTCAGTCTTGTGAGTTAAGACACTAGAGCTCAGGTCCAGTGTTACTCAGCTAACATGTGGTCCATAACGGGAAGCAGGTTAACAAAAGAGACTGTGGTTGATGGGAGGAAAAGATGTTCCTATGTTCCTATTGCAGTATAAGCTTATTTCCTTTAGCAGTGCTATTAAAGCTGTATAAATGTTGAAAAATAATCCTGTCTTCATAAAAGTTTTTTTTTTTAAAGAATTTATGTATTTGTTTGAAACACAGAGACAGGGAGAGACAGAGAAAGAATTTCCATTTACTGGTTCAAAATGGCCACAATGGCTGGCCTGAGCTTCCTCCAGCTCTCCCATGTGGATGCAGGGGTCCAAGCACTTGGGCTAGCCTCTGCTGCTTTCTCAGGCACACGAGCAGGGAGCTGGATCAGGAGTGGAGCAACTGGAACCTGCAGGTGCTGGTTTTATGCCCTGTGCCATAGAACTGTCTCCTAAAGAAGGTTAAGAATGTAACTATTGGCCTTTTGTTTATATGTGTGGTTAGGTAAGACTCAGTGGTGTCATTTAAAGAACTATCTTACACACATTTATACTTCCAAGGCTGAATATATATGCTAGTAGAGTCAAGCCAATTCGAACAGGAGCTCTTCCCATCATTTGACCCAACAGTTTGAAAGGATTTAAAAATTCCTCACCTGGATATATGATAGCAGCTTTGAGATTCAGTAGCTCTTTTAGTGACTTCATATAATCATAGAGGTCTTCAAAGACAGTTGTTCCCTCCCCAAGGATGCAATCTCCAGAAAAAATAGCATTTTCCTCTTCCAGGAGCAGAGCCATGTGGTCATCGGTGTGGCCAGGCGTGTATATAACTCTGCAGAAGAAGGAAGAGAATAATAACAATTATGAATGCTTGGGCTTAGAAGAAATTTTGAAAAGTAAATTATTCTCTATCCCTTCTTCTGGATAAGACACAAATGGTATTAGAAGCTCCTTTTTCTTTGTATCTACTAAAAGTCATATCATAAAATTTTCCATCTTTAGGGGCCATCATGGTGGCATGGTAGGTGAAGCTGCTGCTTGCAATGCCAGAGTACCATGATAGAAAAATTAGTTGAGTCCTGCCTGCTAACACACCTGGGAAAGAAGAAGATGGAATAAGTGCTTGGATCCCTGCCACCCATGTGGGAGACCCAGATGGAGTTCCAGGTTTCTTTCTTCAGCTTGGTCCAGCCTGGCTGGTGTGGCTGTTTGGGGAGTAAATCAGCAGATGGAAGATATTTCTCTCTGTACCTCAGCCTTTGTGTGTCTGTATCACTCATACTTTTGAATATACCTTAAAAGATTCTTTAGTCAAATCAAATTGAACACTATGAAAATGCAAATTTAAGTTTCTCAAACTTTTTTTTTTGACAAATCATAAGCAGTTTGGACCACCAATTTGGAAAACAAAGAAAGCATAGGTAATTAAGTTAGCAGTCCTGTCAACTGCCCCAGGGAGGTGCTTTTATTATTTAGGAATACATATTACATTTTTTTTCTATGCAACTTTATATTTAAAAAACAAAGCTGTGGTCTTGTTTTAATACCAAATATCTTCCATGTGCTCATTCACTCTCCAAGTGGTCTCAATGGCCTAAGTTGAGTTGATTTGAAGCCAAAATCTAGGAATTTCTTACAGTTCTCCCATGTGGGTACAGAAGCCCAAGGACTTGAGCCATACTCTGCTGCTTTCCCAGGCCATGAGCAAGCAGCTGGATCAGAAATGGAGCAGCCGGGATTTGAACCAGTGCATATATGGAATGCCAGTGCTGCAGGAGCAGGCTTAGACTACTACCGTGGCACTGGTTCCAAAGAAATAAATCAATCTAAAAAATCAGCATATTTTTTATTTCTGTTACTCTTTTTCAATTTTTTTTTCAGCAAACTGATTCCAGTAATTTTAAAGTATGAGAATTATTTAAAGAATTATTATTTTTACTTACATTTATTTTATAATTATACTTAAGCAAAGAACATTGTTTAAATAATTTGCTCTGCAAAGCTTCTTTTGATTTCTCAGACTTACTGCTCTCTATTGGCAATGTTTAGCTTGGTATTATTATTATTATTATTATTATTGTTATTATTATCTAATCTATTTAGGCAGAACAACAGATAGGGAATGACAGAGAGCATGCTCCATCAGCTGGTTCACTTCCAAGATGGTTGGTCACTCAGGACTGGGCCAGGCCAGAGCCAGGAGCCTATAATTCCTTCTTGGTAGCAGGAAGGACATGGGCAGCAGGGACCCAAGTACTTGGGTATTATCTAGTGAAACTGTACTGGATGCAGAGTAGCCAGGACCTGAACCTGTGCTGCAATACAAAATGTACTGCAATATAGGATGCATTGCAAGAAGAAGCTTAACCCCTCTCTGCTTCACAACCCTGGCTCCAGTTACACTCTTGCACTTTGGATTACATTGCTTTTATATAGGTTTCCCATTATTTCCTTCTTTGTTTACCAGTTTGCCTTACAAGGTTACGAGTTTCTGAAGGACAAGACTGTCATTTTCTTCATATTCCCAGTGCTGGCCACTTAGTAGTAGTTACTTTTAGAAATACATCGCTCTCTAAGTTCCAGGCATTATATTCAGGGCTTTTATGAGTTTGACAATACTTTTTATGTGCCTAGAATATTTAAAAAAAACATTTATCTGAGAAACTCAATTGGCTAATCTGCCTTCAATCAGCATCACATATGGGCACCAGTTCCTGTCCTGGATTCCTGGATGCTCTACTTCCTATCTAGGTATCTGTGTATGGTCTGAGAAAGCAGCGCTGCACCTGTGTGGGAGACCTGGAAGAAGCTCCTGGTTCTGGACCAGCTAGGCTCTGCCTGCTGTGGCCATTTGGGTAGTGAACCAGCGGATGAAGACCTTTCCCTTTGTCTTTCCTTCTTCCTGTAAATCTGCCTTTCCAATATAAATAAATAAATAAATAAATTAATTAATTAATCTTCATTAAAAAATGAGTTGAGCAGCTGGGATTCAAACCAATGCTCTAATTCAGGATGACCACATAACCAGGCAGCCTAATCCTCTGTAGCAGAGCACCATGCCTAGAACATTTATAATACAATTTGGTAATAATGGGATATTTTGGGAGTTTGGGGAAATATAATTGCATATTTGTGTTTATTATATAGGAATTGAACACAGGCTTATGGTTAGAATAGTAGACTGAATAGTTTTCCATCTCTTTTCTTCTAAAACACTAACAAAATTACCAGTGAAGGATTTTTTTTTTCCAGGGATGAGAAGGCTGGGAAAAGAGATTACATCATCAAATAATAAGAAGAGAGAAAGAAATATGAGTTACATGAGACGGCTGAAACCTGAATTTAAAATGGTAAGGGAAAAGCTGAGAATGAACCAAATTTATACTGCAGAATTCCACAAACTGTCAACATTGGGGTATCAGGAATCTGGAGATGAAGAGCAGAGGATTGGGGGCAAGAGAGAACAGCAAGAACAGCAGAAAACACAAGGATCAAAGTCTGTTTAACTAACATGCAGATCATCAGATTCCCTTGCCATTGTGAGCAGTTGGACAAGTGCCCCCAGTCCCACTAAGGGAAAGGCCAGATGTAATCTGCTTTGATGAGGGTAAAACACTGATGGAAGAGTTGGATCACATGAACATGTGTGTATCCCCAAGCCGTCTTTTCACACTCAGCTTCCACAATGCTGTCTGGCAGGCCTTTGCCTCAGGAACAGGTTAGGAATCTTTTCTAAGTTATGCTACCAGCTCAGCAGGAAGGCCTTGAAGATGTCAATGCTGGACGTTTCCCAACTAAGTTCATCCAGATTGCTCTATAGTCAGGTGCACAATCCACACAAAACCTCTCTCACATTCTGAGAGCCCCTGATGGCTCTGTAGTTTCTATTAGCAGACATTTAGGAAATGTCAGAAGGTAATCAGGAGTACTAAGCACGCCCAGAACACCGCTCACATTAGCGGCAGGGGAAAAAACAAGCAAACAAAGGAATTTGGAGGCAACAAATTACAAGCAAGGAACTTTTCCAAACCCCAAACCCAAACCAGGAAGATTCTAATGGCCTCAGTGAGATAAGAGAAGAAATTGCAACTATGAAACAAACAAACAAACCAACAAAAAAACCATGGCTAGAATAAAAGAAACATTTAAGGAATTGAAAAGAGCTCTGGAAAATTAAAACTGGGGGCGGGGGGAAGAAATGAAATACACTGTAAGAATAAGAGAAAAATTAATAAAAGTCACCCAGAAAGGTTATTCTTTTTCTTTTTTTTCTTTTAAATTTTTTTTAAAGATTTATTTATTTTTATTACAAAGTCAGATATACAGAGAGGAGAAGAGACAGAGAGGAAGATCTTCCATCCGATGATTTACTCCCCAAGTGAACGCAACGGCCGGTTCTGTGCCGATCCGAAGCCGGGAACCAGGAACCTCCTCTGGGTCTCCCACATGGTGCAGGGTCCCAAAGCATTGGGCCGTCCTCGACTGCTTTCCCAGGCCACAAGCAGGGAGCTGGATGGGAAGTGGAGCTGCCAGGATTAGAACTGGCTCCCATATGGGATCCTGGCATGTTCAAAGTGAGGACTTTAGCTGCTATGCCACGCTGCCAGGCCCCCAGAAAGATTATTAAAAAGGCAAAATGATAGAAAATAAAAGGGAAAAAATGATGTGTATCAGAATTCTAGAAACAGGAACTCTAGGAAATGGCACAGAATACAAGAAGATGAGAAAACAGCCAACTTTAAGAAAAACTTCTACAACTCAAAGATACAATCTAGGACTGGAATGGCCTAGTTGGGATTGACAAGGAGGCTCTCCTTAGACCAAAACAGTAGTCAGGCTTCCCCGATTTGCCACATGCAAATATGGCACCTGGCCATACCGAATGCTTTGAACTGAAGGGATGTGAGAAAACTGAGGAATTTGAGAAAATTGCAAAAGCAAGAAAGTCTCCCAGAGTTTCTCCCCTGAACCAGGTCATAGAACAAGAGAGAATGCTTTGTCTTTCCTCTGAAGCACATCAGAAGATGCTCATGTAAGATGCCCAGCAAAAAGAAATCTTGACCTCTGAAGACACGGACACAGGGGATCCACAGAAGTAGGCCTTCCTAAGATCTTCCCTCTTCACCTTATTACCCCTCCCTTCCCAGGAAGTGACCATCGGATCACAGCTTTTGTCCACTTCGCCCTCTCTACCAGCATCCACCTCTTCAAACTTCACATACAAACACAGAATCTTTCTGATTCCTTGACTCTTTTATTTCTGAAGGCTCATGTGACATATAAGATGCATAAAACAATTTGTATGTCTCCCTACCACTTCTATTCCTTTTTAAACTTTGTTAACTTTATTTTCAGACAGAGTCAGGGACCCTAAGAAAGAACAGAAAACTTACTCCTTCTATAGCGATTAGGCTTGATCTTGAGCTGGTAGAATCCAGTTGGAACAAGAATCTTGCTAAGGCAGTTTAGGGAAAATCCCCTACCCATGGCATCTGTGTTGCCCACACCTGACTGCAGCAATCATCCTGTCAAGTTGGTTGGTCCCTAATGCTTCCTCTTAGTAACTGCCCATCCAACTGACTCTCTGCACACCCTCCAATCCCATTCCTTAGCTCTGAATTTGCCCTTGTCAGAGATGTTGCCTGTGTATCTGACTTTCCAATAAAAATAAAATAAATCTTTAAAAAATATATATAAGCCTTTTCCCTCAATGCAAAAATCCCAGTCCCAGTGGCTTTTGTATCTTTTGTCATGGCTCCCTTTCATAAAAGTTTGCCTATTGTCATATACATATTTATATAAAAGTTTACTTATACATTTATATAAATATAAAAATGTATTATATATATATTACACCGTATACACAATATATATTATTTTAATTTATAGTACATGAATACATTATATATTATGTATAATATAGCATATATTATATACATAATATATACAAATTATATATAATATAGTATATATTTATAAATATATAAATATATAAATCATATAAATATAAATAAATATATATCTTAATATATATATATAAATATATAAATACATATATTTATTTATTTGTTTGTTTTGAAAGCCAGAGGAGAGTGGTGCCTTGATAGTGAACAGATGTTTGAAGATCCACCATCATTTAATTGGCTAGATTCCCAGGTAGAACAGACAGAGGAAACATAAAATCTTTCTGTCTTTTAGTACTGCTGGAGTGAAGACATCTTTCCTTTCCTGACCTGGGACATTAGAACTCTAGGTCCCTAGACTATGAGACTTCTCTATCACCAAACCCCCTGCTTTAGTCCTAGGACCTCTGGCCATGAACTGGAGCTGCACTGTCAGCTTCCGTGGTCTGGAGGCCTTGGGACTTCATGAGTTGTGCCACCAGCTTACCAGGCTCTCAACCCAACAGATGGCCTACATTGGACTTAGGCTCTGTAATTATTTGAGCAGTTCTACTAATAGATCTCCTCCCCTTCTTTTGTCTGTAGAATCCTAATACATTGCTCAGTCTCATTAATATTATCATAAAATATTAACCCACACTTTTAACCAGGAGAATAAAAAAAAAACTGTACTGAAGAATCAGTACAGTTTCACAACATGAACAATAAAATTAAGAAAGTACAGGTGGGCCCAGCATGGTAGCCTAGTGGCCAAAATCCTCGCCTTGAAGAGTTTAAACTGCCAGGGTCCCATATAGGTGCCGGTTCATATCCCGGCTACTCTGCTTCCTTTCCAGCTCCCTGCTTATGGCCTGGGAAAGCAGTAGAGGACGGCCTAAAGCCTTGGGACCCTGCTGTCATGTGGGAGATCCTGAAGAATCTCCTGGCTGTTGGCTTTGGATCGGTTCAGCTCTGGCTGTTGTAGCCACTTGAGGAGTGAACAGAGGATAGATCTTGCTGTCTTTCTCTTCTTTGCTCTGTAAATCTGACTTTCCAATAAAAATAATAAAATAAATCTTAAAAAAGATACAGGTGTTTCAATCTTACAAGATTTCCTGAAAATAGTAATAAAGCTGTGGAGAAAACTCATAAGCCCTTCTCCCTAGATACTGAAAAGACATTTAACAAAAGCTCTTTAAAGGGAATATTTAAGAGAACTGAAATAATTATAACTCTGAAGAATTTCTCCTATGACAAAAAAAATTCACATATTTTTCCTAAATACTGAAACTGTAACGGCTGTTAAAAAGAACCCACTGAAGTATTACATGTAAGTTATGAGAATGGGAGGTATTAGCATAATGAGAGCAATTATGTCTGAAATGCATTGACCTTAGAGTAAGAACTGCTATGTTTTTATGGCTTCTAAGTTCATGCTTTATATATTGCAAACAATTACTATATTATAGTTGCTCTGCTGGTGAGGTATTAAAGAGCTATTAGGAATAATTTCTTTTGTCTGATTAAACATGCTGCAACCTGTTAATAAAAGTATTCAGTGTTGTATGAAAATAATTCCAGGAGGTATTTTGCCAGCCAAGTTTAAAATATATACCTGCATATGGGTGTGTGTCCGATCTTAGGAATAAAATTGTGAGCACATAGAATGCATTAACAAACAGAACTCCATTCTTTTTTTTTTTTTTAATCTATGCAAACTCATTTGGAGGGCCATTCTTTTCAGTCTGCAAATTGTTGACCTGTCAACATGCTTGCAATGCCTCCTTTGTTACCTGCTCCTCCCCCAACCACACCAGAATTCAGTAATGGTTTTCTTTGATATTTTCTAGGCTGATGGCCATAAAATGTCTTAAAGTAGGGCATCGGAAAGTGCAATTCTTCAGTTAGCAGGCTGGCTAATGCCTTCCTTTGCATAAAACTGTGTTAATTTTGAACTCGAATAGGCAGGAGGCAAAAGCAAATGGCATCAGAAGTATTCTGCTAAACATTAAAGAAAATGCAGCTGTGGTCTTCCCATTCCTCAGGCAGAGAACTCATCTAGTTCTGCCACTTCTGTCACTGGGTAGATTTTTACAGGATAGGTGTCCTGGAAACTTCAGGATGGCTAACAAAAGCTGCCAGATGTTTTCTCCAAGAAATTAAACTTGGTTCATTAGAAAATTCCTGAAAGTCATAATGGAATCAAATTTGTACTGAAAAACTGTGGATTTCTACTTTTGACATGGTTCTTGGGTATTATTTCTGCCTCTATTGCAAGGCTGGCAAGTAGACAAGACCAGCTGGACAATGAATATCTGAAGACTGCAGCAAATCTTAACCTTCTATATATGGAATTTTTGCTTAACAGGTCTTGACGTTAATATTTAGAATTTGGTTTAAGTGACCTTATAAAAATGGAAACTGGAATTATGGCCAAAAGGAAAGTAAATGTTCTATTAAGGTTTTTTATCATAATTAGCGTTTATATTTTAAGATTATTAACAAATAGGAATTTTTAGAGTATGTATGATTATATTTTATTTTTTCCTGGTTTGTCTATGTCTTAAAATAGACTCTCATGTTTATCTTAGTTAGAATACAGTAAAATGTAAATAGAATTCAGATAATGTTGAAATCCTTGGGAGGAGGTAGAGATAGGAAGCTAGATGAGGATCCTGTAGACACTGACATGGCTTTGTTTTATCACTTGGGTGCTGCTCTCCAGTGAGTTTATTTTATAAAGATCATCATGCTTTAAAACAGTTTTAGAAAATGTGCTTGTGCTCACCTCACTGGCAGTTAACTCCCAAGAGCTGCATATTTATTCCTTCTTTCCTTTTGTTTTTTCCTCTTTCATTTGAGAAACAGACACACATATAGAGTTCCCATCTACTGGTTCACTCCCCAGATACTGCAATGACCAGGGCTAGGTCAGGTCAAAGCCAGAAGCCGGGAGCTCAATGTAGGTCTCCTAAGTGGATGCTAGAGACCCACATGCTTGAACCATCACTGCTGCCTTTTGGGGTTTACATTACAGCAAGCAGAAGAGGTGAATGTGGGTGTGGAAACCAAGACTCGGATGTGAGACGTGGGTGTCTTATCTGCATTTAGCCATGACTGTGATAACTGTGATTAATTACCCAGTATTATAATCCCCAAATGTTTGAGGCAGAACACTCAATGAATCACTTATTGCATCTACCCCTGTCATTCATTTGGCCCAGGGCTGGTAAGCTATTGAAGGAATTCAGTACCATTAAGAATACTTTTTGAAGAAGTACTAATGTTTGTATTTCTTTGGTATTATGAGCAAATTATATTAAATGATATTATATTTCCAACAAGAGTATTTTTTTTATTATTATTATTGGAAAGCCAGGTATACACAGAGGAGGAGAGACAGAGAGGAAGATCTTCCATCCGATGATTCACTGTCCAAGTGAACACAACGGCCAGTGCTGCGCCGATCTGAAGCCGGGAACCTGGAACCTCTTCTGGGTCTCCCACGCGGGTGCAGGGTCCCAATGCATTGGGCCGTCCTCAACTGTTTCCCCAGGCCACAAGCAGAGAGCTGGATGGGAAGTGGAGCTGCCAGGAATAGAACCGGCGCCCATATGGGATCCCGGGGCGTTCAAGGTGAGGACTTTAGCCGCTAGGCCATGCCGCCGGGCCCAACAAGAGTATTTTTTAAGCTTCCCAGATAATAGCTGATACGTAAATTACATTTTGTCAATTACTGGCATAGTTGGAAGAGGATGTAGTTGGTTATTGGAAAGAGGACACAGAGATCTGTTGCTGCGTTTTTCACTTTCTCATTCAATTGTTTACCTGCTTACTTCTTTATAGAAAATTACTACATCCAGGTTAAATATTCAGTGCCTTGTATGTGCAATGCACTGAGGATCTAAAGATAATTCTTTCATGTATTTGTTTCAGAAAAAGCCTAGCAAATTACTAAATCCATTTTCTATTTTTCCAGGGCACAGAGTTCAACTATTGCTAGGAATGGCACACAGATAAACTGACAGCTAATGCAACAGAAGGCTTGGTTTATGTCAATGCCCCATGCAATAAACCTCCCATGTTTGATGTTACCTGATGGATGGATGGAGGTGAGCAGGACCATGTTGAAAGGCAAATGCTGAGGCAGGTGGAATGATGAAATTGAAGAATCCTAGTCACGACTTGCAGGAGAGCCTCTTGTTAATCAGAAGCTTTTTGGGGACTTTATTAATTTATTTTTTTTATTGGAAAGTCAGGTGTTCAGAAAGGAGAGACAGAGTGGGAGATCTTCCGTCCGCTGATTGTCTGCCCAACTGGTCACAATGCCTGGAGCTGCACCAATCTGAAGCCAGGAGCCCGGAACCTCTTCTGGGTCTCCCACTCGGGTGCAGGGTCCCAAGGCACTGGGCTGTCTTCAACTGCTTTCCCAGGCAACAAGCAGGGAGCTGGATGGGAACTGGGGCCACAGGGAGAGGAACCAGTGCCTATATGGGATGCCGGCACGTGCAAGGTGAGGACTTTAGCTGCTAGGTTACCATGCTGGGCACTTTTTGGGACTTTATGTGACTGAACAATTAATGTATTCAAGTTTGAGCCATTTTTTTTTTCATTTGAGTTGATCTGCCATAGCAACTGGCGTTAAGTAATCATGTGAATTTAAGGAACTGATTATGTTTTAAGACACCTATACTACTCCTCTCCCTGACATATACACACAAAATCCCACAATACAATTTAATAAGTGTCATAATGAAATAATAAAAGTCGGAGGATATAAAGTTAGAGGAGGAAGGGAGTAGTTAATTCTGCTGTGGAAGGGTTCTTGAAGGAAGTAATGTATGAGCTGGCTCCTGAAGTCAAAACAGACAGGAATTTATCAGGGAGACAGGTGGGGCGGCGGGGCGATGCCTGCTAACAGGGAGGATGAGCAAAGGCAGGAACACACAGGATGTATCCATGGCTAGGTGCCTGGTCTTCTATCGAGTGGGAGACCTGATGGGAGCTGTTGGCTTTTGCTTTGTCCAGCCCCAGCTGCTGTCAGCATTTGGGGAATACGGAGTAAATGGAAAAGTTCTGTCTCTCCTACCTCTCTGTCACTTTGCCTTTTAAATAAATACATACGAAATTCTCCAAAGCAAGCAAAGCAAAAGGCCTATAGGGTGAAAGGTTTTTACCCATTTCTCAAGCAGTCTGTTTTCTCTTTCAGGAGTAGAGGATGGTACCAGATTTGTTGTGCGTTTCTCTTGTCCCCTTCCTAAGATATTCTCCATATGTACATATATAAATAAATCAGGCCTGGCATGATGGCTCAGTGGCTAAATCCCTGCCTCACCAAGATCCCTTATGGGTACTGGTTCTAGTCCTGGCTGCCCCACTTCCCATCCAGTTCCCTCCTTATGGTCTAGGAAAGTAGTAGAGGCAGGCCTAAAGCTTTAGGACCCTGAAGAAGCTCCTGGCTCCTAGGTTTGGATTGGCTCAGCTCCGACCGTTGTGGCCACTTGAAGAGTGAACCAGTGAATAGAAGAGCTTCCTCTCTGTATCTCCTTCTCTCTGAACATGTATCTTTCCAATAAAAATAAAATAAATCTTAAAAACTCCAAATGTTAATGGATCAGTCCTCTCCCCATTTGGATATGATATGCACATGGGCCCTTGCCTTGCCCAGCTAAGGGACATTCACTTACCTTAGAGTAGCTCCCTCAGTCTTAATCACATCTCCATCTCTCACATAAGTGTATTGTTGCTCTCCATTTCCTATCTTTTCTTCTCTATAAGGATTCCGTGGGAGCTTTTTAATGCAATAGGCAGAATCTGGTCACAAAACGTAAAATAAGTGAAGTCATACATTAAACGATAATTCAGCCTTTTAAGAAATGAATTTTACAGTTAGTACTTGCACATGACTATAGTACTAAGAGACAACAGAAAGTTGGTGAGTTACAGCGGCTTTTTTTGTGGGATAGAACTATTTCATATTCTTCCATAAAGAGCTTTTTGTTCCGTCATGCCTCTCTAGGCTTATATAAAAGCCTTGTGTTTCCTTAGTGAATCCTTCGCTACACAAAATTTGAAAGTCATTCACATCAGATGTTGATGACATCAGGTGTTGTTGAGGTAGTGACACAAAGCAGGAAACTTGTTTCCATCTAGTGCCTGACTTAAAGAAGCAAGTACAGTAGCTAAAACCAAAGGATTGCTAGGAAAAGGGCTTTGCTCTGAGTGCTAGAAGGGAGTCCCAAAGCCAGAGCTAGGATTTTCAACCTTTAAAGTACGTTTGGGGGTCAATGTTGTGTGATGAATTAAGCCACCACCTGTTAACATTGGGAACCCATATTGAAGAGTTGGTTTGAGTTCTGGCTGCTCCACTTTTGATCTCACTTCCTGTTAATGTGCCTGGGAAGGCAGAGAACATAGTTCACAAGTGCTTGGGTGGCCCTTTTGAGGGGGCTGCGAGGGCCCTCCTGCTGGGCCACCACTCCCACTGGTGAGCACGAGAGCTGGGATGGGGGCAGACCAGGCCGGGCAGGGCCATATCCGATGGCCTATATGTGAGCTGGATCGGGGAAAAGCCAGGCTGGACTGACTGTACCTTTTAGTATATGCATAAGCCGGTTTCGGTGTGGATTTTTTTGTCCATTTTTTAATTATAGTTTTGATAATCGTTACATGTTGGTGTGGATTGATTTGGCTTTGCTGCAGCATCATCTGGCAGATGCTGGCACAGGAGCCAAATTCTGTCAGGTGCAGGCATGGCTTAGACAGTTGGTGGCACCTGCTGCCATCAGTGTGGAATGGATAGTGGGGCTGGTTGGGATGAACTGGGCTTCAATGCCCAGAGAGCTGAATGGGATGTGGGATAGTCGGAACCAGTCTGCTGTACTAGCAAGCATGGGAACCAGGGCAGGGACTGGCCTGGTGGAGGGTTTTTGTGGGTCGCTCCAACTAAACTGCAGCCCCCACTGGTTTGCGTGGAGGCTGAGTATGTGGTGGTCAGGATCAGGTTGGCTCCAACACCCATTGGGTTGTGTAAAACATGAGGCTGGAGACAGAACTGACCCAGCAACTGCAACTACCAGTGTGTGCGTAGGCTGTATTGGCAAACTGTATTGGCAAACACAAACAAGAATCAGTTCTAGGATGGCCTCAGATGAGGTTTCTTTGGCAATTCCCTGCCAACTGAACTGCTGGAGTTAGAACCCTAACCATGGAAAGAATTGCAGGTTCCATGGACTGTGGGAGTGGATGTGTCAGAGCAGGGTCTCCTCAGTGGCTCAGATGGAGCAGAGGACAGCATATTCAAATGTACATGGAGAGTATGGCAGTCCATTGGAGCCTCCAGAGGACACGTGATACCATGGCAAAGGATGGAGGACAGAACAAATTTATCAACTACCCCAGCCAATCGTTGGCAGTGAAGATCTGGGCAGATGGAGACACTAAGGTGGACTATAGCAGCCAGTGGATTCGGAAGAGATTTCATCGTGATTGGAGTGGTGGGATTGCCAACAATTCAGGACTGTTGAACTGTCAAAACCTCTTGATAAATTTATGCTATTGTAAATTTCTATTTTTCTTCCTGTTGTTGATTTTGCATTGTGGCTTTTCATTTAAGAGGGATGTGTGGTGACTGTGTAATGGTGATTATCATGTCCAGATGTGAGGATGCAGTGCAGTGTGCATCTCTACTTCCAGATCAAAGATGGATACTAATGAAACCATTAGCTGTATCTTGATAATAGGATGCTGGACTCTCTGCCATTGTCCATGTCCGCAATGATAAACATGTGACTGTTTATGAAGAGCTATGCTATAGTAATAATATAGAGGAATTCGGTAGCATGGAAGGGGGCAGGGGAAATCCCAGGACCTATGGAACTGTATAACAGAATGATGATAATAATTTTAAAAGTTAAAATAAAAATTTTTTAAAAATTGAAGCAGTTGGGCCCGGCGGCGTGGCCTAGCAGCTAAAGTCCTCGTCTTGAAAGCCCTGGGATCCCACATGGGCGCCGGTTCTAATCCCGGCAGCTCCACTTCCCATCCAGCTCCCTGCTTGTGGCCTGGGAAAGCAGTTGAGGACGGCCCAATGCATTGGGACCCTGCACCCGTTTGGGAGACCCGGAGGAGGTTCCAGGTTCCCGGCTTCGGATCGGCGCGCACCGGCCCCCTTGCAGCTCACTTGGGGAGTGAATCATCGCACGGAAGATCTTCCTCTCTGTCTCTCCTCCTCTCTGTATATCTGGCTGTAATAAAATGAATAAATCTTTTAAAAAAATTGAAGCAGTAACTGTATACTGATTAAGCTAAAACAGGACTTCATCATTGGGAATTGGTCAGCTGGAAGTAGAAAGGGATTTGCAACAAAATATGAAACTCTTCCTTTCCTCCTTTGTTAAAGCTGAGACAATATATGAGTCATATCAAATTTTACAAGTAAAATTTAAGTTATTTAGTAAATGTTCATGGCTTATTTAGCTTTGTAAATGAAATAATTTATACCCCACACTTAGCTTTTCTTAATGAGCTTATTGGATATTTTATGTTTACCATTACTGATGTTTTCACAAATGTCTCCTATGCCTCCGGAATGATCTTGGTGCCAATGAGTCACTATGATTTCCTGGATTGCTGTGTTGAATTTGTCCAGAGCCTGCTTTAAACAGCTGATATATGCTGGAATTGCTGGCTCTCCAGTGTCAATGAGGATTCTCCTGAAAATTAAATGGAAGAGAATCACACACTGGAACAGAGTAATATTAGAATAATTCTCACATAGATAATTTATTTCAAATTTAACAAAATTCATACATAGTTTTGCTTCGCACATGATCAAAAATCTGCTACATAAGGCTTTAAAAAAGTTGATGTAATAGGCACATCATGAAGAAACTATGCATGATTGGAATATTTTGGCATCTATGGAAGAATCAAGATGGTGGAATAGAGTGAGGACACATTTAAAGAGATGGAGAATCATCAGTCAGGGTGAAACATAGAGAGCAGATTCCAGGAAATAGGAGAGGATAGGACAATGGAAGAGGGGCACCTGGAGACTGATGGATATGGGCAAGCAGCAGAGACATGGAGTGGTGAAGCAATGATCAGATATCCCAGCAGCAATCAGCAAGTGGAAATATGAGTTCCACCTATAGCCAGGTGGGAAGGGGGGTTCACCAGAAGCTCAGGAGGTAAACCCAGGCAAAGAACTGCCTGTCCCGAAGCATTGTTTGATTTGACCAGAAGCAAACAAAGTAGGAGACCCCAAGCAGGTGGTGCAGGAATAGGGGGTATTTCACAGTCCAGATTCCCACCAGTGTCACGTTGGGTGCCATTTTGTGTATTGAGGTAAAGGCTGTGGGACTGGAAGGACAACAGCAAGCTGTACATGTGCTAATGCAGGAGAGAACTCATTTCCAGCTCAGCACATTGTACTGGTCCAACAGGGAAAACAGTACTGATGTGGTATCCTATAGGTTTCATCCAATATATGTCTGGGTATCCCCCAGACCTAGTGGTCAGCAAATCCAGAATTCCACCAGTGCCATGCCAGATGCCATTTTGCACACTATTGTAAAGGCTGTGGAACTGGAGGAACAATAGTGAACTGTGCATGGTACCAATTTTGGCATCCTACAGATCCCACACAAAATAGGTCCAGGTGGCCCTCAGATGTAATGGCCAGCAGGTTCTGGCAAGATCAGCATCACCAATAACCCAGCTATTTAGGACACCTGGCATCTCCCTAATCCTGGGAATGCTCAAACTAGAAGTGGGAGTAAGTTGTACAGGCCACAGTGCAGACACAGGACGGGATCACAGGAAGTACAGAGTGGTGAGCCAGGAGCTGGGCTACTGGGAATATGATATGTGCATATTAGATGAACTTTTTAAAAGCGGAGACTGTGGTGGAAGTCTAACATAAGAGCCCAGACCTGAAACTTACTGGAGGGAGTGGCACAAGTAACTAAAAATGAAGAACTGGGTACCAAATAAAAAAAATATATAGACCTGTGGGTGACAAAATTTAGAAACCTGCCCAAAGAGAAGAATCTGCTAACTATAAGTACAATGACCAAGAGCAAAAGAAGAAACAGAGGCACAATGAATTTTATTGAAGACTTCACTGCAAAGGAGGAAAAACTCTTGCCAACCTCAGAGTTAACTGAGGAATACATCAAGGAAATAGGGGATAAAGAACATAAAAACTTGTTACAAAGCTTTTTATCAACAGTGAGAAGCACATACAGGAATTTAAGGAATATGTCACACAGGAAATAGCAACACTGAAACAAAATCAAGCTGAATTATTGGAAATGAAGGACATAATGGAGCACATTAAAAATGAAAGCCTCAAGAACAGAAAGGCAGAAGAAACTCAGAATTGGAAGATATTTTTCTGTCACAATGGGGAAACAATCAAAAATCTGGAAGCAGAGCTGGGTCAAGCTAAAAAAAAGTACTCAAGAATGAAGACACACCATTAAAAGGCCAAATATAAGAGTTATGGGAGTCCCAGAATGTGCAGAAAGAGAAGCTGAGTTTAAAGATGTAAAACACTTCCCTAATATGGAGGAAGAATTGGGAAACAACATACAGGAGGGGCATAGAACTCCCATTACAAAACACTGAAAGCAGCCTTCACTGTGACACATGACAATCAAGCTCTCTTCATTTGAACATAAGAGAAAGATCCTTAAATGTACATGTGAAAAAAAAATCAATTGACATATAGAAGAACTCCAATCAGACTCACAGCTGACCTCTTGGAGGAAACAGGCCTGAAGAGAATGGAGTGACATATTCCAGATTCTAAAAGGAAAAGATTATTAGCGGAGAATAATGTACCCAGCAAGCTTTCCTTTGTCTTTGAAAATGAAATAAAATTCTTCTACAGTAAAGAAAAGCTCAAAGAATATGTCTCTTCCAGACCTGCCCTACAAATGATACTTAAATATGTTCTCTTGATAGAGAGAAGGAATAACACCTACCAAAATCAAAGGCAAATGTGGAGAACATCCAAGTAAAATGACAACAGAAGACTAAATCAAACAATGAACAGCCCATTGCTAAAATGACAGGATCAAATTACCACTTGAATGTAACTGGTTTAAACTCATCAATTCAGCATCACAGAATAGTAGACTGGATTAAAAAAACAAAACAAATTTATCTGTTGCCTACAGGAGACACATTCCACCAACAAAGATCAGAGGAAACTATATCTCATGGATTTTGATATTTTTGTTTTCATTTCATTTCTTCAAAATATTTTTTTTCTCATATTAAATTCTTCACTGACCCATAGGTCATACTGTATGACACATAGGTCATCATTTTCTTCAAGAAGGTTCTTCATTTTCTTTTTCATAGTTTCAGGGACACATTAGTCATTCAGTAGCATATTATTTAACACAATGGTGTTGTTAATTTCTATTTTACTTCCTGTTGATTTTGTTTTGTGACTTTTCATTTATGGGGATGTACAGTAACTAAGTAGTAGAGGCTATCATTTCCAGATGTAAGGATACAATGCAGTTTGCATCTCTACCTCCAGATCAAAGATGGATTCCCAATGAAACTATTACATGCATCTTGATAATAGGATGCTGGACTCTCTGCCATTGTCCATGCCTACAATGTCAGGATACACTTAAATAGCAGAATGATGAAGTTATGACTGTTTATGAAGAATTATACCATTATAATAATACAGGGGAAATCAGGGGGGATTTGAGGAGGGTTAAGGGAAATCCCAGAGCCTATGGAACTGTATCAAAAAAAAAAAAAAAAGAAAAAATGTAAAATATTTTGGCATCAAAATAAGCTTACCTGCAAAATCCATTTCTCATGAACTTTTTGATGTATCTGTGTACATTACTTTAGTTTAACTATAATAGGTATATCTTTTTTTTTTTACATTTATTTATTTTTATTGCAAAGTCAGATATACAGAGGGGAGGAGAGACAGAGAGGAAAATCTTCCGTCCGATGAGTCACTCCCCAAGTGAGCGCAATGGCCGGTGCTGCACTGATCCAATACTGGGAACCAGGAACTTTCTTCAGGTCTCCCAAGCGGGTGCAGGAACCCAAGGCTTTGGGCAGTCCTTGACTGCTTTTCCAGGCTACAAGCAGGGAGCTGGATGGGAAGTGGAGCTGCTGGGGTTAGAACTGTTGCCCATATGGGATCCAGGCGTGTTCAAGGTGAGGACTTTAGCTGCTAGGCCACTGTGCTGGGCCCGATATAATAGGTATATCTTAAGGAATGTCCTTGAGAAAATTCAAATAAACTTAGACTGAATAAGTAAGAACATTAATATTGAATTTATGAATAATAATCATATTATTGTTCCAAGGACTTTATATATTTTAACAGTTGCATTTCTAACAATTGCTTACAACAGATCTTCTGTTTTTATATTCAGAAGCTAAGTAGCTTGTTCACTTGTCTGCAAATAAATGGAAAAATAACCATTCCAACCTGAGAATATTGATAGCAGAAATTGGTAATGTATTTTTAACTGTTCTGCCTTCCCAACATTTTAGGATGTCCCCAAAGTTATCATGGTGTTTGAGACAGTATCACCTTACTAATTTAAGTTGGAAGAGAGTGTAATTTTGACAAATTAATCAGTTTTTATAGATTACATAGAATAGGTCATGAGCTGTGATGATCAAAAAATTAACAAAAGTTACAGAAAACAGCGTTTTTCACAGCATTACAACACAGTATGGACTGGCGCTCTGATATGGCAGGTTAAGCTGGTACTTGCTATGTCCACATTCTACATGGGAAAGCTGTTTCATCTGTAGATCCCACTAATGCACTTGGGGAAAGCAGCATAAGATAGCCCAAGTTTTTGGGTACCTGCCACCTACTTGGGGAACACAGCTGGAGTTTCTGACCTCTGGTCCATTCCTGGACCTGAGGCTATTTGGGGAGTGACTCAGTAGGTGGAAGAGCTCTTTCTTCTTCCTCCTCTCTCTGTTCTATATTGGGCGGTTTGTTTCCCTAATGATATTCCCTGCGATCTACAGCCAATGAAAACAAACTGGCCTCTGACAGTGAAAGAGGGCAGTGGCCGTAGGGCCCATAGCCTCTAACTACATCCTATGTCCCATGGAGTAGCAGATTTACTTCAGAAGTACAGTGTTAAACTGTCCTTTGTGAGACCAGAGACCAGGCAGTCACACTAGTCTAAGGGAAAACGCTGTCTGCCTTTCAAAATGAATCAATCTTTATAAAATTTTTGAATGTAAATGTTTTAAAGGTGAGATCATACCATGTTGACAAAATAATAGGGTTAATAAACAAACTCTGTAAACATTTATTAGAAGTGAAAACAGATCTTTTAGAATGCCTTTGCTGCCTGCTGGCAGGTAGAGTGATGGCCAGTCTCTGACAGACAGAATGTAATTCCCAGCCCTCCTTGTTCCGGCCTTGGCAAAGGAAGGACTCTCCAAATGAGGAAGTCCTGGAATAAACACAATCTATACAGAACAGAGGAAGGCTGCCTGGCTGCTCTAAATCCTAAAAGTAGTAGCTAGAACTAGCATGGGGTTGGGGGAGTGGGGTAAGGTCACACTGCTAATATTTTACATTGACATAACAACTGAAATGATTTGGATCTTTTGTATTACCTGATCCTAACATCAACACTAGGGAGGTATTATTTAGTTTACAGAAAGGGAAACTAGTTTCCAGAGAGGCTGATTTGCTCCAGGTCATACAGCATGAGCAAGCAGCATTTGACGTTCAGTTGCAAATCCCAGTGACTTCACCACTTGGCACCCTCACTGCCTCTCTGGTTAGGTAAGCTCCTAGAATCACTCTTCACACAGCATACATGAAATTGCAGATATAAGGTAGAAAGTAGCCAAAAATTTGTTCAGTTTTTTTTTTAGTCATTCTCTCTGTAATGTGAAATTGGGTAGATGATAGCATTTCTGTGTGGGCTGTGCGGCTTTGCTCTTCATGGCCATGGGCAATGTACTTTAGGAGGTCATCTGGCAAAGGCAAGCTATGTTAATAAAAGGCTCAAGAAAAGAGTATAAGGGACCTGTACAGTTCTATGACCAATTTATTCACTTGAGCACAGTGTTTCACATATAATGGGCACACAACAATCTGGCACATGACTAGAGAAGAAAATTCTTCCATTGATGGAAAGTTAACAGAATCTACTTCCTCTTTATATCAAGATAGTTATTTCTGTCAATTTGCTGTTACTCTAATCAAATCGTTAGTTATTTTCTGAGAAGTTATGAACCTTCGTTATCCAGAAGTTATGAGGAAAGCATAAGTGATGAAAAAAACGCTCACTGTTTGTTTTCCATATGCTAGAATTTAAGTGCTTTTGATCTGTTTTTGAAAATTAGATTTTACTAAATCTTTAGTTTAGAGAGAAAACTGTCCTGTCCCAAGTAATACAGCTAGTAAAAGGAGCCAGTATTCTAATTTAGGTATTCAGTCATAATTTTAACACCACTCCATTAGACTACCTTTTGCTATTAGCAGATGCAATATCTGCCCCCAAATTATGAACAACTTCAACAGAAAAGTTCAAACTAGGATCTACGTGAGGTTTTTGAGCGGAAGAGGAATGTGGAGCTATCCTAGAATATTTGGCTATTAACTCAAACGCTCATTGCGTACCTCGGTAGTAACAGCAAGCCAATAGGTCCAGCAGTGCTTTAGCAACCATGAACGGATCAGAACATGAAGACCAGCTGCAACCAGTTATCCAGCAGCCTTAGAATCCTAATAGTTAAAATATACATGAGAAAATACAGAGAATGCTCATTTCCTTGACAACCTGTGCTGTATCCAAAGCTCTCAGCCAGGTGCATGGTTGGAGTGGAAGAGAGAGTTGAGATAAACCCGAGAAGGCAGGGGGGAGGTGGCTAGGCAAGGCCTTCTGACTTCCATTTTGAAAATACTACTCTGGTTTCCTGGGGGAGCATGAATTGAAGAGGGACAAATGTAGATATACAGAAGTCATTCATGAGGTTTCTGCTGAAGGCCAAGCAAAAGTTGTGCTGGCTTGGACTGGGTGTTAGTGGACAGGAAGGCATGCTCATAATGGCTTGGATTTGTGGTAGGAAGCAATAAAAATAATAACAAAAAAATCCCATGGAGGAAACTTAGGCATTTCCTTGATCAACTGCGGGATGGCTCCGTTGAGTGGAGGATTGGTCTAGTGGGAATGCCCGTGAGGTCAGTTTGGGAAACACTGCATAGCAAGTGGCTGTGTGTCACACAGGCAGAGACATGGGGAAGCAGTCTGTTACCATATCTGAAGATCAAGTTTGAACTACAAGTTGAAGCACTAGGTACCAAACTTGGCACACCTGACTTGGACCCAATATTGAACTACCTTTTACTTTATACAATAAAACATAATCATTTGCAGATTAATTTACTCTACCTCAATCACATAGACTTTAGTTCAACTATACGAAGAAGTAATTTCAGCAAGAGAGTGATCACACCGAGCATCCCACCCCATGAACTTCTGTGAGTACAAGACCATGAATCTGCTCCTCCCCCACTCAGCTGCAGATCTGTTAAGTGTCTATAAGCACTCTGCTATGTTAAGTGTGACTAGTGATTAAAGATATAGCCTGTATATTGCATACAGGGCTTATTGCATAATGGGCTTCTAAATGCCCATTAACTCCTTCATCTGGTTTTTTAAACAGAAGCAGCCATCTGTATTCAATGCAGGCAGAAAAACAGGTGTGTTTAACTGATAGAGTAAGCACACTGATCTATAACATTGCATATTCTCCTATAACTTCACAGGGTGATTTTGACTGCACACAATTTTTATCGTAGATACTGACATCAGAACTTCTTTAACAGGACATGATGAAGCAAGAATGCCTATAGACATACTGGGTAGCAGGAATTCCAGCCAAGGCACACACTATACAGGTTTTTTTTCTTTTCTTTTCCTGCCAGATTTTCCATCATTCTGGATTCGGGAGCCAGGTTAAAAGTTCACGTGCCTTCCCAGCCATGTCTCATTGACTCTGGACTTAACCTTTTGCCTACCTGGCATACGGTACTTCAACTCTGCTGCTCCTAAAATGATATACTGGAAAAAGGCAAACACTGCACATACCTCAACTTGTACTTTTGGTAATCAGCTATATTTTATTAGCTGTCACGTCTTGACAGCACAGTTAAATTCATGGCTTAATAGGAACTGTTGTCCCTTGGTGACCCCAGGGGACTGGTTCCAGGAATCGTTGCAGGTACCCACATCCTCAGATGTTCAAGTTCTTTCTAGAGAATGGAACAGTACTTGCATGTTATCTATAACATCCTCCCATAAATTTTAAATCATCTTAAACTAGAATAGCTGTTATACTGTATTGCTTAGCGAATAATGACAAGAATATAAAGTCTGAGAACTTTCAGGACAGACATAACTTCTTATTTCTCTGAATGTTGTCCATCTGTGGGATCATCCAGCACGAGTACTACACAGATACTGCTCACTACAGGATCTTAGGAGCAGCACTGTGGTCTAGCAGGTTAAGTTGCTTCCTGTGGTGCATGACACGCTGGCCTGCTGGCCTCACTGAAGTGTGTCTGTTCAGGTGATCCTGAGCTGCTTCACTTCAGATTCGGCTCCTTGCTAACAGCCTGGGAAATCAGCTCAGGGTGGCACCCACATTAGAGATCCTGAAGAAGCTCCTGGCCCAGCTCCACTGCTTATGGTTCACTGGGGGGAAGGAAGCAGTGTCCCTCCCTCTCTCTCTGCCTTTCAGATAAATAAATCAATCTTTAAAAAAAAGATTACAGAAGCTTTTCAAAAAGTCGTGGAAAATGCCTATCATGAAAAAACCTACATCCATTTCAACTTTTTTGCACCAAAATGAACATTTTTAAAATCTAATTATTCTTAAGATTTGTACAAGATTTGTCTGAAAGTGAAAAATGGACACAGACAGACACACACCTTCCATCTGCTAGTTCACTCCCCAGGTGGACCCACCTGCGGACTTGAAGCACCCTGCTACTACGCAGTACAACAACCTCCCCATTTCCGCGTAATTTCATTAATAAAGCAATTGGGCAAAAGAGAAAAAAAAGCAGCTTCTTAGAAACAGAGGTGTCCCTCCCTCTTCAAAACTACCCAAACGACGCCACACAAGTGAACAGAAACCCGGTTACCCTCAGAGCCTGTTTACCCACACGTCCTGGGAGTGTGGGAGGTTTCAGGAACCCAAGCAGTGCGAAAGCAAGAAAAACCTGCCCTCTGCTGCTTGGTTGGGGAAATGCCCTCAACACTATCACCCGAGGCTTGCAAGCAAGTGAAATTCCAGGCAAAAAACACCAACAAAACTAAAACAAAACAAAACTAAGTTGGGCAAAACTCTTCAAACACTTCCCGGGACTCTTAATCCACAGGATAACTTCACAACAATTTAAGCAAGGTTTCCCGAGCGTCAGCTATCAAGCAAAAGAAAACCGGTTTCAAAACAGTGAGATTACCCTTCTTTTTCTGGATTTCTCCCTAGGTTATAGAGGTTACCATCCGGTGGCAACAGCTGAGCGGAGCTTGCACAAGCGGGCTTGGGCACGCAGAGCTTGGTCCTGCCCGGCTCGGGCCCAGCCGCCGGGCTCGCAGCGCTCCGCCCCGGGCTAAGCCGTCGCGGCTTCGGCGGCTCCGGGGGTCCCAGCGGCCGGCGTGTGTGCCAGGGAACGAGGGGAGACATTTACCTGGAGCCGGTCCCCACCAGGTAGGTGTTGGTGCCCTGCAGGGTCATGGGACCCGGGTTACAGCCCAACACGCGCACCACCCGACTGGACAGCTGCTCAATACGCTGCAGCGTGGCAGTCATCTCCGTCCCCGTAAGCCCACCGGCGGGTCGCCTACTCGGGAGGCCGATCACGGACCCGCAGGCCTGACCGCAGGGTGCAGAGTCCGAATGCGGCCCTGCGGGTAGCCGGCCGGGAGCTGCCAGGCCGCTGGGGAGTAGGCGGGGACAGATGTGGCGCTAGCCGGGGGCGGGGCCTAGGGCCGGGGGCGGGGCCCGAGGGCGCGCGGACAGCCGCACGCTTGCGCAGACGGTCGCGGCGGGGGCGGGAAGGAGTTCGCTGGCGCGTGGCCTGAGGAGGCGGGAGGACAGGCTGGCGAGTGGTGTTCTCCAACAACCTGGTACCTCGCTGGGAGTTTGTGGCAAGGCTGGCGAGTGCATCCAGGTAGATGGGAGACGTTTTAACGTGGGGAGTCGCGTAGGCGAAAGGCAGTCAGGAGTGAGGCTAGTTCATTGAGAGCGAGGACTGTGTCCTGGGAAGGGGTTCCTGTCAGGTGTTGAGGCTTTGGTGGTTGTCTGTGTGTGAGGAGCAGCCCTGTTTGTCTTTTGTAGTAAATGGGACTAACTGATGTTTACTGAACACTTAGTGGCGTGCTAAGTGCTTTTCACACACATCTTTAATCCTGAAGACATGATATGATGCGGCAGGCACTGTTTTTGTGTCCATTTTATAGGTAGACATGGCGACTGGGAGACTGGCCCAGGGTTCAGTGTCTTGTGTGTGTCGGCCTTCCACCAGCTCTGACCTCCGGGGAGAGGATGTGTTTCTCCATGTATCCAGCTTCCCAAACAGGCCGGTTTTATGGAGTTTTATGTCCAAGATGGAAGGGACTTGCTTCATCCATCCTGAGTCCGTTCCTCAAGGACCTGTATTGCTAGTTGCTTCCCATTTACAAAGTTAAAAAGAAAAAGGTACCTAAAAGAAGATGCACAGCTTCTGTGATAAACCACTTCTATATATGACAATTATGTGTAAATACTACTTCCAAAATTACCTCAGAAGGGAAGTGGAATTTATTCACTATCTCAACCCACTTCTTTTTTTTTTTTTAAGTTTTTTAGTTTTATTGGAAAGTCAGATATACAGAGAGGAGGAGAGATAGAATGATCTTCTGTCCGATGGTTCACTCCCCAAGTGGCTGCAATGGCCAGTGCTGAGCCAGGCTGAAGCCAGGAGTCAGGAGCCTCTTCTGGGTCTCCCATGCAGGATAGGGTCCCAAGGCTTTGGGCTGTCCTTGACTGCTTTCCCAGGCCACAAGCAGGGAGCTGGAATGGGAAATGGGAATACCGGGATTAGAATAGGCGCCCATATGGGATCCTGGTGCGTGCAGGGTGAGAGGTTTAACTGCTATGGTATTGTGCTGGGCCCCAACCCACTTTTTTAAAAACATCGTTTATTGTGCACCTGTTCCTGTCAGCTGGTTCACTCCTCAGATGCCTGCTCTGGGCCCTGGGTTAGGTGACCAACCTGGAGGGTAGAATTTGATCCGGATTTCCTGCGTGGGTGCAGGAGGTCCACCCACTGAGCCATCACTGCTGCCGGCCAGGGTGCACACCAGCTGGAAGCTCGAGTCAGAAGCAGAACCAGAATTCTATTTGCAGAAACCAGGCACTCCAGTGCATGTGCAGGTGGGAGGCCCTAGGTTATTCCTAACCCTGCTAGGTTGAGTGCCTCTCCGCCACCTTTTTTTTTTTTGTCCTTCACGACTCTGCTGGAGTGTTGTGATGTCTGGCACAGTAGTTAAGTGGCTTGGGAGGCTGTGTCCCATACTGGTATACCTGGTTAGAATCCTCACTACTCTGCTTCTGATCTAACTTCCTGCTAATTCATGCACACTTGGATTGAGTTCTGAGCTCCTGGCTATGGCCTTGACCACTGCTGGCCGTGGACAGCACTTGGGAATGAACCACAGATGAAAGATCTGTCTCTGTTTCTCCCCCAGTCACCTCTTCCTTAGTGTGTCTCTTTCTCTGCCTTTACCAAACAATCAAGCAAACAAAAACAAAACAAGAACCCCCCAAAACCCCAAAGCCCAAAACTGGGGCCAGCATTGTGCTCAACAAGCTTATCTTCCACCTTCTATTGCCGGCATCCCATATGAGTACTGGTTTGTGTCCCAGCTGCTCCACTTCCCATCTGGCTCCCTGCTTGTGGCCTGGGAAAGCAGTCCAGGACAGCCCAAAGCCTTGGGACCCTGCACCCCCGTGGAGGACCCAGAAAAAACTCCTGGCTTCTGGCTTTGGATCAGATCAGCTCAGCTGCAGCTGTTGTGGCCGCTTGGGGGGTGAACCAGCAGATGGAAGATCTTTCTGTCTCTCCTCTTTCTCTCTGTAAATCTGGCTTTCTAATAAAAATAATAAACTAAATCTTAAAAGAAAATAAATGACTAAATCTTCCTTCTCTGTATAAATCAGGTAAAAATAAATAAATCTTAAAAAAAAAAAACCCTTAAAACCCTGATAGAAAAAAAAAAATCAATGAGCGCTGGAGAGGAAACTACAGCACTGATTTCCCAGACTGCACTGCTTTTCGTGGACCTCTGGGCAGCTCTTTTCTCTTACCTCTTGGTTTTTGTTTGCCTTTTGAAATTAGAATTTTCTTTGTTTTTCCATCTTGACTTTACTTAATGTATAGCCAAGACACTTATTTGACAGAGGAAAACAAGTGGGTCCAATAAATAGTTGAAAAGTAACTTGCTTAGGGCCCGGCGGCGTGGCCTAGTGGCTAAAGTCCTCGCCTTGAACGCCCTGGGATCCCATATGGGCGCCGGTTCTAATCCTGGCAGCTCCACTTCCCATCCAGCTCCCTGCTTGTGGCCTGGAAAGCAGTCGAGGACGGCCCAATGCATTGGGACACTGCACCCGCGTGGGAGACCTGGAAGAGGTTCCTGGTTCCCAGCTTCAGATCGGCGAGTACCGGCCCGTTGCGGCTCACTTGGGGAGTGAGTCATCGGATGGAAGATCTTCCTCTCTGTCTCTCCTCCTCTCTCTGTATATCTGGCTTTGTAATAAAAATAAATCTTAAAAAAAAAAGAAAAGTAACTTGCTTAGTCATCCGAGGAGAATGCAGCAGGGGAGCACAGAAGATAGATAATGAGCATGGCTTTGGGATATGGCTATTTATACCCTGGGCGTTTATAGTTATACATTTGGGTATGTGAGTTGAGATCAGAAAAGAGATCCAAGCTAAAGTTGTAAAACTCATTTTTTTGGTGTGATGGGAGTTTAACTTCTTTTAAGAAAGAAGATCAGGGAGTTTTACATCCTGTTCAGTTTCTTTATGATCATTCATTCCTATGGCCTGGGAAAGCAGTTGAGGACAGCCTAAAACTTTGGGACCCTGCCCCTGCATGGGAGACCTGGAAGAAGTTCTGGCTCCTGGCTTCAGATCAGCTCCGTCCTGTGTGTTGTGACCATTTGGGGAGTGAACTACTGGATGGAAGATATTTCTCTTTGTCACGCCTCTGTTTAGAATGTAATTTTCAAAAAAAAATCTTAAAAAATTGATGCAATTTCATCAGAGAGATGGAGGTTGTTCTAGAGACTGTGAAAAACCTTCCATTAATGCTTGGAAAATGAAAGCAACAGTATTGATCTGAGTGATAGAGAACAGCAAGTATATGCTGTTGGGCCATAGGATTTGGAAAGTTCCACGTTACATGCTGGAAAAATAGATATGGCTAGGTTAATGGCATTAAAAAATATGTAGCACTATATCAGATTCAAGAATTTCATCTTTTCAGGTAGGGTCTCTTGTCCATTGAATATGCCATGAGACCAGCTGTATTTTCTCTAGACTTAATTGGCAAATACAGAGAAAGCATGGAATCTTGTCAGCCTTTGAAGGAGCAATGCTATTTCTTCCTCTCAGGGAAATGGCTGTGAAGAGACATGCTGTGCTCAGTGAGGTAGATTCTGTGCCCTCAGGAAGGGCCGTGGAAGACTAACATGATTTCAGTTTCATTTTATTGTCTGATCTTAAAGACTTACACTTTCTAATTATATTTGCTTCTAGTGAAGAAAAAAAAAGATTCATCAGATGGCACTTTGCACTTTTCCAGAAGAGACTCTTATTTGACAAGTAAGTCTGTAATTTATATGTATTACATCATTTGGTGGAGAAGGGAAAATTCCCTAGATTTTATTTCTTTAGGTGGCTGTTTTGTCATGTCCAGTGAGCCCTTCATGTGTTTCAGCTGATGGTAAGATATTCAGATAGTGTGGCTTCTGAATGAAATGGAATTGAAACTGTGCTATTAAGTTAGTAAGTGTCAGAAGTCCCGCGTGAAGGATAATTTTGTTGGTGGTATTGTTTCTGCTGAGAGGTGTTGGAGCAATGATGAACTGGAGGGATAGAGATGAACTGTATTTGGTATAAGTTACGCAGCTGTGGAGCTTATTTAAAGAGAAAGGACCCTCTTTCTGAAAGTGGCTGTGTTTGTTCGCTTCCTGTACAGCTTTCCTCCTTTGGGTTTTGTGTTCTGCTGACTGTGGACATTGCTGTATCTTTCTTTTGAGCCAATGTGATTTCAGTTTCTTGGCAGTTGTTCTTCCCATTTGGTAAAATTTAACTCAGGACTGCTTGGTGTTTTCCTTATTCATACCAGGTAAAGGTTTGTGAGAACTGAGTCAGGAAATGCACACATGGAGTGCTTAGATATCATAGTATCATTTAAAGACTTTATTCACATTAAAAATATAGCTGCACTATTGCATTTTAGTCAGGTTTTAGCCTTTTGGACATTATATAGCTGATTCTGATGGGGGGAAGAGTCAATTCTGAGAAGAGTATTTGGAAATTAAGTTAAAGACTTTTTGCTTAGAAAGGCCTAGCACTACCTGCTTTGCAATTCTAACTGCTTTTCTCCTTTTGTTTTATTCCCTTCCAGAAAAGATTAATATTCTGTGGTATCAGTCTGTCTCTGATGTACAGAATGATATGCCTGTGTCATATTCAAACAGCTATTATGGTTTTCTGTCTTCTCAATTGATGTGTGATTTTTGTAATTATGACCCAAGCATTAGAGGCAAACAGACTTTATTCAGTGGAGGCAACTCATCTTATTACTCAACATCTTTAAGCCTCAGTTTTTAAGTCTATGAAATAGGGCCAGTGATACATCTCACAGGGATTTGTTAGGATTAAAAAAATTATATATATCAGACACTTTGTTTGTAGTAATCACTCAGTAATGTTGGCTACCATTACTATTCTCTGTTCTTCTGTTATGTTTGCAGAATTGCTTTTAATACTGGATATTAAAGTTTACAAAATTATAGATTTTTAGAGTGCTCTTAGGACATGATTGGGTTACACATTAAACATATCCAGTATTACCAAGGTAAGGAATCTCTGATCATACTTGTTGCTGGATGACATCCCTGAAACCCCGTACATTTGACGTTGGAACCAGCTGTGTTTTTCACCCCAAAGATTTTTCCATTTGATTCCCACTATGCAAATGCCACCTCTTCAGTGAGTCCTGCCCTGGCCAACACAGTTAAGATTAGCATCCATTTGTGGATGGCACCGCCTCTATTTCAACTTCTGCTCTTTCACCGTCTTTGGATTTTCTCCATAGCACTTTTTAGCTTATAGTATAAGACTTATTTTACTCATTTATTGCTTTTATTGTTAATTGACTACCTTTCTCTGCCAAAATGCAAGTGCCACAAGGGCAGGGATTTTTGCTTCTTGTATACTTGTATCTCAAGAACCCAAAATAGTACATCATAGGTTCTAAGCTAACCTTTGCTTACTTCAACCAAATAGAACTTCTCTGTACAACCTCTTTCTTCTAAATTCCTTCTCTGTGTTGTGCTTTATGTCCTTCATTTTAATATAAGAGATCTACAGGAAATTTATGGACTTTTGGATAGGAAAAATGAAATTTAAAAATTATTTTTCTAGGGCCAGTGTTGTGGTATGGTGGGTAAAACTTCTTCCTTTGATTCTGGCGTGCCATATTGCATGCTGGTTTGAATCTGGCTGCTCCACTTTTGATCCAGCTCCCTGATGATCTCCCTTGGAAAGCTGCAGGAAATGGCTCAAGTAATTGGGCCTCCACCACTATATGAGAGACCTGGAGGAGTTACAGGCCTCTGGCCTTGATCTGGACCAGCCCTGAGTGTTGCAGCAATTTGGGAAATGAGTCAGCAGATGAAAGATCTCTCTTTCTCTCTCTCTGTTTGTCACTCTGTCTTTCAAATGGATTAAGTAAAAAAAATTTCAAATGAATCCATTAGGGTGGTGTGTAGATCCTGAGTTTGATGTAAGAGTCAAATTGTATATTAATTATATTGTATGCATATCATATGCAACATTTAGCTCCTGTGACTGATACATGGTTTGGAATGTTAGGCTTCATTAGTAGTGAGAATTCACTAGAATTCTTCTTAAGTATGAGTTACTGTTGTTTTTATATTAAATTATGTAGCGTTTGAGTATAAGTATGCTGTAAAAACTCAAGAGAATAAATGACTGGAATCGCATTTACTCCCATCTCCCTTTCCCACTCCATACATATTCAATCCATAAATTCTGTATTTATATTTCTGGCATTCTTTTTTTGCACTTCATAATTGTTAGAAGTTATATGAAGTCAGTTCAGAGTTACTTCATTATTTATAAAGCTTGTATAGTGTGTCCTTTGTTATGACTGTATCATAATTTACTAAGGTAGGGTTTTCAGTCACCATTTGTGTAGTTTTCAGTTTTTGCTGTCATAAAGGCTTTGCAAAGAATATGTGTACACACACACACACACACACACACACACACAATTATTTCCTTAGCTAGACCATTGGATAGAATTTCTGGGTCAAATGTACATGAAGAATGTTCACTGCTATTGTGCTTTTTTGTTAAATACATTTTAGAAGCTTTGTGATGTTCCATTTTATGAATCTGCCATTATTTACTTTACCATTTCTTTTTGATTATACAATTAGGTAGTTTCCAGTTTTTTTCCCCCAATATAAATGATCCTATGATAAGCATCTCAGAGTAAGTTGTGTTTTTAGAAGATAAATACTGGAGTCTGACAGGAATTGTCAACTAGTATTGATCTAAAGCTTTACTTACCCTAAACTGTGAGAACTATATTTAGTGTTAATGTATTGTTTTTCTTAAAATAGACCTGTGATAAAATGTCATGGTCATGTACTCATGATTTTTAAAAAACTTATGTATATGTTTCAGTTTAGGTGTTATCTTTAAAGAAGATTGTTGAAACAGAAGATTGTACAAAGCCTTCTAACATTGGACCTTGGATGGAGATTTTAAAGAAGAAGTTAAAATTAGTCACTTTGATTTTGGTGTTCTGATTTAATAACATTTACTCATCTAGATAGATTTAGAGAGCAGAAAATATAGTTTGGTGCTATAACAAAAGCAATAATATTTGTTCTGGTATTCTTTTTTCTTTTTGTATCAGAGAAAAGGAGTAGATATATAAAAAGAACCATATTGATACAATCATGAAATATACTAAATGCAATTTTATGATGTCAGTTCTTGGCATTGTAATATATATGACTGACTTAATTGTGGACATCTGGGTATCTGTTAAATTTTTCCGTGAAGGACAATATATTTTTGGTGTTTTAACATTAAGTTCCATGCTTTTTGGAACATTTGTGGTCCAGTGCTTTAGTTATTCTTGGTTCAAAGATGATTTAAAGCAAGCAGGCCAAGAAACTCAGAATTGTTTTCTTCTACTTCATTGCTTGCAAGGGGGAGTCCTTACAAGGTGAGTATACACTTTTGATTATTAACACTTCTCTTTATATAACAGTAATTGCCTTTCTGTGTCTGGTTAGTCTAATGTACAAAGGTCTCCTGCGTGTAAGTAGGGCAAAAGTTACTTGCTCTTCACTGTCAGGGGTTATGTGAATCATTGTTGCTAGAACTTTCCAGATTCGTCACAGTTGTTTCCATTTACCTAATTAATGTGCTTCTTCTGATGGGTACTCTCTTTTTTTGACAAGGAAGAAGACATTTCTGTATTTTAACACTTTTACCTGTTTTATTGTGTGCATATGGCACATTACTTGCAAATCTGAGAGTGCACTAGTTTTTTTAAAAAATACTTTAAAAAACTGATTAATTAATTTTATGACAGTTTCAATAGAATCTGAGATTTCCCCTCCATGATCCCCAAATCTCCTACTCCCCATTGCTTTCCCCTTTATTATTACAATGGTATAATTCTTCAGCAATAGTCACAAGTCCATCATTCTGCTATTTAAGAGTATCCTGACACTGTAGGTGTGGACAATGGCAGAAAGTCCAGCATCCTGTTGTCAAGATATGTTTTTTTTAAAAAGATTTATTTTTATTACAAAGTCAGATATACAGAGAGAGGAGGAGAGACAGAGAGGAAGATCTTCCGTCCGATGATTCACTCCCCAAGTGAACCGCAATGGGCCGGTGCGCCGATCTGAAGCCGGGAACCAGGAACCTCTTCCGGGTTTTCCCATGTGGGTGCAGGGTCCCAAGGCTTTGGGCCGTCCTTGACTGCCTTCCCAGGCCACAAGCAGGGAGCTGGATGGGAAGTGGAGCTGCCAGGATTAGAACCGTCACCCATATGGGATCCTGGGGCGTTCAAGGCGAGGACTTTAGCCACTAGGCCATGCCGCCGGGCCCAAGATATGTTTAACAGTTTCATTGGGAATCCATGTTTGATTTGAAAGTAGAGCCTCATACTACTTTGTTTGTTCGCATCTTGATATGATAATCTCTTTTTTACTGTTCCTCTAGATGACTTTATGTATATGCATGAGCTTGTATTTTACATGAAGGTTGCCTTAAAACAATGAGAACATATGATATTTGTCCTTTTGGGATTGGCTTATTTCACTGATTATAATGGTCTCTATTTGGAACCATCTATTTGGAAATGGTAGGATTTCATTCTTTTTAATGGCTGAGTGGTATCTTCAATTAAAAAATACTTATATCATTAATTTAACTGAATTAAACATATGGTTAGGTAGTATGATCCTAGAGGTATAAGCAACCTTGAGAATCTTAAAACTACATTTTACAGTGAAGAAATTACAATGCAAATAGGTCTTTTAAAATTTTTTATTTATTTTATGATTAAGTTCCATAGGTCCTGGGATTTCTCCTTCCATCTGCTCATGTAAATAGGTCTTAAGTATTCTTTTTAAAAAAACTTTGTTTATTTATTTACTTATTTATTTATGCTTTCCATTATATGGTTTTATAGGTATAGGACTTTCTGCCATCCTTTCCTCCCTGCCCACTTTCCCCTGTGTTTTACAGTAGTATAGTTCTTCAGCTGCAGCCGTAATTCCAACATTCTGATTTTTACTCGTGTCATAACATTGCAGGTATAAACAATGGTAGAATCTAGTATCTTGTTGTCAAGGTATATTTAGCAGTTTTATTGGGTTCCTTCTTTTAGTCAGGAGTAGAGGTGTATATTGTAGTGCTTCTATGCTTTACCAGTACTCTAGTCACCATTACAACATTGGCTTATTAGAGTACATGTACATAGGTGCTTAGCAGTGTATGTTTATTTTGAATTTAAATGAAGATTCACCTGTATCAGAGAATACGTGGTATTTGTCCTTTTGAGATTTTATTTGATTTTATTTCATTGAGTTTAATGGACTCTCTTGGGACCACTCTCTTGCAAATGGGAGAATTTCATTCTTTCTAATGACTGAGTATTATTCCATAGAGTAGATGTGCTGCAGTTTCTTTATCCATTCCTCTTTCGATGGGTATCTGGGTTGTTTCCATGTCTTTGCCATTGTGGATTATGCTGCGATGAATATAGAGATACAGGTTGCTTTATTGTATGTAGGTTTCACTTCTTGTGAACATGTTGCCAGGAGTAGGATAGCTGAATCATATGGCAGATCAATTTTAAGTTGTCTAAGCACTCTCTGTACTGACTGTACTAGTGTACAATCCCATTAGCGTTGTGGTAGGGTAGCTGTTTGCCCACATCCTCACCAGCAGCTATTGTTGGATTTCTATATATATGCTATTCTCACTGGAGTTAGGTGGAACCTCAATGTGGTTTTATTTGTATTTCCCTTAATGCTAGGGAGCCTGAACATTTTTTTCATTTGTCTATTAGTCATCTGAATTTATTCTTTTGAAAAATGTCTGCTTATTTCCTTCACCCATTTTTTTTTTTAAAGATTTATTTATTTTTATTACAAAGTCAGATATACAGAGAGGCGGAGAGACAGAGAGGAAGATCTTCGGTCCAATGAGTCACTCCCCAAGTGAGCACAACGGCCGGTGTCGTGCTGATCCAAAGCCGGGAACCAGGAACTTCCTCCAGGTCTCCCACACGGGTGCAGGGTTGCAAAGCTTTGGGCCGTCCTCGACTGCTTTCCCAGGCCACAAGCAGGGAGCTGGATGGGAAGTGGAGCTGGCGGGATTAGAACTGGCGCCCATATGGGATCCTGACATGTTCAAGGCGAGGACTTTAGCTGCCAGTAGGGCACTCCACCGGGCCCCCTTCACCCATTTCTTAACTGGTTTGTTTTGTTGTTGTGTTTCTGACTCTATAAATCCTATATATTAGTCCCCTGTCTGTTGTATAGTGTGCAAAGGATTTCTCGTATTCTATTGATTACCTCTTTGTTTACAGTTCTGTACAGAAGCTTTGTAGTTTGATGCAGTGCAATTTGTTTATTTTGGCTTTGACAGCCTGTGCTTTTGGTGACTTTTCTAAGAAGCCTTTACCAATGCCTGTTTCTTGTAGAGTGCTTCCTATGTTTTCTTCTAGTAGTTTGATGATATCTGGGTGCAGATTTAGGTCCTTCATCCATTTGACAGCCTGTGCTTTTGGTGACTACTAAGAAGATTTTCCAATGCCTGTTTTTCGTACAGTGCTTCTTATGTTTTCTTCTAATTGTTTGATGATATCTGGGTGCAGATTTAGGTCCTTGATCCATTTAGAGCTGATTTTTTGTATAATGTAACATGTGGGAGTCTTGTTTTTTTTTTTTTTTATTTTAACTTCTGCAGGCTTCTATCCTGTTGCCCCAACAGCATTCGTTGGAGACCAGGCTTTTCCCCTGGTTTATTTTCAGTTCTATTGTGGAGGATTAGTTGGTTGTACATGGGTGTGGGTTTGATTCTGTGGTTTCTATTCTGATACATTGATCATCTTTGTTTCTGTACCAGTGCCAGACTTTTGATTATCATTGCCTTATAATACGTCTTATGCTTTGGGATTGTGATTGTTCCAACTTTATTTTTATTTTCCAAGATATCTTTGACTATTTGTAGTCTCTTGCGTTTCCAGGTGAATTTTTGTATAATTTTTCCAGGTCTGAGAATGTTGTTGGAATTTTGATTGGAATCACATTGAATGTGTATGCTACTTTTGGTCATATGGACATTTTGATGATGTTGATTCTGCTGATTCAGGAACTTGTTAAATTTCTCCATCTTTTAATGTCTTCTTCAATTTTTTAAAAAATGTTTTGTAATTTTCTTCCTAGAGATCTTTCATGTCTTTTGGTTAGCTTTACTGTAAGCTATTTAAGGTTGTTTTCTGCCATTTTGAGAGGGACCATCCTTACAACTTCTTTTTCAACCATGGAGTTATTTGTGCATACTAGGGCCATTGATTTATGATCATTGACTTGTTACCTGCTACCATGCCAAATTCTCTTATGAGTTCCAATAGTCTCTTGGTTGAGTCTTGGTTCTTCTTTGTATAGAATTATATCATCTATAAACAGGGATAACTTGACATCCTCTTTTGAATTTTGAGTTCCTTTGATTTCTTTTTCTTGCTTAATAGCTCTTTTTAGAACTTCCAGTATATTGTTGAATAGCAGTGGTGATAGAGGACATCCTTGTCTAGTTCCAGTTCTTAGTGGGAAGTTTTAGGGACACTAAAAGCTTATTGTGGGACGTCACAATATGATGCTGGCATTGGGTCATAAGTTGTTTTGATTGTGTTGTAGAATGTTCCTTCTATGCATATCCTGCTTTTTTTTTAATGGTCTTACTTAGTTGATTAGGGTACAAAGGGTTTAGGGCTATAGAAAAGTGGGTAAGACCATTATTTCCACACTATTGTCATCATTTTCCCCCTGTATCTGGGGTCAGTGGAGAAACAAAGGGAGTAGCCCCCTCCAGCCTCCTACTCATCCCAGGTCCCTGATGTGGAGCATGCTCCGAGGGTCCTGCTCAAGCAGTTTTGATAGTTCAAGTGTACTGTATTGCTGCCAATCTCGCCATTCCAAGCATGATGAAAACTATTCAGAATCCAGTGGCTGACATAGTCTCTTCATGGTTTTGCTAGGGTTTTTAGCATGAAGTGGTGTTGAATTTTATCAGATGCCTTCTCTGCATCTATTGAGATGATCATGTGGTTTTTATTGTTTATTTTGTTAATGTGGCATATTGCATTTAATGGTTTGTGTGTATTAAACCATCCACACCTGGCAGGGATAAATCCTTCCTGGTCCTGTCTGATGTATTGTTGAATTCTGTTTTCTAGTATTTTGACAAGGATTTTTGCATTTTGTTCATCAGGGGTAGTTTTTTTTTTTTTTATTGATTACATTGCATTATGTGACACTGTCTCATTGGCTCTGGGATTCCCCCAACTCCTCCCTGTGCCCTCCCCCCTTGGTGGATTCCTCCACCTTGTTGCAGTATTACAGTTCAAATTAAGTCAAGATTCTTTCGTTGCAACCATATACCAAGCATAGAGTCCAGCATCTTATTGTCCAGATAATTTCAACAGTTTCTTGGGGAGACCATCTCTGGTCTGAAAGCAGAGCTGGCAGAATATCATCCTGATCAATTAAAAGCCACAACATAACATCAACATCAATTTACAACATTTTGGAATTAATTGACTTGGTATTGAGTAACAAATATGTTAAAAAATGCAAGTTCTTAACCACATCCTGTGACTACTTCATTGACCCTTCAATGTTTGTTTGTACACAGAACTGGCTGCTATACACCTTAAAGTGGCTATAGGGTACTATTCAGCTGTCTTGTGTCTGTTTTCATTTTAGCATTCAGCAGTTTATTGTGTTGACGGATAATTTTGCTGTACTTGGTAGATTTTGGGATAGTCTAAATTGACTTACAACTCTAACAAGGCATATGTCAACAGTTGAGGTGCAGAACAGTTTTAGGAGGGGTGTGCGGATAAATCTTCAATACCTTAGTGAGGAGTAACTAATCTTTGTGTCCTACCTCGTAAGGTATATCACATAGATATTCTAAAGAACGTATGACTGAAGATTTATTTTCATGTTTATAGGTATTGGTTTGCTTTGAAGAATGGTTACCACATAGCTTTCAAATATAGCAACAAAGCTAATAATGCCATGGAAGAACAAATTGATCCACTTAAAGAAGTTATAGACAGAGTGACAGATTTGAGCATGCTTAGGCTGTTTGAGACCTACCTGGAAGGCTGCCCTCAACTTGTTCTTCAGCTCTACATCTTTCTAGAACATGATCAAGCAAACTTCAGTCAGTGTAAGAATTTCTTTTTAATTTTAATTTATTTAGTTTTGCTTATTTTAAAGGTAGAAACACATAGGGGAAGAGAATGGGAGAGAGAGAGAAAAAAAAGTATTTCATTTGCTGGTTTGTTTCCCAAATATTGCAATAGCCAAGAACCCAAACTCAATCTGGGTCACTAGATATTTGAACTGTTACTGCTGATACATTAGAAGAAAGTTGAAATGGAAGTACACTCAGGATTAACTCAAGCACTCTGGCATAGGGTGCAGGCTTCCCACGCAGTGTCTTACCGTCTGTGTAACATGCCTGCCCCTAAAATGAAACCTTTTTTTTTTTTTTTCGTCAAAAGAGTTTATTTTTATTCATATTATGTCAAAAAATATTTATTTTCATTGTAAAGGAGATTTACGGAGAGAAGGAGATACAGAGAGAAACATCTGTCTGCTAATTCTCTCCCCAAATGGCAGCACCGGCCAGAGCTGAGCTGTTCTGAGGCCAGGAGTAAGGAGCCTCCTCTGGGTTCCCCATGTGGGTGCAAGGATCCCAAGGCTTTGGGCCGTCCTCAGCTGCTTTCCCAGGCCTTAGGCAGGAAGCTGGATGGGAAGTGGAGCAGCTGGTACAGGAACCACTGCTCATATGGGATGCTAGTGCTTGCAAATAGAGGATTACTAGTTAAGCCATTGTGCTGGACCCTTTCTGGTATGTTTTTTTTTTTTTAATTTATTTATTTGAAAGGCTGAGTTGCCGAGAGAAGAAGAAACAAAGAGGAAAAGGTCTTTCATCTGCTGGTTCACTCCACAAATGACTATAATGGCTGGAGCTGGGCCAGGCTGAGGCCAGGAGCCAGGAACTTCTTCTGCGCCTCCCATGTGGGAACTTCTTCTGTGTCACCTACCTCAGTCTCAACTTCAAAGAGACTGCAAGAAATGTTGCATTAAGGCAGAATAGGATAGGAAAAAAATGTCCTTGAAAAGTTACACTAAGATTTGTAAGAAAAATTCATATTTACTGGTTAATCTCAAAAAGAAGGCAAAAACTAACAAAAAAATCAAGCTGTGTGTACAGTTTAGTGGTAGGTGGAGAAATGTCCCTTAGAAACAGTAATTCTCCTGGAAGAACTCACATTATCTTTGTCCTCAAATAATTTTCACAACTAATTTTCCAAGGAAGATGAATGGTTAACTGTAGTTTACA
Organism: Ochotona princeps; assembly: GCF_030435755.1. Taxonomy (NCBI): domain Eukaryota; kingdom Metazoa; phylum Chordata; class Mammalia; order Lagomorpha; family Ochotonidae; genus Ochotona; species Ochotona princeps. The sequence continues at coordinate 56,096,688 of NC_080840.1, forward strand.
GTGCCAAAAGCATAAGATAATATAAGTAATAGCCAGTAAAAATAGAAAAGAACCCTTTGAATTTAGATTTTTGGAATCACCAGATGCAAAGTACAGAACAGCTGTTCTGTTACTTTAAAGAAATAAATACTGAAGTTGAAAATGATACAGAAAACTATAAAAATGAATTTCTATGTGAAAATGAAAGAGGTAGAACATAAGATAATTTAAAATCATCTAAGTATTTATTATTTTTTTAAGATTTATTTTATTTTTATTGGAAAGTCAGATATATGGAGAGAGAGATGGAGAAGAAGATCTTCCATCCTCTGGTTCACTCCCCAAGCAGCTGCAACGGCCGGAGCTGAGCTGATCCGATGCCAAGAACAGGGAGTCCCCTCTGGGTCTCCCAGTGTAAGAATTGTAGGGTTGTAGCGTCCCAAGGCTTTGAGCCGTCCACTGCTTTCCTAGGCCACAAGTAGGGAGCTGGATGGGAAGCGGGACTGCTGGGATTAGAACAGGCACCCATATGGGATCCTGATGTGTTCAAGGTGAGGACTTTAGCTGCTAGGCCACTGCACTGGGCCCAACATCTAAGAATATAAATAAATGCAACTTCTTTGTAACTTTGCTTATCCTTGAGGTCTTAATCAAAACATGAGAACAGAGAAAGAAAGAAAGATGCTAGTTAGGAAATAGAAATCAGTACAGAAGAGAGCTGAAGGGAAGTCCTGAAAAAAAAAAAATAGGGCCTGGTATGGTAGTCTAGTGGCTAAAGTCCTGGCCTTGCATTCACCAGGATCCCATATGTGCGTTGGCTTGTGTCATGTATGCTTCCCATCCAGCTCCCAGCTTGTGGCCTGGGAAAGCAGTCGAGGATGACCCAAAGCCTTGGGACCCTGCACCTGTGTGGGAGACCTGGAAGAAATTCCTGGCTCCTGGCTTTAGATTGGCCCAGCTCCAGCCGTTGTAATCACTTGAGGAGTGAACCAGAGGAAGGAAGATCTTTCCTTCTATCTCTCCTTCTCTGTATAAATCAGGCTTTCCAAGAAAATGAAACAGACCTTTTTAAAAAGATAACATCCAAAAAGTAAAGCTTAAGAGCAATAGGTTTATAGCACCTAGATTTCATTCTATCAGGGAAAAAGCCACAAAGCTCATAGATGTACCCATGTATACCTAGATTTATTAGTTAATTTAAATTTGCGAATAGTGATTGTATCACTGAAAAACAACTAAGAAAGTTAGGAAACAAGGCAATTAACCTCAGGAAAACTGGGAATTTTTAAAGGAAACACTGTAGTCAGCAGCTTAGCAGTTAAAAAGAAGCTGTACTTTGGTGATTATGATGAGAAAATATTGACTATTGATGTTATCAAGAACTGATGTTACTCTTAGGGTGATAAGAGGAGAGACAAAGGGGAAAGAGGATGCACTTATGTGTTTATATGTGGAGTCTTCCTCTTTCCAAACAGCCAATTGATAAACAGTATCTAAACTGCTAAATTAAGAATAATGTGTGCTTTATCTAGAAATATGACAAAAATGTCAAGAAAAGCTGTAAGAGTTGATAGTGATTTCTAACTGAGGGATGGGGAACAGTAAAGCAAACCATAATTTTTCTTACAGGCTTTATAGAACTGTCTTATTAAAAAAAACTATGTATGTTAATTTTGTATAAATTAAAACCAGTTACATGAAAAACATAATTTGAAGCAAATAGATGTTTTGTTTCAAGTATTTTTATATCAATGAATAAAAGAAAGAAATCCAGATAGTGAGACCAGTGTTACCACTAAAATGAAGAAAGTATTTCCACTGATACACTTTGATATCCATTAATATCCATTGATAAGCCCCTGTCTTTGTTAGCTTCAATGATAGAAAAGTAATTGTAAGACTGCCTTTCCTATTACGTTGATCTCCAATAAGGCTTAATGCAGAATGAGTACCACTGTATTCTGTTCTAAAATTGTTCTCATTCTCTAATGTCTTCCACTTTTTTTTTGAATATTCCCCCTCTTGGTAGTAGGGCTGATAATGACTTGGCATTATCAGAATGGTAATGAACTTGTTTCTATGTTACTTGTTGGGGAAAAATAAACCTAGAAATCTTTAAGTTTCAGAACACACTTGTTCCTTTGTTATTCCATCTTGTTGTTTGGGAAATTCAGCTTGCTGACATTTCATGCCTAATACATCAAATTTTCATTTAAACTTTTTTCTTTTTACCCCTACACTAACCTAATTGGAGTAGGGGTAAAAAGCCAAAATAGCTAGAAAAGCTATTATCTCTTCACTCCCAGAGTATTCAGTTTCCAGTTTATCAGTTGCTCAATAAATTTATGCTGTGAGTTTATTTAGAATAATTATAAAACAATCTAATATAGTGGTTAAGTACTTCAAATTTGGAATCAGAAAGTTGTAGCTTCAAACTCATCTGTAATTTTCTAGCTCTGTGACTTGGGTTAAGTACTATATCTCTTCAAGCCCAACTTCAGAGGACTAGAAGGGTAAAGAATTTAAAGTGTCTGACACGTGTGAGTATGTGTACACAGATAAGGCATATGTTGCATCTAATGGCTCAACATTGCTGTTACTATTCCCATGGTAACATATCATTTCTTTTTTGTTTTGTAGATTTGTCCATCATGGTCTCTTGCTGTGCTGTGTCTTGGTCAACTGTTGATTATCAAATAGCTTTAAGAAAGTCCTTGCCTGATAAAAATCTGCTTAAGGGAAACTGTGCCAAAGCCACATATCTCTTTTACAAGTTATTTACATTGTTATCATGGATGCTTAGTGTTGTACTTCTTCTATTCTTAAATGTTAAAATTGCTTTATTTTTATTGCTGCTTCTCTGGCTTTTAGGTGTAATGTGGGCATTTAAGCAGCAAACTCAGTTTTGTACTTCTTTAAGTATGGAATTCTTATATAGGATTGTTGTTGGATTCATTCTTACTGCTACATTTTTTAATATTAAGGGACAGAATACCAAATGTCCAATGTCCTGTTATTATAGTGTAAGGGTACTGACCACCTTGGGGATACTGATTGTGTTCTGGGTTTATCCACTCCATGGTTTTAGTTCAGAGTATTTTATACCTATTAGTATCACCATAATTCTTTCTCTACTCCTTGGAATTACCTGTCTTATTGTTTATTATGGGATTTTTCACCCAAACAGAGTTGAAGAAACACAATTTGATGAAATTGATGGAAAATCAATTCAAAGATATTGTAGAATGAGGTATTTCCTGATGGAATAAGCTGTTCATTTATAAGATTAAAAAAAATTTACTTCACTGATTAGCAAAGACAATGCATGTTGTACATATATGTTCTATCTTCTTTTTATTTATTTACTTTGGGATCAAATCTGATACAGTAATTGTAGTGTTAATTTATTTTGTTAAAATAAAAATCTTGTTTGATTTTGAAGGTCTTTGGGTACTGAGATATTTGCTTACTGAGTGAGTGGCAGAGCAGCCATCTTGGGCCTGAACTAGAAGAAGTGATCTGGTTCCCAAAGAAGGCTGTCATTGAGCTTCTATCCAACTTTTCTTTCATTGTTCCTGAACTAACACTTCTGTACCTGTTGTAGAGAACTGTAAATGGAACAGAAGAGCACAACACTTCATTCTTTACACTGTTGTCTTGATTCAGTGAATGGATTTTGATTTGAGGACAGGTTAAGGAGAGAAAAGAGAAAGGAGAGAGAAGAAAACAGTTCTTAGTGAATACCTACTATGCTGCTTTGCATCAACTACTCAATTCAGTTAAATAAAAAGAGAATATTGTGCATTTGAGAGACTGAACATTTCATCATTTACTTGTTTTCTACATTTGCTCATTCATGCATCCCTGATACATACATAAATATTATATTTATGCTAAAATAGTTATCACAATCATTGTTTTAAAAATTATTAAACCATATATAGTTATCATCCTTATAATTTTTAAGTGTACAGTTTAGTATTAATTACATTCATATTTGTGCAACAGACTATTTTCATCTTGTGAAATTGAGACTCTATGCATAGAACAGCTACTCTGTTTTTTCCTTCCTTTATCCCCATCGGCGACAAGTCTACCTTCTACTTCCATGAGTTGGATGACTTTAGATACCCCAGAGAAGTGGAATCATGAAGTATTTGTCTTTTTTTTTTTGTTCTGGGTTATTTTTCTTATTTTTATCCACAAGATTCATAGACACTGTAGTGGGTGATAGTATTTTATACTTTTCAAAGCTGGATAATTATTCCATTGTATGTATATGCCACATTTTCTTTATCCATTCATCCATCGCTGAGCATTTGGTTATTTCTGCTTCTTGGCTATTGTGAATAGCCAGTAAAGAATCTGAGTTGCAACTCTCTGTGGGAGATTACCCCTGGATCTCTGTCTGCTTAGCGTATGTGAGAGGTCATAGGCACACAGTGTCCCTGGGGGATCCCTGACAGACTTCAGCCTGGCCTGTCACTGGACATGCAGCAAGAGCAGTGGGCTGTACCCCAGTCTCTCTGTCTTTGGATGGCTGTACTAGGGCTTTTCTGATCAGCAATTCTAAGAAGGCAAATGCGACCCACATCCTATTTGCCGGCCACACTCAGCGGAGGCATGGCTTCCAGCTTATGTGCTAGTTTATGTACTCACATGAGTCATGGTCTGTCTGCCCATTTCCTGAGGCGCAGCTTCCAGACATGCCTACTGGCCACTTACAATGTCGTTGTTGGGTGGGAGTGCTGTCGGGACTGCCCTTCTGCCTTCCTCTTTTTCCAATGCTGTAAGCTTGTGGTTTTTCACAATGACTGGACATCCTTCACCAGTTTGTCTCCGGTGGTTCTGCTGCCAAAGACCACTGTTACTTCACCCCTTGGTTGTCTTCAGGGCCTGCTGGCAGGAATAAACCCCGAGAACTCTCTCTTTGACATTCTGTTTAAACTCTCTTGGATTTACTCTTATACCCAGAAGGGGAATTTCTGGGTTATGTAATAATCCTATTTTTAATCTTTTGAAGAATCTTTGTTCTGTTTTCCACAGTGATGATACCATTTTACAGTTTTCCCTAGAGTGCATGAAAGTTTTATTTTTTTTATATAGTTACCAACACTTACTATTTCATTTTTAGAAAGAAAATACAATGTCCACCAAAATGAATGTAAGGTTGAATCTCTGTAGATTGGCTTAGCGTTTCCCTAGTTATTAGTGAAATAGGACACCTTTTCATGTGCTTATTGGCCTTTTGTATACTTTGGAGCACTGTCTATATTTGATAAGGTGTTATTCCAGAATTTATAAAGAACTTTTACCACTCAACAATAGCGATAAATTTTCTAGTAACATAATGAACAATGAGCAAAGGGAGCAGGTTCTCAACGTTGCATATCATACTAGTTGGGTTGGATTCCCAGTTCTACAGTTTTTCACAAATGTGGATACTGGGAAGCACTGATGGGAGTTCAAGTAATTGGGTTCCTGTCATCCATGGGTGAGAGCTGGATTGAATTTGCAGCTTCCAGCTTCAGCCTGGACCCAACACTGACTATGTTCAGCATTTCTTGTTTTAAAGAATTATTGATCACTCAAATAATTTTTCCCATCTAATCTGTTGTTTTTCCCTTAATTTTCTTTCCAGACTCTATTACATCTGCATTAGATCTATTGATATTATCGTACAGATACAAGAGGCTGATTGCTTTTTTCCAAATTTGTTTTCTCTGTCCTTCAGATTGAGTTTGTTTTTAAGTTTGTTGACTTTTTCCTTCATCTTTAATCACAATATTTCAAAAATTATTTCAGATTCTATATCCTTTATGGTCCAGAACTTTCATTTTTAATGGTCTGTCTCTTAAATTTTCATCTTTTCTGCATTTATAAGCCTATTTTCTTGGACTTATCTGAAGTATAAATAGTCCGTTTAGACCTCAGTGGACTGCCTGACATTTGCCTTTCAAATGCCAGGTTTAGGATAAAGATTTGGGCAGATAATATATCGAATGGAGTGTGCTCTCTAGGTTATCTGACTGAGATTTTCCCGGTACCACTCTACATTCCATCCTCTAGACTTAAAACTACTAAGGTTGACTGGTGTTTGATCTCATTCAGTGCTATTCTATGTATTGACCTCTTTACAGGATCTTGTATAATTTGTATATATTTTGTCTAGTATTATTAGTGGGTGATTGTGAGATTTTTTTTTGCAGAAGGGTTGATGTCTACCTTTTTTTATACACACCATTTCTAATGATCTTTGCAATATTTGTCATTCTTTCTGCAATGTTTGCTTAAGTAAGATGTGTAAAACTGCTTTTATTTAACTCTGAATCCTGTCTAATCACTACTTATTTGATCCTCACAAAAACCATGAAATGTAGATGTTGCTATTATCACAATTCCTCATCTGGGAAACTGAGACCCTAGATTTTAAGCAACTTGCCAAAGTTCACATAGATCAACTTTCAGACTTTTTCAGCTCAAGTCCAGTTTACTTTCTGTGGATAGTATCTGATGATACTTTACTATCTGATGAGTGGTTAAGTGATCATAACCAACGTAGAGCTAATACAAATTTATGCATGATTTAAAAATTATTTTTATTTTCCCACAATACAATTAAAAATTCTTGCCCAGTTATTTTTCGACTTTATTTCAAGGTAGGCTGTGAGTGTATCAGCAATAATTTGAATACTTAACAATATATGCAGTGATAAATAGCAATTTATGTGATAGAAAAAAATGTGTGGAAAATAATATCTACTATATAGAGTCAGAAAAATGGGTAGAAAATAATTACTACAGGATCTGAATAATGAATATCCTATTATATTCATGCAGCCAATAAACACGGACTTGATTTTATAGCCAAATAATAAGTACATAGGTCTTGGTGGGCTGCTAAAATGAATTTTGATATTTATTAATTGGTTTTTACCTATTTAATTTTTGTATTCTTCAATTTTCGTATTATAGTGCTTATCAATCTGCCCAACTAAATTGTAATCTTTTTCTAGATTATCCTGTATGCCTTTTGAAATTTAGAAAAGACAACAGGATAAGTGTAAGGGATATTACCATGAACGGACATACATAAAGGAGTTGGAGTGGTGATGTAACTGGCTGATCCTTGGCCTGCAGGTGGCAGCACTGCATATGAGCACTGATTTGTGTTCTGGCTGCTTCACTACCAACCCAGCTTTCTGCTTAAGGCCTGGGAAAGCATCAGAGGATGGCCCAAGGCCTTGGACCCTAGCACCCATGTGGGAGACTAGAAAGAAGCTTCTGTTTCCTTGCTTCAGATCAGAGCTCACCTCTGGCTATTGCTGCCATTTGAGGAATGAACCGGTAGATGGATGATCTCTCTTTGACTCTCCTCCTTCTAAAAATCTGCCTTTCAAATAAAATAGATAAATAAATCTTGATTAAAAGAGCACTCACAAGCACCTCTATGCTTTCACATCTACTTTAGATATGAACACTGTACGTTCCTTTAGGTTGTTGGCCCTCATTCTGCAGCGTGCATTGAAATTGTGTGGAGGACCCATTGGAACATGTTTCTGGACCCTAACCCTAGAGTTTCTTTTCATTAGGTCTTAGTTGGTGCTTTAAATTTGTATGTCTAAGAATATCCACAGATGTTGATACTGCTAATTTAGACTTCTGAAGAATAGCCTCCCTGTTAATAACTAATTTCAAACTAACCACTAGAGGGCAATGGAACCTTAGACAATTGGAAATGCAACTTTATGGGTTTCTAGGTTCTTGCTAACCACTCTGGGTCCCATTGTAACATACTGCAAAACTTGTCCTGGGGAATGCGAGGGTCAGAGATAAGTAATGTGTCTTTAGCTCTGGTTGATACCTCACTTAGTGATGATAGTGAATTCAAAATTGGATTCTAGGTGAGCATTTGCACACAGAAGTGTTTGGGGTGTTGATGTGAGCTATTTGTGGTCTTTGTTTTGATATTATATCTAGTTTATTATGAAGATAATCCCATACTTATTAAGTAGTATCTATTTTTTAATACTTCTGTCTCTTATTTTGTGAAATTGGGATTTAAGTATTCTTTAGAGTATCCATTTAGTATAGAAAATCACAGAATATAATGATCAGAGTATAGAGATGTCCAATTCCTTTAGACTAGAGGAAAATCAAAAGATGTAGCTTGGCAGGAACGTTATTGTATTTTTTTCTTTTTTTGCCCAGCCTGCATGAACGTGAAAGCTGCCTTTGCTGCTAGTGTTGCTTTTGAAAAAATTCCCTCTCAATCAGTAGAGTCTTTTTGAGTGTTCTTAATTCTTGGTTTGACCCAGAAATTATTTTCAATAATGCTGTACAGATTTTTATCCGAAGTTCGAAGACCCAAATTTGATTTGTGAACTTGCCGTGACTACCTGAGTCACCTTAATGAGCCATGTAATCTAAGTCAGTTTCTGCATGTACAGAATAATGATTATAGTTTTAGTAGTATAATGAAGTCTCCTTAAGCTGTTGTTAAAAGATAGTGAGATACTATGTGTCGTAGTGTTTGCCAGGTTGCTACGTGTCCTTGAAAATTTCTGTTATTGACATTCTTTTATGAATAGGTAATGTTTAAAACTTTATTTTGATATCATTTGATATTTATAAAATTGTAAATGTATGAAGTAGTAATAATATGAAACATTTGGAATTATGAGGCAAAGGAGTTTAATTAATTCAAATCTGACATCTAAGCTCTTTATAAAATGGCTGTCTATTACTCCTGATATGTAGAATACATAATCTGTACAGGCTGTTGAAGGTAACCAATTAGTGAGGTCAGGAAATTTAAATTACGGTTTGTGTTCTGGACTTTGGAAGTATGCATGAATGTGTGTGTATATATGTGTATGTGGTATATATGCATGAATGCACTTATATGCATGGTACATCACATTAAATATTTATTGATATATTCTATTTATCTTCTTTTTTTCCAGACTATAATACCCCTTAGCTTTGGTTGCTTTAAGGTTAAATATTAATGTTATGTAGAATTCTTATTTCATCTGGTTGTATGTCTTGCTACCAGAGTATGAACCCTTTATGGAACAAGAATTATATTCCTTTGTGTTTCAGAGGACTTTGCTTAGTTTCCAAGGGTTTCTATTAGCAGCAGAGTACTGTTACTGTTTCTGAACTCATAGGAAAGCGAATTTGGTCTATATGGTATGTATTATTCCTTAGGAAATCCTCTTTCACCAGATTCCGCTTTGAAGACAGGGAACAAGTCCGTCAGCATGCACCTCCGAGAGCTGTCTATGCATTCAGCACTGAGCGAGGATGTCTTAATAAATACCTGTTGCTTAGTTGATTGATCACCACCTCAGGGAATGATTTGTATTTTTCCAGAGCTCTGTACATGAGGAGTGTTATTTAGAAAATTGTGGGTAAATAGATTCCCATGGTAGTAATCTACCATTCTTTTTTAGAAAATGAATTTGTTGAAATACAGTTTACATACTGTATAATTTATCTTTAAAGTATACAATTGAATATTTTGTATGTTATGTAAAATAGGCTAAAGACCATCAAACTTTTCCTGAACTTCAACCATCACCACAGTCAGTTTTAAAACATTTCATCACCTCAAGGGTAAATCCACACCTTTAGGGATCACTGCTGTGATGACTGATTTTATGTATCAACTTGACTGGATCATGGTGTCCAGATATGTGGTCAAATATTATTCTAGACCTTTCTGTGAATAAGCCTTTGAATGAGATTGTTGAAGTGCATGGACTTGGAGTAAAGCAAATAGGTCCTGACACCCTTCCTGGACCACAGATACGTGAATTTATTTCTTGAATTGTAATTCTATTTCACACTGTTGTCTATGCCTGTCCTTGTGTTGGTGGTGTTGTCTTGATTACATTGTTGGTTTGTAGTAAGTTTTGAAATAGAGTAGAGGGGTTTGTTTTCTTTTTCAGGATCAGATCATTTGGACTGGTATTAATCCCTTGCAATCTCATATGACTTTTAAGATTAGCACATTGCTTTTGATAGAGAAGTCAGCTGAGGGTCTGGTAGGCAGATCCTTAATGTGTGGCTCAGCAGGGATGGTATCATCATCTTAGCATTGTTCTTCCAGCTCGTGAAAATGGAATGTTTGCTCATTCATTTTGACTTTCAGAATTTCTTTTAATAATCCTTTTAATTTCAAGTTTTTACTTTTGTTAAACATACTTAGTATTTATTCCCTTTGATGCTTTTTTGAACAGACTTGTTTTTTTAATTTTGTTTTCAAATTGTTCAATACTGTGTATATCAGTAGAATTGGAAACTGACATCAGTAGCTTGGCTAGTGTCCTTCAATCTTGCTGAACTTATTATATATATATCTATCTATATATTTTTGACTAGTTTTGTAGCTATGCTCTGGGACTTCTACATAGAAGATCACATCTGTAAATGAGATTATTTGACTCCTTTCTGTCCAGTTTTGACACTGTTCTGTTTTTTCTTTGTTAAAACGTTTCATTTTCATTTTATCTGAAAAGCAGAGTTACATAGAGGGAGAGACATCTTGCATCTGCTGATTCACTTCCCAGCTGACTACAATGCCTGGAGCTGAGCCTATCTGAAGCCAGGAGCTTCTTCCATGTCTCCCATGTGGATACAGGGGCCTGAGTACTTGTACCATCTTCTGCTGCTCTATGAGGCATATTAGCAAGGAGCTGGATTAGGTGTACAGCAATGCTTAACTTGATGGGGTGCCAGTGCTGCAGGTGGTAGTTTTACCTCTATGCCATAGCACTAGCCATTTCTTTTTCTATTACAATGTCAAATGGAATGTTGAGAACAGATAATCCCTGTCTAGTGCCTTGCCTTAAGGAAAACTAGCCATTTTTTCATTAAGTGGCTAATAGCAGATTCAGATTTAAAATATATGTATTTATTTTTATTTAAAAGACCGAGTTTCAGAGAGAGGGAAAAACAGAATCTTCCATTTGCTGGTTCACTTTCCAAACAGCTGCACAGGCTGGAGCTGGGCTGAACTGCAGCCAGGAGCCCCAAGCTTCCTCTGGTTCTCCCAATTGGGTGTACTGCTCAAGGACTTGAGACATCTTCTACCACCATAAGCAGGCAGTTGGATCAGATGTGGAGCAGTTGGGACTGGAGCCAGCACCCACATGAGATGCTGGTGCTCAGGCAGGAGCTTAACCCACTATGCCATGGTGCTGGCTCTCTAATTGCAGATTTTTTATAGAGGCCATTTATCAGGTTGAAAATTTTCCATCTTATTGCTAATTTAGTAATTAGTTTTATCATGAAATGGCTATGAAATTATTTTCTGCATCTATTGAGAAGATCATATCAGTTTTGTTGTTTCAGTAATTTGTATGCTGAATTAAATGGTCTTTGCATGTGTCACTGCTATGGTATGAATATAATTTGGTTCCTAAATTCAAGTAGAGTTTGAAATCTCAAAGTTATAATTTAATAGTGATAAGAGGGTGTGAACTTACCAGTGTTATATGTATGATTATTAAGTCTGAGCTATGCACTTTCTAATCATTTTAGAATTTCTTTGGTTTGTTTTACTGTTATCACTACACTAGTTTACCATGTAGCAATTACACTGTACGATATTGTAGTAAAGACTGGGAACATTTTTATGGACATATGTCTATTAGAGTTTGTGACAAGTTTTCTTTGTAGTTCTCAGTGATTTTTTAAAAAAAATTAAAAGATTTATTTATTTTGATTGGAAAGTCAGATTTACAGTGAGAAGGAGATAAAGATCTGTCCACTGATTTGTTTCCAAGCCAGAAGCTTCTTTGTCCAGCTCTCCTGTGCGTGCACAGGGTACCAAGGCTTTGGGCAGTCCTCTGTTACACTCGCAGGCCATAAGCAGGGAGCTGGAAGAGAAGTAGAACAGCTGGACATGGATCCTGACACATACAGGCAAGGACTTTGGCCCATTCCCAGTGATTTAAATGTGGTCATGTCTGTTGTATCTTATTACACAAAATGAATCCACATTAGCAGGAAACTGGCTTGGCCTTGAACCCAAGTACTCTGATGTACTAGCACCCTTACCGCTTGACTTAATAATCATCTCTTGTAGTATTGTTTGTTTGTTGTTAAATGGGTATTTCTCCATTTATGGAGGCGTTACATACTTGCTTTTTAATAGCTTTTACTAGTTTCCTTGGAGAGTGGCTCAGTGGAGCCCTTCATCATGTCAGGACACTTCTTATAGTGGTTGTTGACTACAGTTCACTAGCCTGCAGTATGGGGATTTATACAGTGCAAGACAGCAGGAGAGTTTCTTTAGTCATTGTGGGAATTCAGGACCCTTTTAGCACCCAATTAAACAAAATTCCTTTTTATATAAGATGGTCAGATGATTTGGAATGGGAGGTGCCCTGGGAAACTCAGAACCAGTTCAGTTCTTGTAAATGTTGCCCTATGATACAATAGCAACATTTTTGTCATTCACTAACAACAGCTGTATTTGGACACTATTCTTTTAAGTCAGTCTTGATGACATAATTTCTTTAGTTTGAGATTAGGGTAGCTCAACACCTAGCATTTTAAGTTGTCATTCACCCTCTGTTTATATTACCATCTGTAGCCAAGCCAGCAGTCTTGGGCAGTGCAGTTACAGAGTAATAGCAGAGCTCTGCTTGTGTGGCCTTACTCTACTAGCTCTTAACCTGACTGGCTTAGTAACAAGTCTCTAATGGGACTGGCCTGTGTTACTTATGATTGTTTGGGATGGATTATCCAGAGGTCTGTCTAGAAATTTGACAGGCAGGGATCCTTCAATTCCCATTGCTAAATAGTAATGTGTAAACAAAAACAGCAAAAGCCCTTTAGAACTTTCCTGTACAGGAAAAATAAGGTTTCTATTTCCAATGCAAAATGCACTCAAATATCTTAAAGAAATCTTTTAAGATTTTTTTAAAGAAACTATTATCTGTGTAAAGGAAAGGATACTTTGTCTACATAAAAGGCAAAATTAAGTCAGGGATAGACACGGAAATGTCTAAAATGAGATAATTTTAGTCATTTTGGCAGTGCTGGTAAAAGACTATTCTTAAGTTTTACAGCCACTCAGATTTTATTTTTCTCTTTTACTGGGTTTAAATAATCATATGTCAAGAAAATTTCTGACTGTTTGTTATAACACCTGAATGCTTATTTTCTTTAAGTGACTTACTGTGTTTCTTCTTCATGGTTAGTGGTACTAAGACTATATAGGGAGTTAAACATTTTTATAGAGTAAAAAGTCTGATTTTCACTTGAAAATGAATTTGTTTTTTTGCCAAAAATGTCTTGCCAGCAGTTTTAATTTTAGCAGTAAACGATGAAGCTTTCAGTATAGAGTTTTCCAAGCAGATGAGGTCAGTCAGAATGGGAGGATGATCAACACCCTTAGGCCTGTGCACCTGAGAGGGAGACCTGGAAACAGCTTCTGGCTCCTGGTTTCAGACTGGCACAGTTCCAGCCATTGTGGCCATTTGGGGGAGTAAACCAGCTGGTAGAAGACTTACCTATCTCCCTCTTCCTTCCTCTCTCTCTTTTTAACTCTGCCTTTCAAGTGAAAGAAAGAAAGAAAGAAAGAAAGGAAGGAAGGAAGAAAAGAAAAGAAAGAAAGAAAGAAAGAAAGAAAAGAAAGCCAGCCTAAAAATAAAGAGAAATGCTCACTTCTGGTAATGACATAGTTCACTCAGGGGATATACACAGATGATTTTCTGCTTTGTGTGAGACATGTTTGAACATCATCTATCTTGGAAGATTGTGTGCCAAGGTGGTCTTGCCATTTTAAGCTAATAATGAATTAAAAAATGCTTTTGTTTCTTTGAAGATATAGTTATCACATCTTGCAGAAGTATTTTCAGTAAGGTGCATTTAAAATAATTAGCTTTTTTCTTCCTGTTTAACTACTGACATTATGTAGCAAGAACAGCATTCCATTGACTTGTTTTAATTACCCTATTGATATTCACTGTGACATCTGGTGGCATGGGTGAGCTCACCTGATGGATCACAAAGAACCTTGATTTATGAACCCATAATTGGGTTTCCAATAAACATTTGTCAGAATAATATATTAGTCCAAACCAAAGCCTTCTTTATTTATTCATATAAAAGAGCACTTAACTTTCAACAAAGAATTGCCTATCATCAAAAACACTCTATAAATGAATCAAATTTATGAAGACACGGCTGTGGAGGGTAGAAGCTCAAAGACTACAGCTTTTTCTTTTTAACTCTTTAGAGAACTTAATCTTCTAACTTGCAATTTTCATTATATATTTCATATTTTTCTTTTCATATATTTCTTAACATTATTATGTTTCTTTTAAGAGGATGACTCGATGCGCTTTGCAAATACTCATTTGCTTGCCAAGCTAGCATGTGTTTTTCAAATATGTTCTTTGGCTATTCCAAATTCTATTAGAACATAGTTTTATCTTACTCAGAGTACTTCTAAATATGAGCAATATGTACAATGCCCTCCAAATGCTTTGTAACGTGATAGACTATTGATACAGGACTCAGCATTGATTTTTATTTTAGTTATTTTGCTGTTTTATATGTTTATGCAGTAACTAATTAGCCTTTGCTTATATTGAGGTAAATTAGGTCCAGCATGGTAGCCTAGGGGCTAAAGTCCTCACCTTGCACGGGCACAGGTTCTAATACTGGCATCCCAACTTCCCATCCAGTTCCCTGCTTGTGGCCTAGGAAAGAGTTGAGGACGGTTGAAAGCCTTGGGACCCTGCACCTGCATGGGAAACATGGGGGAGGCTCTGGGCTCCTGATTTTGCATCGTTGCAGTTCTAGCCACTGCGGCTGCTGGAGGAGTGAATCAATGGATGTAGGATTTTCCTCTTTTTCTCTCCTCCTCTCTGTGTATCTGACTTTCCTATATGGGATAAATCAGATATTTAACTTATTCAGCATGCATAGTTGGAGAGTTCAAAGTTGTAGAATATACTTTATGAAACATTTAAAGCTGTTTAAAGTTGTGATTTACAATATTTTAAAAAATATTTGAAAGGTAATTTGAAAATTCAAAGAGAAAGAGGGGAGAGAGAGAGAGAATGAATTATCTATCTTCCGCTTTACTCCCCAAATGCCTGTAATACTCTTTTGCGTGAATATTCCATGTTTTGCTTGACCATTCATTTATTGATGAGTATGTGGTTTGTTTTCACATTTTGCCTCTCATAATTAATGCTACCATGAATATTGGTATGTAAATTCTAGTTCAAGTCCCACTTTTTAATTCGTTTGGCATTGAATTACTGGATTCGTTTCTTTTTAAAAGCTTTTTCAGAAACCTCCTTGTTCTTTTAAACTTTGTGAAAAATTTTTCCGTTCAGTATTAGAGTCATCCCAAGTCATGTTATTTTTTGAGAATGTTAATACATGAACAGGCTAAGTCTCAGTGTTCACATTAATAAGCATTTGAACAGAAACGTATTCCAGATGTAGGACTGGCCACTGATGTCATAAAGTTAAATATGATCCCTTATTTTCAGGAATCCTGATGTTCTGAGAACCTTTTAAAAAAGATTCATTTGTTAATTTTGTTTATTGGTATTTTACTTTGCTTTCCTTTATTTTTTCCCCTCCTATTTACTTTTTAATTTGTTCTTTTTCTGGGTCCTAAAGTTGTGTTCTTAAACAATTAATTCTGGACAATTAAGATAAGAAACTTTCTTTTTTAATACAAAAATTTAAACTACAAATTTACCTCCAAATGTTACTTTGGATTATCTTACAAGTTTTAATGCACTATTCTAATTTTCTTTTAGTTTAAAATGTCTTATTTATGCTGGCATTTTGGCATAGCTGGTAAAGCAGCTGCCTGTAATACCAGCAGCCTTGTTTGTGTATCTGCTGATCCACTTCTGATATACCTCTGTGCTAATGCTTGAAGCAGAAATGGTGGAAGACAGTTCAAGCCACCCCCTTGGGAGAGCTGGAAGAAGCTCCTGGCTTTTGGCTTTGGCCAATCCCAACTCTGGTCCGTGCAGCCATCTAGGGAGTCCATCAAAAGATGGAAGATCTCTTTCTGTCTGACTCTCTCTATAACTCTGCCATTCAAATAAATAAATCTCTAAGAAAAGTTTTCCCTTGTAACTTTCTTTGCTGATATAGTTTGATATGAAGGAATGTGCCGTCCCTACCTCTTTCCCATCCTTCCCCACTGTGGACACTGAAGGAAAATAAAATTGAAACGTTTATCTGACCCATCTTCCTTCATACCTCTACCCTAATCAAAGGTCCACATGGGCGTACATTCCTCTCAACTATGTTATCAATATTAAAAGTAACAGAAAAATTATTAATAAAAACAAATTGAACTTGGAATAGTTCCTTTATATTTACTACATAGTTATTATTCTCAGTGATTTTTGTTCTGTTTTTCTTTTTGACTTAAGAACTTTCTTAGATATTTTTGTTGTCCAGCTTTATTTCTCAACTTTTGCCACCCTAGTATCTATAAAGTGATGTCCCATTAAAATTTTGACTTGCATTGCCATGGTGATTAGTAATATTCTATATATTTTCACATTGTTGTTAGCTACTTACATATCTTCATTGGACAAGTATCTGTTGAACTTCCTTACCTAATTTTAGTTGGGTTATTTGTCTTGCTGTGTTGTAAGATTCTTTCTAGATTTTAGACCCTTATCAAATATAGTGTTTGAAGTATTTTCTCCCATTCTGTTGATTGTGCCTTTACTTTCTTGATTATAAAATAAAGCAAAATGTATTCAAAGACAAAGAAAGAAAAAGAAACAAAGAGATGGGGCCAGCATAGTGGCTCAGCAGACTAACTCTATACCTGCAAGTGTCGGCATCTGATATGGGTATTGATTCATCTCCTTGGCTGCTCCACTTCCCTTCCAGTTCCCTGTTTATGACCTGAGAAAGCAGTGAAGGTTGGCTGAGGTCCTTGGGCCCCTGCACCCATGTGGGAAATCCAGAAGAAACTCCTGGCTCTTGGCTTCAGATCAGTTCAGCTTTGGCTATTGTGTCTGTTTGGGGAGTGAACCAGCAGATGGAAGATCTCTTTTTCTCTGTTTCCCTTTCTATAAATTTGCCTTTCCAATAAAAATAAATAAATCTTATAAAAAGAGTGTGAAAGCTGGATATTCTTTTTTTTTCCTCTTCAATTTTTTTTATTGATTACATTTCATTATGTGACACAGTTTTATAGGCACTGGGTTTCCCCCCCATGCCTCCCCCCCGCCATGGTGGATTCCTAAACCTTATTACAGTACCACAGTTCAAAATCAGTTGAGATTCTTCCATTGCAAGCATCTACCAAGCATAAAGTCTAGCATCTTATTGTCCAGATAAGTTCATTAGTTTCTTGGGGAGACCATCTCTGGTCTGAAGGTAGAATCGGCAGAGTATCATCCCAATCAATTAAAGCCCCGACATTACATCAGTAACAGTTTATAACGTTATGGAATTAGTTGACATGATATTGAGTAGAAAGCTGGATATTCTTCATCCACAGGTTTGC